>NC_046163.1:42404838-42742338 GCF_011064425.1 Rattus rattus | reverse complement strand
GATAGATAGATAGATAGATAGATAGATAGATAGATAGATAGATAGATAGGCAGACAGACAGGCGCATGCATGCACGTGTACACACACACACACACACACACACACACACACACACACACACACACAGCCAGACTACCTCTGAATATATCTGCCATTTCTCCAAATACCATGTTTGGTAGCATAAATCTAAACTCTCATAATACTTATGTTCTAGTCTGTGGGGTTAGGGAATATTATCTTCTATGTCAAAACAAAGGTTGCATATCAACCTTTGTGGGTGTGATAGCTTGAATAATTTGGAGTGGTAATTTATTCTGAATTACTCAAGTGTAATCAAGACGTTGTTATGGGAGGGGAAACAGAAGAGCCTGAAGGGGAGATGGTATCTCAAACGGATGAAAATAGGTACAGGGAAAAAGTTTGAAGCTATTATACTTCCAATGTTGAGGATGTAGACAGTAGCTCTGAGATCAAGGACAGACACTGACAACCTCTAAGAGGAGGGAACAAAGAACCAGTGTCATATTGACTTTAGTCCAATCAAAATAAAGTTTAAAAAATCCTGAACTATAAAGGAGAGAGAGAGAGAGAGAGAGAGAGAGAGAGAGAGAGAGAGAGAGAGATAAAGAGAGAGAGAGAGAGAGAAGAATCAGGGCATGTTTGTGGTCCTTGTTACAATGACAACAGGAAACTTATATGTTGCATTTGCAAAGTAGCATTTTTAGGAGAATTAATAAAAATCCAACTAAAATAAAAATAAACATGTGACTTTGTTGCCAACGTGTTATTAGTACCAGCTGTTGTAACAATGAAGTGATTTAGCTGAGAACAGTGTCAAGGGACAAGCACTGAAGAAGTGGAATGAACGTGATCATTCATATTTCAGACCTCTGGAAACATGAGGTAGTAAATGATAAAATTGTCAGGAAAGGTCTACTGGAAGATGCTTTGTTTTGTCCTGCTGCTCTCTAATTGGATTCAGTAATTCGTTTTCACAGTGTATTGGGAATGGCAAGTGTTTCTCTTTATTCGTCTTTCCTTGCCTCCTTCCATCATCATATTGTTTCCATGGTGAGGGCAGATATTTTAAAAATGGTGTCTGTGAAGTTGATAGAGTAGTGTATGTGTGTATTGCCAGCAATCAGGACCAAAGACAAGGGGATGCATTCAAGTTTAAATAAAGTTTAAGTAAAGTAACTCTGGGCTACATAGTGAAATTTGGTTTTGTTTTTAAACAAAGAGTTGGTGTGGATGAGACAAGTAACTTAATGGCAAAGTATTTGCTAGAATGAATAAGATCACAGGCTTATTCCCTGGTGCCAAATGGATTGATGATTAATTGACTGATCGATTGATTCAGCAAACCTAAGTACACATGCAGGGTATATAGAAAGTAAGGACGATGTGCTCAATTTTTATTCTTTATGCTTAACAATGATAGAAGTTTTGCCTTTAAAAAATATTACTTGCGAAGAGGCCAGCCTGTCAATCAACTGTCTAGCCTATCATACAAGTATCCAAAAGGATGTGCCAAGACAGAAAGCAACAAGAAACTTACCGAAACTTGACGGTGTCGGCTTCACTGGGGGAAAGGAAAGAGGAAATATTCCAACAGTCACAGAAGCTAACCCATAGGCTGCATATAGGGTAAAGAGCCTACCCACTGAAGGCCTTATTCCTAGGTCAGTAGGCTTGAAAGGGGACATGATGTAGAGCAGTTGGAGGAAAGTATAGATCTAGAAAAAAAGTTGTACCAAGTAGCTCTAAATTTCTCTTCACATAGGCAAAAGATCAAGGAGGCAGAAATAAGGTTCTGAAGTAAAGGAGACACGATATATCTATTATCTGGCCTCACTTACATGGCTTTATCAATGCATCATGAAAGATAGCTGCTAGGGGTTTTGGATCTGGACACATAGGTACTGTACATGGGTGTGTGCATGGGACTGCTGATGCCAGCAGAGGCCAGCAGTGTACAGTTTCTGGAGCTGAAGTTATAGGCAGTTGTGGGCTCCCTGCTGTGAGTGCTGGGAACCAAACCTGCTTTGGCAGTGCGACCTCTTACCCGTTAGGCCATCCCTCTAGTTGCACATTTCTTACTTTTGCCAGATCATAATGGAGAAGAGATACAAATGAAATCCAATATATATAAATATAAATATATATACACACATACACACACACACACACACACACACACACATATATATATATATATATATATATATATCAGGAGAGTCTGTGTTACACAGAAATAATTCTGAAAGTCCAATTAGATTCACAAAACAGAGAACCAAGGAATGGGCAGCTGGAGAGAGAGAGATATAAATGGGGGAGTTCCAAAGGGTCTCCTGTAAATAGTCAGAAGACACTGTGATGAGCACAGGCACGGAAGAGACTGTCAAAGCTTGGGAAAGAGCCACCTGTGGTGTTTAGCAGTAATAGTACCCGGAATGTTTGTAAGGCCAGATGGGCTCTACATCTTGCTATTTCCTCTACTGGAAAATGTCACACTTCCCAGTGAATCGGGAAGAATCACCAGCAGCGTCTTGCCCCAGTAGTGTGGACATGTGAAATAATTATACCAGGTCAAATAATATTCTTCTTCAGTAAAACACTCTTAGAAGTGATCTTCAAAAAGATCAAACTGTTTTTTGGGTAACTTAACTGAATCCCAGAAGAAAGCTCTTGAATATTTATAGGGATATAAAAATAACCAGTGCCCCAAAACGTCAAATTCACAGTGTCTGGCATCCAATCAAAAATTAGAGTGCATGCAAGCAAGCAGGAAAACACACTCCATAATAAGGAAAGGCGATCTATTGAAATCAACACAGAGCTGACACAGATGTTTGAATTAGCAGACAAGGATATAAAAACAGTTATTGTAACTGTACTCCATGTGTTCAAAAAGTTATGTAGAAACATAAAAGAGAATTTTTAAGACCAAACCAGATTTCTAGGGATGAATAAGAAGTGCCTGAGACAAAAAAAGGAAAAAAAATTTGAATGATGACAGCAGATAGGTCATAGCAAAGGAATTATGATAGCAGATAGGTCCTTGCAGAGGAGGAAGAAGGATAGATAAGTGGATTTGAAAACAGACAAATACAAACTGTTCAAGACAAAGCACACAGGGATGAAATAACTAAGAGAATAAATGAAGCAGCATCAGTGACTGTGGATCTCCTTCAATCAACTAAATACAGAGGTATCTAAAAATGAAAGGCCACAAAAAAATCGGCATTTGAATAAATGATGGCTATTTGAAAAATCGTTAAAAGTGTCAACCCATAGATCTAATAAATCGCAATTAACTCCAAAGAGGAGAAATGTATATGTTTCTACAAAAAAAAAAAAAAAAAAAAAAAAAAAAAAACCTTGGTGAAGATTTTTAACTATTAGTTCTATATCTTTGTATCTAATGAATTCTAGAGCTATTTGCATTGTTTATGTTTGAGTTAGTTTGAGTAACTTGCATGATTTAAGAAGTTAGTTTATTTCTTGTAAGTTGTTGACTGACAAATTCTAAAAACATTTAAAACACAGAAAAAGTATCAATTCTACTATCTTTTAGAAAATTAAGGGATAGAAAATGCTTTTCAACTTATATTTGATTTTAGAATATAGTATAAGAAAATGAATCTCCATACATGTAGATAAGTGATTTTCTAAAGAGACTAAGCAGCTCTGTAGAGAGGTTATGATGTTGAAACACTCATGCTGTCACCCTTGGGAATGCAAACATGAAGGGTGGCTCTGGTCCACAAGTCGTACCATATGCTTACATTCAAAAAGAATCATAGCCCTAAAAGAAATTCTAAAACCACTGAACTTCTTTCCAGAAAAAAAATGGACAGATATTTGTGACCTTGGTTGAGGCAAAGATTTATTAGAATATTAAAGCCATGATTTATAAAGCAGAACTCAAACAGACAATAAATTTTATTTCATTAGAATGAAATATTTCTGCTCTTTGAAACGTGCCTCTAAGATCATGAAAAGACTGTCCGCAGCCTGGGAAAAGTTCTTGCAAGCCACAGATCTCATGTGTAACTTATATTATGAAGAATGTTTAAACTCAGTCTAGGAAAACAAATTATACAATGAAAGGTGAAAAGAGATTTGAGTAAGACTTCATTCAAGACACCCATTTGCTAAATAGGCAACTAAAAGATGCTGAGACTGACTAGTCATTACAGAAGTGCAAGGAAAAAGCACCTTCAGTGTGTCTACCATCAAGACTCTTCGTGTTAGTCTGACTGGACAAGAGCTGGTAAGGATGCAGGGAAAGGGCTGCTGCTGAGTAGAAATCACACTGGGGCAAGATTTTTAGGAGGTGATTAGCTGGTTCTAAAAAATTAAATATCCATGTGGGGCACTGACTGGGTAATCCATTCCTCTATCAAAATGAAAGTATTGATCCATAAAGAGCTGTATACAAGTATTCTCAATGGCTTTTTCAGAATAGTCAAAACCAGAAAACAACCCGAAGGTCACCAACTAATAAAACCCAACAGGAGGTAAAGAGATAGTGTGTTTTAGCTGTACTAGGGGATCGTATTCAGAATACAAATATGATGATAATTATATATCTTGAAATAGTAAACATATACTTTTCTCATTGAATGAGAAAAGACAAATATCTATTTAACTAAAAGACAAGAAAAGACAAATAAGAGGCTTGTAATTCTATCAATATGAAAAATTTTAAAGCACAAACTACTCTTTACTAATGGGAAAAGATTAATAACTGCAAAGAAAGGGATATGACCAGAGACCAGATGACCAGAAACCAGAAAGGTGAAAGAGGATGTTTGTGGGTGACAGGCGTACTCAGCCCATTCATTATGTTGATGGATACATACATAAATACATACATACATACATACATACACACATACACACATACATGCATACATGCACACAACTTGTATACATACATGCACACATGCATGCACACACACAAGCATACATGCCACATATCCACACACACACACATAGACACACATAACATACACATGCATACCGTTATACATACATACAAACACATGCACACACACATCACATACATTCACACACGCACTCACACATGTACACTACCTACATGTCATAACTTGTTAGTTTGCATACTAAGATGTAAGTGACCTAGTGTGTGTTAATTACACCTCAGTAAAGTTATAGAATAATTATAGTAGTTATAGTAAAGTTAAGAATAACTTACATCTTTCAGTTTTGCTTAACTTTTCCCTACCTAAAATTGATGTTTGATTAAATTCATTTCATCTCTAATTTCTCTCATGAGATTACTTTTTTGTTTAAAATTCAAAAGTCAATGATTCTGGCTCTGAGGGACAGTAGTGGTGCTAGTTAGCTGTGTGTAACACTCAACTTTTATTCTCATAAACTTTCCATCTTATGTTAAGCCAAGAGCTATGCAGCAATCAGCAGAAATTATGGTGTGTATATCTTTTCCTTGCAGCATAAAAGTTACCATATCAATCAACTGTGTAAGGAGCCAAGTATTTTCATTCACTCATCATATAAACAAGGGATAATTATTGACTATCTAGTATACACTAGTATTGTATTAATGAGTAGACATCATGCTCAGTAATTATATCTTGTAAACCCTTTGAGTGTGTGTGTGTGTGTATGTGTATTAATTATAAATTATTCATGTAAGAATTGGAGTTGCCCAGTTTTGCATTGCCAGTAACACATGAAATCTTCCATATACTGTTTTACTTCATGTATAAGATAAAATTTAAAATAGTTCCTCATGCTACAGTTCATTATGATTCTTTAGTTTAGGCTAAAAAGCACTTTTTGAGTTGTATGTTGTTTACATACAGACACACACATACACACAGACACATGCACAAACACACACACATACACACACACACAGAAAGAGAGAGAGAGAGAGAGAGAGAGAGAGAGAGAGAGAGAGAGAGAGAGAGAGAGAGGTATTTCTTCAAGGATGTTACAACTCTGTTGATTCATTTTATTTTTTTTATTGTATATTTTCTTTACTTACATTTCAAATGTTATCACCTTTCCCAATTTCCCCATTGGAATCCCCCCATCTCCTCCCCGCTCCTCCGACCTCTATGAAAGTATTCCCCCACCAGCCCACCCACTCCCTCCCATCTTCCCACCCTGGCATTCCCCTAATTGGGAGCATTGAGCATTCACGAGGCCAAGGGCCTTTCCTCTCATTGATGCCCAATAAGGCCATCCTCTGCTACATATGCAGTTGGAGCCATGGGTCCCTCCAAGTGTATTCTTTGGTTGGTGGTTTTGTCTCTGGGAGCTCTGGGGGGTCTGCTTGGTTGATACTGTTCTTCCTATGGGGTTGAAAACTCCTTCAGTTCCTTCAGTCCTCTAACTCCTCAACTGAGGGCCCCGTTTTCAGTCCAATGGTTGGTTGAGAGCATCTGACTATGTATTTCTCAGGCTCTGGCAGAGCCTCTCAGGAGACATCTATATCAGGCTCCAGTCAGCATTCACTTCTTGGCATCCACAATATTGTCTTGGTTGGGTGACAGTATATGGGATGGATCCCTTTGTGGGCCATCTCTGGATGACCATTCCCTCAGGCTCTGCTCCACACGTTGTCTCTGTACTTCCTTCTGTGAATATTTTGTTTCTAATCTAAGAAGGACTGAAGCATCCACTCTTTGGTCTTCCAACTTCCTGAGCTTCCTGTGGTCTGTGGATTGTATCTTGGGTATTCCGAGCTTTTGGGCTAATATCCACGTATCAGTGAATGCCTACCATGTGTGGTTTTGTGATTGTGTTACCTTCCTCAGGATGATATTCTCCAGTTCCATCCATTTGCCTAAGAATTTCATGAAATCATTGGTTTTAATGGCTTAGTAGTACTCCATTGTGTAAACATAACACATTTTCTGTATACATTTTTCTGTTGAAGGACATCTGGGTTCTTTCCAACTTCTGGCTATTATAAATAACACTGCTATGAACATAGTGGAGCATGTGTCCTTGTTATATTTTGAAGCATCTTTTGGGTATATTCCCAGAAGTTGTATACCTTCTTCTCAGCATCCTATCAGATCACCATGGACTATAGCTGCTCTTTAACAACAAAAACAGCAGAAAGACCACATACATGTGGAAGCCGAACAATGCTCTCTACTCAATCATAACTTGATCAAGGAAGAAATAAAGACTTTTTAGAATTTAATGAAAATGAAGACACAACATACCCAAACTTATGGGACACAATGAAAGCAGTGCTAAGAGGAAAACTCATAGCTCTGAGTGCCTCCAAAAAGAAACTGGGGAGAGCATACATTAGCAGCTTGACAGCACACGTAAAAGCTCTAGAACAAAAAGAAGCAAATGCACCCAAGAGGAGTAGAAGGCAGGAAATAATCAAACTCAGGGCTGAAATCAGCCAAGTAGAAAATAAGAACTATACAAAGAATCAACAAAACCAGAAACTGGTTCTTTAAAAAAAATCAATAAGATAGATAAACCCTTAGCCAGACTAACCAGGGGGCACAGAGAGTGTATCCAAATTAATAAAAGCAGAAATGAAATGGGAGAAATAACAACAGAAACTAAGGAAATTCAAAAAATCATCAGATCCTACTACATAAACCTATACTCAGCAAAACTGGAAAATCTGATGAAAATGGACAATTTTCTAGACAGATACCAGGTACCAAAGTTAAATCAGCATCAGATAAACCATCTAAACAGTCCCATAACCCCTAAAGAAGTAGAAGCAGTTATTAAAAGTCTCCCAACCAAAAATGCCCAGGACCAGATGGGTTTAGTGCAGAATTCTATCAGACCTTCATAGAAGACCTCATACCAATACTGTCCAAATTATTCCACAAAATAGAAACAGATGGAGCACTACCCAATTGGTTCTATGAAGCCACAATTACTCCTATACTTAAACCACACAAAGACCCAACACAGAAAGAGAACTTCAGACCCATCTCCTTTATGAACATTGATGCAAAAATACTCCATAAAATTCTTGAAAACTGAATCCAAGAACATATCAAAATGATCATCCATCATGATCAAGTAGGTTTCATCCCAGGGATGCTGGGAATGGTTCAATATATGAAAATCCATCAACGTTATCCACTATATAAACAACCTCAAAGGAAAAAAGAAACATGATCATTTCATTAGATGCTGAGAAAGCATTTGACAAAATTCAACACCCCTTCATGATAAAAGTCTTGGAAAGATCAGGAATTCATGCCCATATCTAAACATAATAAAAGCAATATACAGCAACTAGTAGCCAACATCAAACTTCATGGAGCAATCCCACTAAAATCAGGAACTAGACAAAGCTGCCCACTCTCTCCCTACCTATTCAATATAGTACTTGAAGTCCTAGATAGAGCAATTAGACAACAAAAGAGGTCATAGAGATACAAATTTGAAAGGAAGAGGTAAAAACATCACTATTTGCAGATGATATGATAGTATACTTAAGTAACCCTAAAAATTCCACCAGTGAACTCCTAAACCTGATAAACAACTACAGCAAAATGGCTGGATATAAAATTAACTCAAAAAGATCAGTAGACTTCCTCAAAGGATAAACAGGCTGAGAAGGAAATTAGGGAAATGACATCCTTCACAATAGTCACAAACACCATTCACAATAGTTACAAACAATGTAAAATACCTTGGTGTGACTCTAACCAAGCAAGTGAAAGATTTGTATGATGAGAACTTCAAGTCTCTGAAGAAAGAAATCAAAGAAGATCTCAGAAGATGAAAAGATCTCCCATGCTCATGGATTGGTGGGATTAATATAGTAAAAATGGCCATTTCGCCAAAAGCAAATTCAAGGTAATCCTCATCAAAATTCCAACTCAATTCTTCATAGAGCTGGAAAGAGCAATTTGCAAATTCATTCACTTGATACTCTATAGTTTCAAGGTCCATTCCAAACCCTGCCCCCCTGTGATATGAAGTTCCTGGGATATAGAGTAAGTTGTTGAGCAAAGCCTTACCAACTTGAAGATGTATTTCAAAGGGTTTGGGATACATGAATTAAAATTTGTTTTTCTTCCTGTTATGTAATTGGTTGAAAGTTTGAATTTCCATAAAACTCCTTTCATTAGCAAATGGGTTATTGCCAAAGGCAGATGAATGGCACGTTGTATAGTGTATGTGAGTGTTTCTAAAATAACATTGTAATGATATGAGGTGTAGGTATTTTTTTCAAAGTAAAGTGGGACTGGATGGAAAGAGGCCATGCACCTTGCAGTAAGGTGAGACATCAGTTATGCCCCATGGGCTGTTCAAAGAGCCATAGCAACTGTGAAGAAGGAGGAGCTGGAATGGAGCCACATCACATATGCCTTGATTTCATTCATGGAGCAAACTGAGCACAGAGCACATGGTCTCTTGCTTTGATGAAGGATCAGAGGGAAGCCCATGGATGCTAGAAATAGGAACGTGCAAAATGCTTTTAGGGGACCATGTGTCAAGATCTCCAGATGATGGCTAACTCTTCTCTCCCTCAGATCAAAAGCCATCAAGAAAGTTTCACTGGGGTAGATGGTTTGGAAGGAGACAAATGGGATCCAAGAACAGTGGGATATGAGAGATGTCATAGGCTTTACAATCTGCACATGTCTATGTATGTTCTTCCCACCATTGCTACTCTCAGAAAGCCTGCCCCTTCTCTTTCTGCACAATCCAAGCCCAGCAGCACTTCATGACCTTGCTCAGTTCCAAATGTCTCTAATTTCCACAGTCCAATGGAAAAATCATCAGTCTTGATTATGATAACTTATGGATAGAGTGTAACTTCTACTCTTCATTTAACTAATAATGGATGTTGTGTATGATAATGTTTTATAGATAATTTTACTCCTCTAAGTAGCTTGCGTTGTAAAACTACTCTGAAACCGATTACATTTCTCCTGCCTAGCATAGTACTTAGGATACAGCACATGACATGATCATCTTCCTTATATCACTGAGCATATTGAATTTTGAGATGTACACTTCCAAGAAATGGAGTTCCCAGATTATTTAGAAAATATAATATTCGTAGCCAGTACTTAATGTCCAATTGCTAAGGGTCCACACAAAAAGAGGCTACTAAATGAGATTAGAGTAAATCTCCCCAACTTAGATGTGATTTTTTTTTCTTATCCTTCCTACTTTTCTTGAGCACACCATTTATTCACCTACTTTCCTTCCTTTGCTAGGGACAGAGATCAATTAGAACCAGATTGTGCAAAGTGGGAGGTCTTCAATTCTAATTCTCCATTCACAAACCCTTAAACAGTATTGTTCAAGTTGAAATGAGAGATTCAAAACTGAGAGTCACGGAGCCTTCATTCCAAGATTCAATCCCACAAGATTTCTTCTGTGTGCTTACCTGACTTCATTCTGCAAGCACATTCCCTCCATGTGTCTGCCACCAGACACAGGTTCATAACGTCCTGTCTTGGAACATAAGGGAATATGGTGGCTTTGAGAATGAATTATGATGAGCATTTCTTAGGTCGTGGACCAATCTTTGTCCAGTCACTGTAACCGATGAGATGGGAAACTCTGATTATACAGATTTAATCCTGCAGCTAGAGGAAAATGGTTTTGATATGGGGGAAGAATAGAATGAATGGTTCATATTCCAAGGAAAACAATAACCCTCATAATTGACTAACTGTTTTACGACAGGAAACAGGGCTCGACCTGGAGACATGCAGAATAAAGTGGAATGGGGGCTTCAGATGTTCAAAGAAAAGTATGTTCACTCACATAAGCCTGCTGGGAATATTGTTCTCCTCACTTGCTGGATGCCATCTTCATTTTGAAGGCCAAAAAAAGTTTCCCAAGACTTTCTGAGGCAAGTGACCCTCCTGGTGATCCTGGAACCCCTGGAATTCAAGTCTACTAGGGAAGATGTGTTAATTTTGTTGACAATAGTTGTCATGATGGTTACAAAAAGAATAAAGGTAATAAAAAGAATGCTTGGCCATGCTAATTTTTAAGCATATCCTAAAAGACACATTTTAGAAAGTTCGACTCGTGTTCCGAGAGCTGCTCTTCTCGGTAGACACGCAGATACAGTCTAGAGCCCTGTTATCCACACTTGCCTTTATTTCTTGCACAGAATCTCTAGCACAGACCCAGTCGATCCACATCACCATGCCTGCTCTCATAATTCCCCAGCCTTGAAGTGTGTGTTCGAATTGAAAAGATAAAAAGGGACTTGTCTGTTGAGGGTGATTCTACCTGATGATGTCTCTGTGAATGGGTTACTTTGGCTTCAAACTTTTTTTTTTTGAAATCAGTTTGCAGACGCTCCCCTTCCCTCTCAGAGCTAGCCAGAGGCTTCAGATGTCCCAACTTGGTTAGTTTCTGAGCAAGATTAATATCTACCCACGCCCACATCTGCTTCTATGTCTGTGAGCCTTAGACAGATAAGGCTATAACACCATCGCCCCATTTATAAAGCAGTGATCCATCTTTAGGCCTCTCCCACGTTCTAAAGAGCAGCCTACGGCGGCAGGCATGTAGATGGTCCCATTTTTCTTTATTATCCAAGGTTAATGAAAGGAAAGTCTCATTTTAAAAAAGCGTTCATGACCAGTAGTTTTCAGGAATCAGAAATAAGAAGTAGATACTAGTGAGTGGCCCACCACATCAACCAAACTATTTCTGAGCATCCTCCCCTCCCTTTAATGATGGCTATATGGCTTATTAGGTAATTTAATGTTCTCAAAGCAAACATGTTTGTGTACTGGAAAGTCAAGTTAAAAGCAAGAAATCACCAGAACTTGTGCTTCTTTGTGGTCGATAGTCTTTACACCACCATCTCAGCCAAGCACAACAGTTCATACACATGCAGAGGGAATCCTGGCTTCCTTTCAACATGTGTGTCTATGCCAGTATGTGCTCTTTAATGGCTCGTGTCTTTTATTCAATCCTTTGTATACTTGCCAGTGTATGTTGCTGTAGTTTGGTTATTTTTGCATTGCTATTTAATGTGCTACACTCTAGTGTCCTATACATGTGGAACACATTTTGCTTACTTATTCAGATTTGATGGATGTTTTAAATATTTTCAATATTTTTATCATAACTAATTCTACTGTAAACAATTTTATAAGCACAGTTTGCTCACTGAAATGATATATTTGTGGTTTTTGTTGGTGTACACTGAGTTGCTAGGTTATGGGAAACATATAGGTTCATCTTTAATGCATCGCATCAAGCAATTTTCTGAATCGATTGTTCCTATTCATTCCTGTAAACATTGAGTAGAATTCTATTCCTTTCACAGCCCTTTAGCTTGTTCTTGTGAATGGGTAGTAAGATCATCTGAAAGTTTTCTTTCTATTCCTTGGAAGAAATATCTGAGTAACATTGAGCAACTTCTGATATCTTTCTTAGCCATTTGCATCTTCTTTTTTTGATATCTTTCCTCAAATCTTCCGTGTATTTTAATTGAGTTGCCTATCTTTGTGTTCTTATTTTGTCGATGCTTCCTATGTATTCTAAATATGAACCTCTAGAAAGAAGATGTCCTGCAAAGCTCTTCGCTTACTTTGTCGATTCTCCTTTCATTCTCTAATTGGTATCTCTTGATAGACAGAATTCCTCATTTTAACCATGGTTCAGATGATTAAATTTATAATACGGTCTCAATATGGCATATATTTTAAAAATTATTTTTATTTTAATTGTGTGCGCATGCTGTACATGTGAATGCAGGTAACCACGGAAGGCAGAAACGTTGGCTCCTCTAGATCCAGAGAGGCACTTGTGAGCTACCTGACGTGGGTTCTGGGACTCAAAATCAGGTTCCCCCAAAAAACAGAATACATTCTTTACTGGTGAGCCATCTCTCCACCCTGTAAGTATGGTTAAAACTGTACCTGAGTTTTAAATCCAAGGGCTTCCTGTGCTTCAACAAAATGATAACATTTTTATCACGCTAAGCAATAAACACCTCATTTTCTCATAGAACAAGGTATAACTTTGCCCATCTTGAAAGTTCCCATTCCTACTAACCACATATCATTTTGTTCTTGCTTCTTTCTCTCAACATTATATTGAGATTCATTCATGACAGGGCATGGGACTGTAGTTTCATTACCTGACATTGCCATTTAACTCTGCATTACATGGAAAGCAGTTCATCTGTTCGTTCTGTCATAATAAACACTAATTTATTCTTTTATAAGGCTTAGGAGCTCTCATCAGAAGAGATGCATCTGAAGGGCTAAGAGGTACTTCGGAAACTGAAATGTTCTATGAGAGTTTTTCATGACAGGATTAGGCATAGCATCTTTATAGCCTACAGTCAACCCTGGAAGAACACCGTTGACATAGAGGAGGAGACTTGCCATTGCAGGGCACTTGGAAAGGTATTACATAGTATAAAGCACCATTAAAACCTGAATAGACCTTTTTCAAAGGGTGACCTTCACGTCTACATGACACCCCCGGAGTGATAGTTAACGTTTTCTTTGCTGTTCATTGTTGAACCAATAAAGTCTGTGAACCGTGTTTAAAAAAAAAAAAAACTGAATAGATACTAGGGTCAATAATAGTGTATTTCTTCCTATAAGCACTACTTCCTATACCCAGATTCCTATAAATAACCAAAGATCAACCCCTGATCAGCATCTGTAAAACTCTCCCCTGCTACCTGAGCAAAGGACTGTCCAATGTCTAACTGGACTAGATGTTAGCTGGATGTTAACAGTGGCTATTGGGAATGTTCTGGAGATATCTTGAGGAAACTACACAATGATTACTCCTGCTTAGCCTGTCTCCTGAAAAAGCAGCCTAAGCCAGGGTTGTTTTAAGAAACTTTGTATCAGATGTTTTGTTATCAAAAACTCCAATGAAACCTGGACAACCTTGCAACCATTTCCACCTATCAACAAAAGGTTCGCAGGCATCCCCTGGCAGAGGGAGGGTGTGGCTGTTGCAAAAGAGAAAAGGCTGTGATTGGTGCAAAAACAACCTTTTATTTGTATGAAAGGTCTACTGTTGCTGGTGGAAGAACGGCCCTTTATTTGTATGAAGAGTCTACTGTGATTGGTGCAAACACTCCTTCTCTGGTGGTATAAACAGGCTGTTTGGCTCACTTGGGGAGTTGGCTAAGAGACACCCTCCTTGCTAACCCCTTTGGTGTCATGGCATTGGGCTTAATAAAAGGCTTTCCTCTGTAATCTTTTCCAGCATACTTTGCATCACACAATCTGAACTGAGAAAACAGAAAACAAACAGAACAGCATCTACTGCTTCGCAGCTGAAGAGGCAGCTAATAAGTTTGAGAGACTTGAGGTAGTGACCAAGGCTGAACAGGAAGGATAGAAGGAGAAAAGACAGATATCTAAGACTGAGGAATTGTAGAAGGCAGTAGAGATCAACCAGTATGACCTAAGATTGATTCCCAAGACCTGGTAGGAAGAACAGACTGGACTCTTGTAAGTTATCCTTTTTCCATAGCATGGGAATTGTACCTCTAGCCTGTCATGAGCCAAGGAAAGCCACAATCTTGGCTCTGACAGAAGCTGCAACACAGCTTCAAACGGGGCCTCCTACCTGAGGCCCACACTAGAGCTGTAACCTTAAAGCACACTTAATGCTGCTGCTCCCGCCTCTGCCATTGTAGCTTACTGATGCCAAGTGCCAGGGGGTACAAAAGTCGCCAAAGACTGGAACTTGAACTTCTCCTTGCCTTGCCATATATTATCTCAGAGAGATAAAGGCTCCTTATGGAGCTGAATGGTAACAGTGTGATGCCAGGTGAGGTAAGTCCAGGAAATTCCTAACTGATGGGTAAAGACTTTCAGCTGGTACACTCCCAGTGACTAGGGATCGTGATGCATCTACTGCAAAAATCTTCTGATATGGTATGTTTTCCAAGAATGTTAGTTTTTTAAGATTTTATTTTTAATTATATGCATGCATGTGTCTCTGTGTCAGGGCATGGACAAGTAAGTGGAGTTGCCCACAGAGGCCAGAGGAGGGTTATAAGTCATCTGGAGCAGGGGGTACAGACGATTGTGAGCTACTCAATGTGGGTGCTCCAAAACGAACTCATATCTTTTTTTTAAAGCAATATACATTCTTACCCCTGAGCAAGTGCTCAGCTCTCCCCACCATTTTCAACAAGAATATTTCACTTTAAAGCTGAAGTGTCCCGGTCGCACATGTGCAAGAAGCTCTTGTAAGTCACTGCATTGTATAACAATAATACCTTGTAAGACTGAAAAAGAAAGAATAAAGGAATTTGAAAGTTTCACCAAGAGGAAACAGTAGATGATTGAAGAGAGAGGTGTTAAGTCTGATTAAAATGTAATACGGTGATCATGTGCATCATAATATCATGTACCCTATCACCATGTTCAATTTCTCTGTTTTTATACATCAGTTTCTATGTCTGTTTTTTGTACCAACACCAGGTTGTTTTTGTCACTTTGGCTCTGTTGTACAGTTTGAGGTAGGGTAAAGTGATACCTCTGGCTGTGTTCTTTTTGCTTGGGATTGCTTTGGATATTCATGGTCACGTGTTGCCATGTGAATTTTGAGATTACTTTCTCTACTTCTGTGAGAATGTCATTGGCATTTGATGGAGAGTCCATTGAATTTGTAGCTTACTTTGAATATGTAGATTATTTGAATATATAGATTACTTTGGGTAGTATGGTCATTCTCACAATATTGACTCTGCCTAGACCATGAACATGGAAAACTTTTCCATAATCTAATGCCTCCTTCAATTTCTTTTTTGATAACTTAAAGTTTTCCTAGTAGAAGTTTTCCATCCTCCTTCACCAGACATTTAAAATTTATCCTGAATAGGCTATTTTTCCTAATAATTTTCTCAGCAGGTTCAGTACTGTTTTATGTAAAAGGTACTAATTTTTTTTTTTTTTTTTTGGTTCTTTTTTTCGGAGCTGGGGACCGAACCCAGGGCCTTGCGCTTCCTAGGCAAGCGCTCTACCACTGAGCTAAATCCCCAACCCCAAAAGGTACTAATTTTTGTATGTTGATGTGATAGCCTACAACACCTGAAGATGTTTTAACCAATCTCAGGGTTTCCTGTTGGTATCCTTTGGGACTTTTAAAACATAAAACCATGTTGTAATCTGTAAATAGGAACACTGTAATGTTTTCTTTCACCAATTTTATCCCCTTTATATCATTCTCTTGTCTTGTTGTACTACTTAAGACTTTGACTACTGTGTTGAATAAGAGTGGGCACATTTTCTCCTTCTGGATTTTAGAGAAAAGGCCTCTAAGTTGTTCTCACTGAGTGTTGCTGCCCACAGAGGACAGAGGAGGTTTGTCGTATATTGCTTTTATTGTGTTGAACTGTGTGTGATGTCTATTCTTTATAGACATGTCTATTCTTTATAGGCCTTTTTGTCATGAAGATGTGTGTGTGTGTGTGTGTGTGTGTGTGTGTGTGAGAGAGAGAGAGAGAGAGAGAGAGAGAGAGAGAGAGATTGAAAATAAATTTAATTTAAATGAAAGCAAAGCCCACGCCAATACAGTTGTCATTTCTCATTTCATTTTTCCATAGTTACTATTATGTGTGATAACTTTTAAAAAAGAGCAGCTCTGGAGAGATGGACCGAGGAGTGGTTGCTGCGTTTAAGCATCAAAGAGATCCCATCTCAAACAAGGTGGAAGGCAAGGACCAAAACCTGAAGATGTCCTCTGACTTCCATACGTGCACTCTAGCATACACATACTCATCATACACACAAAGATTAAAATATAAATAAATAATAATTATAATAAAATGTTTTCATAATCCATTATATCATAAATATTTCCATCATCTGTCATAGTGCTGGTGACGTTCATTTCAATAACGTAATACTCACTAAAAGAAATGCCATTATGATTTACTGTATCATTATATAAAAACACAATAACTATGAGGCATACATTTTTTTTCTCCAGCTAATGTAGTGTCTTACTCTAAATTTCTAAAAATTTCACGTTGATGACCAAATTACTCTCCATTCTGCTAATTTTCTACCAACCACGCATGAGCGCTCTAGTTCAGGATACTTCTGCAATTTCTTCTGTGTGCTGAGGATGGAACCCACGACCTTGTATTTATAACAATTCAGTCTACCACTAAGCCGCATCCACAACCCACGAGACTTTTATCCGTATTAATATGGGAAGTTTATCTGCAGTGTGTTGGGGATTGGTTCTAATGTTTTGAATGAATCCGGCTCCCACAATCAGGAGTCTGCATGTCCAAACGCTGAAGGTCCTTGTGTTTTGATCGATCAATGAAGAGTCAAAAACAGCCAATGACAGGGCAGAGGCAGGGTCTTTAGATTTGCAAAAGCTAGGAACAGAGTTGGGGTGGGGAGAGGGGAAGGAGAAGGAGAGAGAGGAGAGGGAAAGGAAAGAGGAGAGGAGGGGGGGAGGGAGGGGGAGGGGAGGGGAGGGAGAGCACAGAGATCACCTAAAGGCCTTTGGACATGTGAGAATCAGGGAAGGTAGCTACACAGGCCACTTCCCCAATTGTGTTTGGGTAAGTAGAGATGAAATAGAGATTTAAAAGATGTTAACTCAGGAGTACCAGAGGAAAGTGTTTGTTAGCAGCCGGAAGGATTATTAGAAATGCCCAGCCATTAAGCTAGACACGGCATATTAATTGGCATGCATGCGTGCGTGCATGTGTGCGTGCGTGTGTGTCTTTCATTCGCTAATCCAGATAACTCTTGGGTGGATGTGTGCATGCGACCCCTAAGGATAGAGTGGGTTAACTACTGCTACAGTGGTGTAATTAGTTGAAGAAAATAGAGGGGGGAAGCAGTCACCTCAGCTACTACCTAGTTGCAAATGCTTGGATTAATTTCGGACTGTGAATGAGCTAAGCTCTCCTATGAGATTGTCAGCTACAGGAATTGACAGGACAGTCAGGAATGTATAGTTCTTGGTCTAACTCTTTGATCATTATCAAAACTGTATCTTAAAGAAGAGTCTCATCTGTTACAGTTCTCCCTTGAAGAAGCATCTACGGTTATTTCAGTTGTTCTTACATGGAAGATCTCCCTTCCCCCTGCTATGTAGCCCAGAACTTTCTATTCCTCAGCTCCCAAAGCTGAGATTGCATGTGTCTGTGACACCATACCCAACCCAGAACCAAGGTTCTTACTATAACCCAGATGACAATAAGTATAAATAAGGTGCCCAGCATTCAGAATCTCAAGAACTCAACCTTGGAGAATTTGTTAGTGTCGTTTAAAGGTGTTTGTTCTGTAAGGACACAGCTCCTTAAACCTCACAATTTTCCTAAGGTTCTCTTATAAGAGCTCCAGGTAGGCATTCACAGTAGGGTAGTGAGTAGAATCCTGGCAGCCTCCTTCCAAGGCAGTCTGCAGTTGTCTTGGCTGCAAGTGTTGAGTTCTATGGGCAAAAATGTCCCTGAAAGAGTCCAGCCTTGGAGCATGAAATCTAGAATACCCGATCAAGGACAGAAAGTTCTTTCTTATCCTAAGTTGGGCTCTGTTGTTAAGCTCCACTGGAGCAGTGCTTATGGCCAGAGGCAATTTCTGCTTTCCTCATTGGCCAGTCTCTTTATGGAAAACATGGTCTCACTTTTGAATTTGACTCAGAGCCACTGATAAAATATCACTTTTCCTCTCCTATTTCCCACACCCGCAGACCACATGGACAGTTATCTATTATTTTCACTTCTGATTTCTTTCAGATGGAGAAAGAATATGAGTATATGGTGACTCAACTCACATGTAGAATTTTACAGTTATGTGACTGGTGTTTCAGTTCTATTTTTTTTTGTTATAACACTTTGAGAATTTAATAACAATATTTTAGCCAGTCATAATTGTCAAGGATATGCAAAGTCGTAGAGAAAGTGGTGGTTTCTGTAGATCTTTAACCCACTTCACAGGATGGTAGGTTTCAATTTGGACCTCCAGCACTCTTGAAGTCTCGGTCCCTGAGTAGTCATGGAGGCTATGGAATCTACATCAGATGAAGGCTGTTGGGAAGTCTTTTAAATGACTGAGGTGTGGCTTGGAAGGAGGTTGTTTTGTTTTTTTGTATTTTTCACTCTCAGGCCTTAGGTGGGAGATTTTGCTTCAGCATGTGATCCTGTGCTGCAGGCCCAAACAATCATGTGTCCAACCTACATGAAATTCCCACAGTTGATTATCTCTAGTGTTTGTTTTAATGACAGACTGTTAACACATATTATTTACCTGAATCGTGTAAAGAAACAGATAGTTAATGACTATAAGCAAGTGTTTAAGGGGCAAAAACACTTGTTAAAAGTGCAATTCAGTCTGTGAGATACAAGGTATGCAGGCACACTGGACACCGCCTTGTTAACTGTTGGCTTTGGTAAGGTGTTGGGTACCAGTGGAGTTGGCAGAAAACTTGGAGAATTTGTTGGTGTCGTTTAAAGGTGTTTGTTCTGTATTTAGAAGCAATAGCATGAGGAGGGGAGGGGAAGGGTTGGGGGATGTTGGCCTGGAAATGGGGAAAGGGAATAACATTTGAAATGTAAATAAGAAATACCCAATTTAATAAAGATGGGGAAAAAAGGAAGCAATAGCATGACATTTTTTTCAAGAGAAATTTTATTTAAGGAAAAAATGCTCACAAATGTTCTATATTCAACACTCAGACAACATTGCCTAAACTCACCGAAAATGAATATGTGATTATGACATATGGTACATCTCTCTGAAACTACTGTAATTCTTTCCTTAAACTATCTTTTGTGTGGTATTAGCATAATCCAGCTTTACTTAGTTGCCAAATACCAGGCATTACTATTATGACTATTATTTATTTATTATCAATATCCTTAAAGTATGTTTCATAAATAACGCAGTTTCATAAATGACAATACAGTTGTGTATTTTACATTCATTCATTTACTCATTATTGTTAATAAATCTGGGTTTTTTGGACAATTTCTTAAATGCATATAAACGATTTATTCTGGTTACTCTCTCCCCAAATAATTTTCTCCATCCCACCTCTCCCGTCTGCTTTCTTTCTAAGCTCTTTCCCATATTGTTGACTTTGTGTTTGGTTTTGTGTCGCACAGGGTTTAGCTAGGACCACCTGTGTGAGCATAGGTTTGGAACTAACTATGCTTTACAACCTGGCGGGCTTTATTTGTTGCTACACAACTGGATACTATGTATCCACCCTTAGAATCTGTGAGTTGCCAATAGTTCAGTGGTAAGTGTTAGGGCCCCATGACGCCCCCTTCCCATCCATAGCTGAGCATTGGGTGGGCCCAATTTGCACAAGCTCAGTACCACTAGGTGAGTCTGCTGTGAGCATATGATTGGCATGGCTGAGTTTCTCAGACATTCCCAGTTTTCCAGCCATTGTATTAATTTAGCCCCATCTTCTGCAAAATTCCTTTAGTTTTTAGGAGGTGGTGTCAACGTCATGTTTTGGGATTAGAAGTCAACCATCCTTCACTTTCAGAATCTTCTATACCATGGATCTCTGAAATTCACCCCTCTTCATTGCAAACTGTGGCATATTTGATAGAGTCTGAGAGCAGTCTTTGTAGTGTGAGTATGGATATTTAGAAGACAGTGTGATGATATGTCAATTCAGCTAGGCAGTAAGAGTGCTGCACTTCCCCAGGGGCTTAAGACTTCCTCAGCCATGGGCTCTTAATTGGGTTTACAATGCTAGATTTGTATTTCCTCTTGTGAAACAGGAGTGGCTGGTTACCCTCATAATGGTCTTGGCGCTATTGTTCCAATATTATATCATGCCTGGAAGGTTGGTGTTTTCAGTCATAGAACACAACTGGGCAAGACCTTTGCTGCCTATACGCCCACAGTAGCTTTCTGGCACTGTGAAAGCAAGCCATCAAGGGGAAGCTTTGGACTCTGTATATTGCATCCTAGTTGTGTGGTGTCTTTGGCAATAGAGTCTCATTAACTACCTTTGTGAACAACCAAGAGGAATGACAAGACGCGATGTAGTTGGGGGGGTCTCTGGGGCCTCACTAACCCGAATCTCCTATGGAGGTATCATACAGCTGCTACTGGGGGATTCTATTTAGTTACCCATCACCTCTAAGACAGACATTTTCTAGCCTTATGGTATACCTTCCTTCGCATTCTCTTTTATGTTCTTGAATTGGGGGACCAAATAGCTTTCTGTGTAGGTTTTTTTTATAACCCTGTTGTCCTAACAAAATCTCCTCACTTCTGTCCCCTATCACCCCATTCCTGCACCCTCAGTTTGAACTTTTTCACCTTCAGTATTTTCCACATTCCACACCCGTTTTATTTATGATCTTTGTCCCTGAATGTTCATTCTTAATACAACTCTGATCATTTTAGAGAGCATAGTTTGTTTTATTTAATGTAGTTATTGATATATTTCAATTTATGTTTAATTATTGTCCTGCTTGCTTGTTAGTCTTCCTGTTGGTTTATTTTCTTCCCTACTTTTGCTCTTGAGTTACTCTTAGTGATTTATATTCCACTTCACCAATTCTATTTTCAGTTATGTCTAATTGGCTGTTAAACCTACATCTAATTTGTAAAATTCAGTTATTAAGGTGTAGTTTCATAATTATATCAGTTTTAAACTCTATTTCTCACTACAAATTCTTGACCTTAATCTACGTTTTCTTTATAATATAAATTATTCCAAATTCATCAATCCGTGTCTAATAATCCTATGTAATGTGGCTTTCATGCATCTGCCCCATCTCTCTTCTCTAAGTCAGTTTTTCCTGGAATGTCTGACAATATTTTATTAGATGTTAAATATTAATATGTTGGAATATTGAAAGATGACTTGAAATTTTTGTTGATGCTAACTTCTTTTGCAGAATATTTATTTTGCTTGTAGTGAATTATTAGAACATGGAGATTTTTTAAAATAACCATGAACTAAATTGATCTGATAATTTGTTTAAATTTTTATAAAGGTTAATTCTGCTTATTATAGATCTAAGAGGTCTCAAACATAAGCTAGGTATTTTTCCAACTTCTTCAGACATACAAAGACTCCAATAGCAAATTTTGACTACCCCCAACACTATTTCTCAATTTTTGGGCTTACTTGGCTGAAAATATCTTAATTGGATATGTAACATTAAATTCCAGATTCATCTTATTGAGGATTTTGAACTCTCAATTTCTGGTTTGCCTTATACTTCTAAACTGGGATAAAAATGATTTTTATAAATTTAGCTGGCATTTCAGGTTGTGTTTACTGAGTAGACTTCTAAAAGCATAATTTCTTGAATAAAACTGTGTACATTTTAAAGCTTTGCAAATACTCTCCCCTGTTGTATCTCTAGAAATACTTTCTTATTTATAGTATAATAACAAGGCTTAATTTTAAGTGAATACCTATAACTTTTACTATAAGAAGAAACAGAAAAATATTTTTATTCTTGTAAAGATTTTTACCCACCCAGTCATAAAATTTTATTAGTGGAATTTTTACTTTATCCTTCACACACAGCAAAAGGCTTCTCTTGGGCTTGATTCAAGATATATTAGATTACATCCACAAAAATCTATTCGTTCCTAGGAAACATATTTCAATTTGTATATAAACCATGAGTTCCTGTGAAATTCATAGTATAATCTTAAACGTGGTTGCTTCAATGATCACTGACACAGAGCTGTGGTAGGGAAGCCTGATGGGGGGGAAGAGTAACTCAGAAGTACAGAATTTTGCAAATGACTTGGCATTTCAAATGCATATAAGTGGCATGTCAGGGACTGTCCATTTTCTATCCCACCGTGAGCAAAGAATCCTTTGAATATTTTTTTTTCATAACAGACCATATATGACTTGGTTCTAGTCTATAAAGGTAGAATAAAACTCAGGCTTTTCATTTTGGAATGACAGGAAAAAAAATTATGTCTCACCACCTCTAAAAACAACAGCCATAAGAAAATAAAAACGGTTTAATGATGATTACACCAAGGAGAATGATTTCAAATTAGCAGACACCTTTTCTGAACTGCTGAAAGGAGAAAGAGAAACAAATAATAAAGCTACAAAAACCCAGTTTATTTTATCAAAATTAAAACTACTTCCTCCTCTCCACTTCAGAGTAACCTTGAGATGCAACAGTCTGAGGATTATATTGCTCTAATCCCTCTGCAGTCACTTCCACAGCGGGAGGTGCTTACTGCAGACCAAATTATAGGGCTAAGAATGTTCACAATTCAGTGAACCGATTGGCCGACTACCCCTCAGGGCTTTCGAGTCAAATATTTACTCATCTAAATGGGAGCAAAGAAAAGAAAATGGTTCATAAAGAGAGTCCCAAAGCATGTATTATTAAAATAACAGATGGAAATGTTGTATTTTTTTAAAATGTTCTTTCAGTGGATTCTTTTGAAGTGTGTTTTGGTAGGAAAAGCTAAGCCAAACGTGGAGGAGAGAGAGGGAGCGAGGGGGGAAGGCTTTATTTTCAAATGTTGATGTCAGCACAGTATAAAGATAGCACTCCTTAAAAATGGCAAATCACTAAATGCCCCGTAGCATAAAGTGTTTGCGAGGTCTCTACTTCATGTAAAAGTCCCAGAGGAGAATAAAGCTGAAACAGGCTTTGTCCTCACCACTCAGTTGTTATGTGGTGCAGTGCCTCACAAATCCTGGCGTTTTCAAAGGATACACACACGCAAGGCCTCCCGGTTGAATCCTTTCATGATTCCCCAAATGACTAAAACTTGAGTCAAGACAAATTATCTCAAAAAAAGCCACTGGCTTCATTGTTTTAGTACATGTATTGTTACTTTTCTGTCACTCCGATAAACACCACCGTTAGAGGTAACTGATAAGAGGAAGCGTATATTTGAGAGGATGGTTCCCGAGGGAGATGCTGTGCTGGGGTGGATAGCATGGCCGCAGGAATGTCAGATCAGGGAGCTTAGAGCTCCCTTCTCATTGGCACAAAGGAAACAGAGCAAAGGAGAAGGGGGAGCCCGGACATAAACTTTCAAAGCCCACGCCTCAAAGGATTTGCCTCCTACAGCAAGGTTTCATCTAAAAATTCCATAACCACCCCAGACAGCATCACCAACTGGGGTTGAAGTGTGCAAACACCTGGGCCAGTGGGGGGCACTTCTCACTCCAACCATCACCTTCAGTTTTATGTCACTAAAATATTACTCCGGCCCACAGGTTCAAGCAATGGTTACTTTGTCTCCATTTGTTCTGGGAGACAGAATATCTTAGAGGGGAGCATCCTTGACAGGCAAAAGGGAGGTAGGAAGAGAACAAGAGGAGGCAAAAGAGAGGGTGTGCTAACAGGATATAATCCCCCAAGGGCACACATGGAAAGCTCCAGTCCCTTCAACTGGATACCACCTATCACTCATGGTTTCTATTAGCCCAGCAAACTGTTACCCTACAAAAGAAGTAATCTATTGATGAAATCAGACCCCTCCTGATCTACTAATTTCCCTAAAGCTCATTATCTAGCAAATAACATTTTGGCACAAGATCTTTGTGGGATATTTTTGATCCAAACCATAATATTTATGCTGGCCTGGGTTTAGTAGGAAGTGGATAAGATTATGGGTTTCATGCCACATGGGCAATACTGATGGGCCATCAAGCCAGAGTTTTTAGGGGGAAAAAAGGAGAGAAAGAGAGAAAGGAGAGAGAGAGAGAATACAAGGAATAAAGACAAATGAAAAAACATAACCTGTTTTATATTCCTGTCCCCATGACAGAATAAACAGTTTAGAATTCTTTCTGTTGTCTTTCCAGGGGCAAAAAACATCCAGTTCTAGGCAATCAATTTGAAGTTATCCATGGTCAGTCCAAATTCTCCAATGCTTAGCTCTCAGGACTTGGTGGGGTGCCCTGCTGTTCTCAATGAAGCTCTAGACTTGTCATGTGATAATGTGATTTATTGCATGGCAACTGGCAGCTCCTTGGGCCAAAGAAAGAGTGTTCACAAGAGCAAACTATTTTGCCCTTGTAGCCAGACATGGTCTTTATTTGTGACAGAGAGGCGAATATAAATTCTGCTTTAGTCTGTTATGAAAAGGAGACACCTAGGAAAGGGTAATGATTAGAATGCAAGCTATTCATTAGGCTTTAGATACTGAAATGTAGACTACTGACAGCCATGCATGGCGGCTGCTCTACTCAGTGGCAAGAATTATGAGAATTTTCTGTTGGCCTCTAAACACTGAAAACTAGCATCAGCCAGTGGACAAAGCGAAATATATCCAGAAGTCTATGAGTTCTAAAATGTCAGGATGAACAAGCAGAGGACAAATTCTATGGACACAAGGAAGATAGAACAAACAAACAAACAAACCAACATCAGCAACCCACTGTACTAACCAGTAGGGCTCTCTCAAGTAGGGCAAGAAAATGTCACAGCATCTGCTCAGATGAGAACAGAGAACAGAGTCAGAGAGCCACAGAATCTCCAGGTTTCAGCCATCAGCAGAAAGGTTTATAGAAGAACCATTTTTCTGTGCCTCCTTTGATCACAGGGCCCCGACTTTGAAAGGTTCTACCCGTCTTGTGGTTTTCTGGTGGTGAGCCAGTATATTCTAGGTGAAACACTTCACTTCTTTCAGGACAGCCTTTCCACTGTAGTTCCCAGCTCCATGACTCCCCTCTTCATGTTTAAACTAGATTCGAAGGACATTGTTGACTTCAGCATGAATCTTGCATGGGAGGGTTTGCAAACAGGAGGCTTGGCTCTTCACTTCTTGCATTGGTAATCCTACGGAAGTCATGGCTTTGAGAAGTCATAGTCGCTGAGGAGGCAGAAGGGAGAGTCACAGTAAATGTTCATTGTGGTGATTTGAATAAGAGTGTTTCCCATATGGTCCTGTGTTTGAGTGCTTTGTCCCCAGTAGATGGAGTTGTTTGGGCAAAATTGGGAAGTGAGACCTTGTGGGAGGAGGTTTGTCACTGGGAATGGACTTTGAGGTTTAAAACCCAAGTTAATGTTATCTATCTATCTATCTATCTATCTATCTATCTATCTATCCATCCATCCATCCACTTACAATCAATCTATCTCTATATATCTATTTATCTCCTGCTTATGACTTATCTCAGCTATTGCTCCAGCAGCATTCTTGACTGCCTGCTACTAACCCTGGCATGATGGTTCTGTACTGAACCTTTGAAACTGTAGGCCTCAGTAAACTGTTTCCTCTGTAACTTGTCTTGCTCATGGTGTCTCTTCACCTAAATAATAGGAAAGTACCTTAGACTACCAGGGAAATACAGAGATAGGAATCAGTGGCAGGGTGTATGCCTAGTAGATTCAATGCCCTATGTTGAACCCCTATTCTCTCCAAGGCAGGTCTGATGAGTAGCAACTGACTAGCTTAACTAACTTTCTCAAGATATTGAAGGCACTGTCAGTCCTTTGTGATACACTTTTCTCTACTCTGAGATTCTAGAACTGGTCTTGGGCCCCATGCTTCTAACCACAAGGTCTTCCAATATGTTTTGATCTCACTATTTCTCTGAACATGACCTCTCTGCAATCATCGGATCACTTTCACACGGGTAATTTTATAAAAATTTATATTTACAGAGTAACTATTATAAAATGAAATGTTCTTGCTTTTGATGTGGTTTACATTAAATAATGTGGCTAGAGACACCGATAGGCTTGCTCACTCACAAACACACAAAAGGAATTCTTCACACACCCCAGTGAGTGGTAACTATGTATAGCCATTACAAACTCCTTCGAATGAATTATTAATAGAACAAGATTTCTGCTGGGCAACGTGTAGAGTGGTTAAGTATGAGAGGGTTGAAAGAAGACTAAAATGCTTCCTACCCAAAATAATGTCTTATATTTTAGAAACTGAATTATATTAAGACACTAGTCTACGATTGATCAGAATAATTATAAGCTGAAACAGATAACAGGTTCATCAGGTCCACAGTTATAAACTGGTGTGAGAACTCTACCATAAGTCTTAGAATAGCTAAGGGTCATCATAATATTATGTTATTAACTAATTAATAATATATTCACAGAATCTGTGTTTAAAAGAGTGCAAAAATAAAATCGTGGTTGGCCACACCACTTTTGGCATCAGGTATATGGAATTAAATCCCAGATGTACTACTGACTAGCTGTGTGGCCTCGAGGAAGTTATTTTCCTCCTTTGGATCTTAATTTGCTCATCTATAAAATGAAAGCTTATGGGCTCTTAGGAATGGTAAAGCATGGAATAGTGAAGGAGGAATTGGGAAGGTTCTGGAACTGATGAAGAAGAGAGAATTTAAAGAGGAGATGTAGGTAACTCACGCTATACAAGGAAAATACATTGAGGTCAGTATGAACAGCAACAACAGCAACAACAAAAAGTAACACACAATAATAGTCACATGAGAACTGACATTAAAACCTCAACCTGACCTTTGTATACTAAATCCAATTCTTGTGCCAGAGGGGGGAAAATGCTACCAAACCAGAGAACTATATTAAGATTATCAAACATGATTACAATACATATATCACACAAGCCCCACACACTTAGTGAATTTTATACATTTTTTCACTTTTATGTGTGTAGCTATGGAGTGAATGACTGTGTGGAGGAAACGTAATATATAAAATTTTGGTTCCTCACTAAGGGAGGGGACCAATAAAGGCACATGCGAAGAACATTGTGCCTTCAGGACGATGACTGATCCTGTATGTAGCTCTTCAAATTCTTTTGTCATAACAGCCAAGGGACGAAGGTGAGATTTGCCTACAAAACAAGAGGTAGATATTATGTTATGTGACCAAGATTCCTTAAACTTGAAATGGATACCAACAGAGCTAAGAAACTTGTTGGAGTATTCTAATATCAGTAACTCATATTCCAGTAAACACAAGCTATTCCAGCAGTTATCAATGGTGGGGTATGGACCTAGTATATCCAATGCCCTATATTCAACAACCACAATCTCCAAGGCTCTGCAGATGAGTAGTGACCACCTAACTTAACATTGTCAAGATAGAGCTGGTACAAATATATAATGGCTATTATCTCAAGTTGGATGACACAAAGCTAAGGATGTAGCTTGGTAATAGAGCACTTTCCCACCATTACACACACACTAAAAAAATAATAAATTTTAAAAATTAAATGAGATAGCAGCAAACACTTAAAGTTTACTTGAGCATTTTGGAAACATTGCTATAATATAACGGAGACTTGCTGGGCAGGTGAGGAAACAAACAACTTAATAAACAGAACAGAGCTCATGCTCTGAGATAAAGAATTGATAAATGGGACCTCGTGAAACTGGAAAGCCTCTGTAAGGCAAATGACATAGTCAATAAGACAAATCAGCAACCTACAGTTTGGGGGAAAAAATCTTCACTAACCCCACATCAGATAGAGGGCTAATATCCCAAATATAAAGAACTCAAGATGCTAACCACCAAAAAAATAAACAACCCAATCAAAAATGGGTATAGAATTAAACTGAGAATTCACAACAGAGTAATCTCGAATGGCTGAGAAGCGCCTAAAGAAATGTTCAAAGTCCTTATGATCAGAGAAATGCAAATCAAAATGATCCTGGGATTCCACCTTCCACCAGTTAGAATGGCTAAGATCGAAACCTCAGGTGACAATGCATGTTGGGGAGGAAGTGGAGAAAGAGGAACACCCTCCATGGTTGGTAGGATTGCAAACTGGTACAACCATTCTGGAACATTCTGGAAGTAAATTTGGAGGTTCCTCAGAAAATTGGGAATAAACCTACCCAAAGGCCCAGCAACACCACTCTTGGGAATAAACCCAAAAGATGCCCCACCATGCCACAGGGCACATGTTCCACCATGTTCATAGTGGCCTTATTTGTGATAGCGAGAAGCTGGAAACAACCCACAACAGAAGAATGGATACAGAAACTGTGTTTGTTTATATGATGGAATATTACCCAGTTATTAAGAATGAGGACATCCTGAGTTTTGCAGGCAAATGGATGGAACTAGAAAGTATCATCCTAAGTGTATAACTCAGACCCAAAAGACATTCATGATATGTATTCAATGATAATTGGATATTAGCCAAAAAAAATAAATAAATAAAGTACAGAATATCCAGTTTACAGAACTCAAAAGGTCAACAAGCTGAAGGGCCCAAGTAAGGATGTCTCAGTCCCACTTGGGAGGGAGAAGAAAGCAACCACAAGTGGGGAGGGAGGGAGGGAGGGACAGTGGAGGGAAAGGGGATGGGGTGGGGGAGGGGAACATGATCTGGTATTGGGTTGGGGAAAGGACTGAAGCCTTTAGGGCCAGCAGAAAGAGGAAGGAGGAAGGAGGTTGGGAGGACCCTCTAGAATGTACCGGAGACCTGGGAAGTAAGAGACTCTCAGGACTCAAAGGGTGGGGGGGACCCTAGATGAAATGCCCTACTGTAGGGAGAGGGAACTTATTGAGCTCATCTCCAGCAGAAAGACGGCATCAAGGGAGGGATCGAGTTGCTATCCCACAGTCAAAACTCTGACCCATATTTCTTCCTGTCTGAAAGAAAATGCAGGAATGGAAATGGAGAAGAGCCTGAGGAAAAGGAGGTCCAGCGACAGGCCCAAAGTGGGATCCAGCTCAAGGGGAGGACCCAAGACCTGACACCATTACTGAGGCTGTGGGGTGCTCACAAAAAGGGGCCTACCATGACTGCCCTCCAAAGCTAAACAAGCAGCTGAAAGAGTCAGATGCAGATATGTGCACCAAACCAATGAACAGAAGCTGCTGGCCCCTCTGGTTGAATTAGGGAAAAGCTGGAGGAAGCTGAGGAGGAGGGCAACCCTGTAGGAGGACCAGTAGTCTCAATTAACCTGGACCCCTGAGATCTCTCAGACACTGGATCACCAACCAGACAGCATTCAACAGCGGAGATGAGGCCCTCAACACATGTACAGCAGAGGACTCCCGGGTCTGGGTTCAGTCAGAGAAGATGCACCTAACCCTCAAGAGACTGGAGGCCCCAGGAAGTTTAGAGGTCTGGTGGGGTGGGGACATCTTCATGGAGACAGGGGTGGGAGGGGGTAGAAGGAGGAGGTTTGGGGTGTGGAACAGTCAGAGAGTGGACTGGGAGGGGAATAAAATCTGGAGTGTAAAAATAAATAAATAAATCGATAAATAATTTTTAAAAGACACAGAAAAAAGAATAATGACGAGTGTAAAGAGGTGGGGAGAGAGGTAGAGAGGAGGGAAGGAAGAAAGGGAAGGTGACAGAGACACAGTGAAGGCAGCTCAAACCTGGTTGTCCTGGTGTGTTGGTTTTTGTCCCACTTGATACAAGCGCGGTCGTTTGGGAAGAGGGGCCCTCATTTGAGAAACTGCTTCCCTCAGATTGGCATTAGGCAAGTCTGTTGAGAATGTTTTTAAAGGTAATAACTAATGTGGGTGCCCAGATCACTGCGGGTGGCACTGTCGCTGTGCATGTGGTCTTGGTTATGTAAGAAAGCAGGCTGAGTTATCCTTCAAACAAGTAAGCAGCATTCGTCCATGGCCTCTGGCTTCCAGGTTCCTGCATTGAGTTCCTGCCCTGGCTTTTTGCCCTGACTTCCCCTGATGATAGATTACAACTGTAAGCTAAAATAAACTCTTTTCTTCCCAAGTTGCTTTTGGTCATAGTACTTATCACAGCAATAAACACCTGAGACAGGCAGTTACATCCCGATTTTACATTTTAAAAACACCAAGAGTAGCTCCTGGGTTAGAACTCATGGCTGTGTGCCCGGTGCCTGATGTAGCACACTGGCTATGAGCTCAGCTTGGGGTTTGCCTTCCTCTTGTTCTGTGACCTCAAACAAATCACGTATCCTGACTAATCCTCAGCTATTTTTACTCTTCTGTATAAGAGAATTAGCATATAGAAATAAATACTGCACAGGCCTTTTTAAAAAGATTGGATCTAATAATAAATCCCAGAATGTCACTCACTCTTGGCAACCACCATTCTTATCAAGGTGCTTAAATACCCCAGTTCATCACTTTAAATGTGTATTAGCTTGAGGCGGGACAGGAAAGTGGGAAACTGGGGGCATAGAAGAAAGAAAATGTAGCCCTTAATTCAGGAACCCACCTGAAACCTCTTACCAGCAAATAAACGAGAATTCTAGCACAATTACCAACTGCTTAAAGCCATTCTCCCTTCACAGGGGTCAGTCCAGGATTTTCTAGGAATCTCACCAGAAACCAGTTATAGGGAAATGACCTGTCCTAAACCCATTGTGCCACCTTAGTGGTTTCTGAATTTACCTTGTCAGATTATACCTTGGTTCAATGCATCTCCAGAAACACCCTATAATCTCAGATTATATTTCAGATTACAATATCAAAAGAAGAAGACAAAGCTATCTTTTGAGATGTGGCCACAGAACCATCCATATGGGTGTGTGTGTGTGTGTGTATCTTGAGAATATGATTTTGAGAGAAAACAAGGGAGCGAGGGAGGAGGCTTGTGAGGGGTCAGAGAGCAAAATGGGGAGGGGTAATGATGAAATCAGAGTATAATTTTCAAAAATAAAATATTATAAAAAAATCTTAAAAGAAAGAAGACACCACAGAAGGGGGATTGCTCTTTTAAAATGGTGTATGTGCCTAGTGGCGAGACAATTAATTGTAATTCTCCTCTGAGGAGCCCAGAGCCACACTTGGGTACCTCAATTTCTGCAGCCCTCCCATAAGAACCACACTCCTATTCTTGCTTATGTCTTTCTGCACCTTTTCTAGAGAAGTTCCCATTCACGGTTAGGGTATATCCTAATTTCTCCTTAAGTGCCTCTTTTGAATCTTGTAACCTTCATCCTACATCAAAATAAACCTATTAAACCCCAAATCTGCTTCAAAAACTGTCTCATTATGACTTTGTTTTTCTGCAACAAAGCCACAAATCCAAGTTTGGCCTTTGAGATCCCGAAATTCAAGGGCTACACTCTGGGCTGCTGAAAGCGAAGGTGTGGGTGTGTCTGGTAACTCGATGCCAGCAATGTGATGTGTCCTCGGAGAAGCACTTGTGGAGGGATATCTGGAATCTCTGCCTCCCATGCTAGCTAAGATCTCTGTGCTTTCATAAAGCCTCACACAAACTGCATATGGCTATTTGTCCTTTCCATTCACGTCAGTTACGCACAACAGACTTTTACCTTTTGCTGATGGAACAAGTGAAACCAAGGAAAATAAAATAGTTATCCTGGGATTCGAAGATGAACCCTAATCAGCATAATTTCCCCAAAGCCTAGTCTTCAGTTTAGCCAAACAAACTACGGTTGCCATGGGTTTATCGGTGAGTCAACACTGAAGATATTTAGAACTGGTTTCAAACAACCCTGGTATACATTTCATTTTTGTTTTGCACAGAAGAATGAACTGACAGGGAACTGGAGAGAGAGCAAAAGATGGTGAAATAAAGTAGAAGTTCTGCGTTTAAAAATGGAGCTGAGGGGTTGGGGATTTAGCTCAGTGGTAGGCCCTGGGTTCGGTCCCCAGCTCCGGAAAAAAAAATGGAGCTGATTTGATTCACGGACTTAATGTTAAGGTTTTCTGTAAACAGAGAAGAAAGTAATAGACCCATTGTGTATTACAATCGTGCATTGTAATTGTGTATACAATTTGGTTTCAAAGAACCTAAAAGCATCTTTAATGAAAATAAGAAAATCTGAGTGTAGAACAGAAAGGAAGCTGAGTGAGGAGCAGGGAAGCCAGCCATGGTGGCATGTGTCTACAATGCCAGCATTCAGGAGGCTGAGGCAGGGCACCCCCGGGGTACCCTGATTAACATAATGGGACCCTATCTCATACCAACAGACAAAACCCCTAGAGATAAAAGTAATAAAAAAAGAGATGAAGAAAGTTCAGAAGAACTCCACTGACTTGCTTCACAAATAAGGCCTGAGCTCAATGCCCAGAACCCAAGTTAAAACACATGGTCTTGGTGGTGAGTGCTTGTAATCCCAGTGCTGGGGTGGAAGGAAAACGTGGCTCCAATGGAACTGGCCAGCCAATCTCACCCGTGTGCCATCATCACGATGGGGAGCAGCACTGTCCCCAAAACGAACAAGGCAGGCAGCACCTGAGGAAGAATGGCTCAAAGCTGTCCTCTGGGCCCTACCTATACATGTATGTAGAATAATTATGAGAAAATAACAGTAGAGCGTTTAAAGTTCAAAATAATATGGGGCTTCGCTGGCAATGGGTAAAGTGTCACCTTAGTGGTGGTGTTTTTATCAGTCAGGGGCAGAGCAGTTGGCAGTCTTTTGTTCACCCTAGCTTGAAGCCTCGCTTGGTGGCCAAAGCTGGTTTGTGCCTAGAACACATAAAAATCAAATTCAGGCAGTGCAACAAGGGCGGAGGAAGGCAGTGACCTGTAGCCTGCCCCACCACCCACAGACATGCCCTCCAGCACAGGGCACACAGGTGTCATGGAGACCCACTTGCTGCCACGCTGAGCATCAGGGGCCAAGGATGTCACCCAAGGGCCTGCAAGCTGTGTGGCCAACCTGGAGCGGGAGCCACTATAACATGCAAGAACTGGATGGACAGATGGAGAGAAGGAGAAGTGAAGCAACTTGAGCTTTATGAAGAGAGATGGAACTGGAGCCTAGAGGGTAGAAGAAGCAGCTTGCTGTGCCTGGCCAGCCCTGCCACCTGGAGCCGTAGTGAATTCTCAGCCCAGGCTGCGGGAGGCCATGTCTGGGTCTGTGCCTATGCAGTACCAGGGGTTGGTGTCCATGTTTCTAGCTCATATCGCCACCAAAGAACACACAGGGCAGGGACCACATAGATGGCCAGGGGCTGTGGAGGCATGGGAGCTGGCCCCCAAGAGCTAACGATGCCTCCAGCTAATGGCCTAGTTGGAGCAGGGTAGACACGAGAGGATGGAAAGACGAGCAGGACCGGGGTGCACAATGTGATATTCATAAAAAAAAATCAGTAAAATGTTAAAAAAGATAATATATGTACATTAGGTACTATCAAAACTTAAGAAACTTATTTCAGGCTAATGTTACTGGTAATGCAATTACTTCAGAAAAATCTCAAAATACAGCCTTAAATCCCATTTTCTTCACTGGCAAATGTGACAGATGGGGACAGACCAGCTTCCCATGGCCTTAGAAAAATGAATACTTAAATTTGTTTGGAACTTATCAAAATCCATGTGCCCTAAATCCTTATGGAGTATACTTATAGAATAAATCAGTAGATTATATGTTTTGGTGTGGTACATGATAGAACATTGGCTATCCTCATAACTCATGGTGGTTTGATAAATGTTAGTCAGACAATGATCGCCCAAAGGTGTCTACTTCCTAACCTCCAAAGTCTGAGGAAATAAGACGTTATAGGATCTTTACAGGTGTGACAAAAATGAAAGATGCCAAAGTCTGGATATTGTCCTGGTTTATCAGGTTGGTCCCTCTGTCTCCCGGAAGTCCTTTTAAGGAGAGATACATAGGTTAAAAAGGAACTTAAAGATGCTGTACCACTAAGTTTGACAGAGTAAAGCACTGTGCACAAGAAAAGGAATGTAGTGATCTCCAAGTGCTGGGGAAAGCTGAGAAAGTGTTGCCTCCCTAGAATCTCTACGCCCAGCCCTACCAAAACCTCAGTATTAGGTCAGTGAGAGCCTTGTGAGATAATAAATTTGTGTTTCCAAAGCACTGCATCAATGGTAGTAGCCTATTGCATAAAAGTAGGGAAATTAATGATAATCCCGGATATATTTTCTGAGCAATTCATGTTTCCTGTAGAAAATTAGACATTATTAAAGGAAGTCTTTTAGTAATATCAGAACAAAACTGATTGCTCTGACCATGACAGATGGATCTCTGACTTTACTTCCAGTTGTTAAACAAAATGAAACGCTAGAAACTTGAAAGGGAGAAATAAAACAAAAATAAGAACAAAGCAAAATGAAATAATAACAACAAAACTTCTTCTCAGAAACAGGACTACTCTAAGAATAAAAGAAAGTGAGGTGAGGTCTATAAACCACCACTCCCCGCTCCTCTTTGAGACAATAGCTCACCATGAAGCCGTTCTATCCTCAAATCCATGATTCTGGTCCTCATGCCTGAGCGTGCACTACCACCTTTATGCCACCCCCAAGTTTTGAGAGCACACTTGAAATTCCAATTGCCTAGCGTGTGAAAATATTTTGAATGCCTAGACGATGCACTAGAGACCCAAGAAGTATAGCACCTCACCCACAAGACTGGATTAGATGGGGGAAGTTAGACCTCCACTGTGTTTAGAAATGAGCTCAAATTAATCTAAATTTTAACCAACCTATTTGGTACCCTCCAAAAAAAAATCAATACTTTTAAAATGTGGAAAATAATAAATAGACCCAATAACAATCTTTTCAATGCTGAGCAGCTAAAAACATATGAAGTTTTGTAAAAAGCCAGGACATCCAACCTCTTAAAGGAACAGAAGGAACAGAAGCATGTAGAAATGATCACACACTCATCCAAATTTGACTGTGAGTCAAAAAAAATAAAAAGAAAGAAACCCTATGCCTAAGGCTAGAACGTATAGATTGTAAAGAATCAAATTGAAGTCACACCGATCACATTGATGTCTGGGATTTCACTGGACAGGAATAACAGCAGATTAGATTTAATAGAAGAAAAAAATCAGAAACTTAAAAGATCACAAGGGAAGAAAGAAAAACTAATAAAAGGCTGGTTAATGTGTTCAAGAATGAATGATAGAAAACAGGCCTTGAGGAAAGACTAAAATGTCTACTGGCTGTGTTCAAGTTGTTAGTTAGCGTTATATTTAAATTGTTGTGTGGTTTTGATGAAAACCCAACACTTATCTATTCTCCTACAAGCCTTAATATGTAATTCCTTGGAGGAACTGTAAAACACGCTGAGTTCTACAGTCAGCTTGACAAAAGAAAGTCAGAGTCACGCACACTCAAGCACTAGGCATTACATTCTAAGAAGAGGGCTTTCTGATTCTTCAGTTCTCAGAGATGACACTGTTGAAAAGCATTGTTCAGGACTATGGGTATGTTCCTTATGCACATTAGAAGCATATTTAATATTCTTCCCAGAGCCACACCAAAGAACAAAAGATTGTACATTGCACCCTAACACTAGAGCAGAGCAAAGACATTGGAGGTTAATAAGATGGATATGACGTCTTATAATTCATAAACTATTCACATGTTAATTACACAAATCCTTGCAAGGTACATTGGAAACAGGGGTCAGATTTCTAAAGATTTATGTTTCTATTTTAAAGTTGCATGCAAAAAAGAAAAATCGCCGTATTTCTTTATCCTGACTAGATAAAGTTGGGAGTACCACAGCAAGTGTTTCTCCAAGGCTTCCTCAATGTAACTCTCTTTACAGATTCCATATCATGGTAGTGGTAAAAGCTGCTGGTAATTGCTTGACATAAAATCTAATCAGCTGGGAAGGGGGTATCCTGCGTTTTTTGGTAGATCAGGTTGACCTATAGGCATGCCCTTGGGAGATGGTCTTTATTTGGGAAGACCCAGCCCACTGTGGGCAGCACTATTCCCTGAGTTTGGATCCCAGGCTATGAGAGAGTAGTCAGAGAAATTGAGTGAGGTACCTAGCATGCATACATTCATTCTCATTCTGATGTGTACTGCGGATGTAGCTAACGGCTTCCAGTTCCAGTCACCCTGATTTCCCCACAATGATATATGGTAACCTGGAACTGTAAACCAGATAATCTCTTTTACCACTCAACTTGTTTTGACAGGGTGCTCTATTATAGCAAACACAAAGGAAATGGGTAATGGGTACACTGCTTTAAAAAAATTGACTAATGAAAAGTTAATGCATTTCTTTGGTTCTAAGATGATTAATCTGCATAAGAACTATTAATTTAGTACAAGCCTTTATTTGTAAAATGAAATGAAACATAAAAGTAAGATGAAAATCTTCGTGCCTACATTACATTTTTAAATGCTTCAAGAAAACCCATCAGTGAAGCTTTGACTACTCATGAGTGCTTTATAAAAATATTAGCAAGGTGAAACATATTAACAATAATTTGTAAACTGGCATTACTCTTTGAAAAGATGCACTTAGAAGCTCTTTTTTGAAGCAACTTTGAATATGGTTTTCCAGAAATTGCAAACACTTCTGAGTAAAACTGGAACTCCATTTATTTGTCATTGTCCCACTTCTGCAGGATAACTACACCAAATCTGTCATTCGGTAGCTACCTAAGTTTTTATTTTAATAATAATCTTGATACAAAGAAGTTCTGTGTTTTACATTGAATATAAGACGATGCACTGCCCGCCGCTCTTTAGAAATGCAGACAACTATCACCAGTCAACCTTTTCCGTCTCGTCTTTCCACAGAAAGTTTAATGATGAAGACTTGCTCAAGTGCCCTATGGGGGAGTCGTGAGCCCAGTGGCTAGGTGTTAGCGGGAAGACGGAAGTTCTGAGGCAAGACTAGAGTGTCAAGGTCTCCCTGAGGTAGCCTAAGCATCTTCCCGTCTTAACTCCCAAATGCTGCCGTTGCAGCCTGAGCCCAGCTCAAAATCTACCTCAAGGTTGAGGAAATACTGTGTGAAATTAAAGAGTGTGTTTACTTGTGTTTCCTGGTTAGAGATAAAAATAAAATTGATTCAGTCCCCCAATTCTAAAGAATACCATTCTCTCCTCCCTGGCTCCGAGAAGTGGGGAGCAGGTCAGGTGATCTTGGCTGGACTGTTTTAGCTGTGATGGTCCAGGTCATTAAGACAAGTGAAAGATCCTGCTCAGGCACGCTGGCCCCCACGATGCTCGGAGAATTCGTATCGTTGCTAAGCCTGCTTTAGGAGACGGAACCCGAAAGCTGTTGGTTTTAGGAGTTGGTGAGACGGTCTTTCGACGACAAGCTTCAATATCTAAAGTAGACACGGCTTCCAATGAGCAGGACAGCAGCTCCACTTCTAATAAGTTAATCCAATGGTTTTTGTCATGAGCAAAACAAGAAATCATGTTTTTAATCACGCTAAAAGGTCTCTGCATCTTGTTAACATCTGGAGTTCAATCACTTCTGTGCTAAAAACCGGGGAATGCTTCAGCAGGGCATAAATCTTGCCCCTCGTCGTACATGTGATCCAGATGCCGGGGGAGAATTAACGTTCGTTTGTAACACATCTGGTGTCGGCAGCTTTGAGCAAACTCTAATAGAAAGGGTACGGAACTAACATGGCATTACCCCTTCCCTCAGGCCAGAGGTTCTAGACCGAAGGTAAAAGCCTGCAGGTGTCCCCTGAGGCTTCGCAATAAACTGCATTAATCAGCCCTGGCACTGTGTTAAGTGTGGGGTGTTTTAAATTTTCCACCCAAACTTCACAACCCAGTAAGTCTACATTCCAACCGTCGGGAGCTTGACAACTCTTTAGCTCGGCCACCATCTTGAAACACAAAACAACAATAGAGCCAGAGTTTGCACTACACCACAAGATGTGGGAAAGGCAAAGAACAATGCTTAACTGTGAGTGTAAGGAATGGCTTGGCGTCATCAGTGGGAGACTACAGGGGAGGTAAAGAGTTGATCTTAAATCCCAGCAGTGGTGTGTGCGTATAGACTTGAGGGTATTTTCTCACAAAGGTCTCACAAAAGAGAACCAAATCAGATAGGTTTTTGTTTTTGTCATAAAAGATCAAGACCAGATTTCTTAGAATAACATTGTTTCATTTTCCAACCTCACTTATCCTTACTACAGTTAAGTTCTAAGCTACAGCAAATATCACGGCTTTTAAAACTCGATTCAAAAATTTGTGTTCAAGAGTTTTTGCCTGGAGGGCTGGAGAGATGGCTCAGCGGTTAAGAGCACTGACTGCTCTTCCAGGGGTCCTGAGTTCAAATCCCAGCAACCACATGGTGGCTCACAACTATTTGTTATAGGATCGGATGCCCTCCTCTGGTGTGAAAGAAGACAGGGACTGTGTACTCATATAAATAAAATTAAATCTTTTTTTAAAAAAAGTTTTTAAAAGAATTTTTGCCTGTGCCACTCCATCTGTTAGAAATTCTTCCTTCAACCTTCCATCTTCCCCCTAACTCCCAGACACTCGGCTCAAGACTCCTCCATAGACTTGCACAGGTACCTCCTTAGCTGACTGATCCTACTCTGTGAGAATCTCGGAGAGAAAGGATACTGATTAGAAAGCATGATGGCCCATGCCTCTGATCCTAGTACCAGGGTGAGGCAGGAAGAGTACCAGGATGTGGCCAGAACCTTACATAAGAAGCCCAGGTCATCCTGGCCATGGAGTAAGACTTCCTCAAAGAAAGAAAAATCAGTAGGAAATGAAAAGAAAACATAGTGACTGTTGAAGACCTCTAATAGTCTTAAGAATTAGTTTGGGCTGGTGAGGTAAAGCTATTTGCTGCCAAACTTAATGGATTGAATTAGATACCCAGAATCCCACGATTGAAGAAAAAATCTCACTCCTGCTGTTTGTTCTCTGACCTCCAAATACATGCAACATAGCATCTCTGCCCCCTGTATACCATGTGCATGTATGTGCATGCATGCACATACATACACACACATGTATGTACATACATACATATGAATAAAGATGTAATTAAGGACACATTTGTCATTGTCACAGGTAGCCTCCAGCTAAATTACATTTCGATAAGAAAATTAACTGTGCTCATCAAATGATAAGGCACATATTTGTTACCTGTAGATAGATAGTTTGTGATGAGATTTTAAAGAATAAACCTCTGACTATAAATGCATCTGGATGGTGGTGTTATGTCTATCTGGGAACAAGACCCAGGTCACAGAAGTATGAAGCACCAGCAGAGGATCCTGGCCACCAGAGGAAAGCCAAGCTTGCAAGCTGTGCCACTCACAAGGCGTTAGCTCACATCGTCACAGAGGAACATGGTGGGTGAGTTCTTCTAGCCTGTGCGCGTTCTTCGAGTCATTAGTGTGGTGTGCGTGGCAGAATGTTAGGAGAGAAATAAGCCTAGGATGTGGCTCTGCTAATCCTGTGTTGAGTTGGTTCTGTGTGACTAGAACTAGAGTCTCAGAAAAGGCCACCTTCCAATTTAGACTTGAAGACGGGTATGCCACGAGATAAACCATACAGATCAGAAGTGCGGCGTGAGAACTGACAAATGCGCAGAATGTCATCTGAAGAAAGGAGTTGCTTAAGTGATGTCTCAAAGAGACACAGTTCAAATAGTAGGGAGACCCTACAACTTCAGTTTGGATTTGGATACCGCTCACGCACATTCTCCTATTTCTCTCTCTCTCTCTCTCTCTCTCTCTCTCTCTCTCTCTCTCTCTCTCTCTCTCTCTCTCTGATTCATGCATGCCTACATACATGTGCTCTTTCTTCTGTCTATGATCTAATGGTCAAGATAGAAATCAAAGAAGAGGCAAAAAAGAATAATAGATGTATCAATCTAAAATAAATAAACACAACATGAATCAGCAGTCTGGTAAGGAAGAGTTCTAAGTAACTTAATGACCTCTTATGAGAAACAGCTGACACCGAGAAAGACCCATTCAATTCAGGTTTAATGAATGATGACTAATAGAAAATCAGTAAAATGTTAAAAGGAAGAAGATATGTATATATATATATATATATATATATATATATATATATATATCACACTTAGGACCCATGAATCTTCATAAGAAAGATCAGCTTAGAGGAAGTGCAATGATACAGGGTATGCTTTGATCACCAACACCACACACACACACACACACACACACACACACACACACACACGCACACACACAGAGAGAGAGAGAGAGAGAGAGAGAGAGAGAGAGAGAGAGAGAGAAATGGAATTTATATAACTAGTGTGGTATGAGATGAGAAACAATCCAATCTATATTTGAGAATTTTATACATTTATATAATTTATTTATTTGCTTTGAATGCTTGTTCACAGGCATTTAGAATGATTTTGAGATGCTATGGACCCTTTAGAAGGTAGAGTTTATCTGGCAGACACATGTTACTGGAAACAGGTCCTTGAAATTTGAAGTCTATACCTGGTACCTGGTTCTCCATTTCCTAGTCCTTTTTTGATCATATAAACAAATTTTGCTATGTGTTCAAAATAAGCCACTATGTTGTGCAAACCCTTCTGAACTGACACCTTATGAAATGATAAAGTACATATGATCAAATGTATAAGCAATAAAAGCAAAAACGGGTGAAATAAATTATTATACTATATCCTGCACATATGAACAAAGTATGTATGTGTCACTTTAAAATATTTCAGTATTTTAATCACAAATACACATTCTTTTAAGCCAGTAATTTCACTCATATAGTCTATGGACATATTCACATATATATGTGGTTATGTTCATATATATATGATTATAGATAAATATATGATTATTCACAGTGATTTCCTATAAATTTGCTTATAAAGAGAAAGTATGTTGATCACCTAAATATTGATTCATACAGTACTATTTATATAACTTGTTATGTAGACATGTTGTAGTTTATTATGAACAGGAAATAGAGAATAAAAAATATTTTATATAGAGATAGGAAATGATCTCCATGGCAATCAACATTGATCACCAGCTTGACAAGATCTAGAATCTCACTGAAGCAGTTCTCTAGCCATAACTATTTAGGGATTTCCTAAATTTAGATAAACTGTGGTAGAAATTCCTACCCTTTAGCACACCGTTCAGGGGTTTGTAGTCTTGAATTGTATGAAAAGAAGGGAGATAGCTGAACCCAGGCGTCCACCGCTCTCTGTCTCCTGATTGTGGAAACAGTGCCATGAAGCCCCTGCCACCTCCACTTCCCAATCCATCATGCAGTGTAGTTCTGAACAGTGAACCAAAACAGAGCCTTTTTTCCTTCAGTTGCTTTGAAAGTGTATTTTTTCACAGCAACAGGACAGACATTTTGTTAGGCTGTGGCTGTGATCAACCTGACCATTGCCTGGTTTGAACACCTTTGCAACTGGTTTGGGAGAGGGATGTGATAAGATGGGGGCTAGAAACATCCTTGGATGCTATAAACAGAGAACAATGGGCTGTTCTGGAACACCAGAAAACCAGAACTGTGGGCAACGAAGGCCCAGCTCATGAAGTTTCAGAGTGGAAGGACTCTTAGCGGGAACTGACCTACAGACCAAATGTATATATATATATTCTAGCAAAGAGTCTGCCCATGTGTTGAGAACTTGGATGGAATGTAATTTAGAGGTCTACAGAGAAATAAAGCAGGACAAAAAAACGTAGACAGGAAGATGTGAAGATTGCTGGGCTGAAGGCTTCTGAGCAAGTTTGAAGTGTCAGACAAGGAGAATGCAGACGGTAGAGAAGCTATGATTGTTAGGGAGGCTGCACTGTCAAAGAGAAACCTGGCAGTTGGCACCAAGCAACAGGGAAGATTTCTGAAGGCCAGAACCATCCACTGGAGGCTCCATCTTGTGAAAATGCAAATTCCTTTGAATGGGGAAAGCTTAAACTAAGAGATTGAAGGAGCTCCAAGACTGATGCCACTCCCTGCTTAAAGCCCCCTTATATAGGCAAGGGTTTTCCAAAGCTAGGATAGGGAGAAAGCTTCAGCTGTGGTCTAGAGGGGCTAGGGTTTGTCCTAAGCTGACAGAACTTGGCAGTGTCATCCATGTGAACATGCTTTTGCAGACGTGAATGACAGATGATTGGGGTTGGGGGGCCATGGAGGATTGTTCTAGAGAACTCTTAAGGCCAGGAAATGTGTAGCAAACTCAGAGTCCCTGCAAAGGGCTGTGAAAGGCCATTGTACAAGGCTGTTAAAATGAAGCTTAGGTTTCAATGGAGACCTCAGAATGTTAGAAATTGCCAGAACCAGGAAATGTCTGCCAAGGGGAGCTGTAGGCAGGGAGTGGAGTTAGCTGAATAGAGTACTTGCTGCAAGTGACAGAATTGAAGCGGTTGTGTCACCTAAGCTCTTTGGAACTAAGACTGGTTTGTAACAGGCCCCAGATGCCTGACGGGATTTGGTGTTTTCTGTGAGGCTTTGGTTTTTTCCTTAGTCCGATCTCTCTTTGCTACAATCCTATTCTTTCCCTTTGGATTGAGAATGCCTATTTGGTGTCATTGTGTGTTGGAAACACATAGCATTTAGTTATAATGTAGGGGCAAATAGTTAAGGTAGCACTGAGACTATTAAACTACAAGGTCTTTTGAAGATGGACTAGATGCACTTTGCATTGTAAGACAGCGATACTGCTGTGGCACAAGAGGAAGAGAACAGTTGTGACTAGTTAATGTCAACGTTAATGTGGCAAGTTTACAGGAGGCAGACTTGTGATAGTTAATTTGGATTGTCAGTTTGATAGTATACAATCATTTTGGAACAAATATTTGCACAAGTGGGAAGACTTACTCTAAATATATGAAATGTCATTGCATGGCCTAGCATCTCAGAGTTCATAATAAAGAGAAAGCAAGTGTTACATGTGAAGACAATACAACAGACTCTTAAGGCTGCTAGTGTCTTTCCTGCCATGATGAACTGCACTGCAGTCCATTCCACTTGGCCGTCACCACACATGAACCAGGAAGGGCAGTTCAACCCAGAAGAAACCACAAGGCTCGCCAACTGGCAAGAAGCCACAGGAACCTCATGAGAAGTTCTATAGCAAGTTTCTCTCTATGGATTCACCACAAGGGGAACTCAGCAGCACAATGTAAGGTAAACCAGTACATGGGTGTCCTTAGTAAAGAATGACCAGGCAGAGCAAAGCAAACCAATGCTTGAGCTCCCACTGTCTGCAGGGTAATATCTATATTCCTTCTAAATATCACGTGTCCTTTCGTGTGTGTGTGTGTGTGTGTGTGTGTGTGTGTGTGTAATGCCTATTAACCTAGTACTTTTATAGGACTCCTGAGTGTGAGAATGGAATGAGTGGGTCTCTGATTCTTGTGCCTGCTCCTAGGACTCTTTCTCTTATTGGGTTCCTGTGTCCGACTTTCATACAACAGTTTTTCTTCATCTGATTATTTTTTAATTTTGTCATGTTTGGTTGCTATATTTTAGAAATATGATTTTTTAAATGAGAGACAGAAAAGGAGAGGAGCTGGAAAGGAAGGGAGGTAGGGAAGGAGCTGGGAGCAGTACAGGGCAGGACAACAATAATTAGGATGTATTATATGAGAAAAGATCTATTTTGAATAAAAGAATAAAAGGAAAACTATTAAATTTATTGGGTGTAACTTACAAGTATATGAGGAAAAATAGTCAATAGATTGACCGATGAAATCTCAGTGGCATGAGACTAGAATGTCCCGCACATGCTTTGTTTGTTCGAATGACCCTACGATCATCCCTTTGACTATATTCTTTCCTGCACAGAATGTTGCTCATCCTTAGTTTTTGCATCTCAAAGTTCAATCCATCTTTAAACCATCCCGTGAATCATTGCTTTTTTCTGTGTTCCTTCTAATAAAGGACAGCAAAATAGATTAAGCTCATACAGCCCTATTAGAAAATGAAGGACTCTAAATACATGTCCATTGGTCACTTTAAGACCTTATGCCATTTAATCCAAGTCTACAATGTGAGCCTATGCCAGTAACGAATGTCAAAACAGGTCCAACGTTAGAGAACACCCCCCACCCCATTCCAAGCATTGTATAATAGGAGTTAGAGATGCAAACTTGGGTCTCAGATTCTAAAGATTTCTCTGCCAGCTAAACACTGTCATACTTGATGGAACATCTGCCACTTTTCATTAGAGCTCAAACTTCTGAAATCACCTAGTTTGACACTTGTGATTTACAAACGAGGAAAAGAAAACAGGAAAGGTTAACGGCTTTGTAAACTAGTTTGTTAATGTCAGTGGGGTTGGAGAGAGGTCTGTAAAAACATATGTATGTAATTAGGGCAAAGGATGTAAGGTCAGCCTGCTATTTCACACCTTTAAAATAGATCTTGGAATTAACAAGATAATTGATAGTCTTTGAAATGAGAACGCCAGCACATACCTCGGAGACTCAATCATAGAAAGCCAAACCATCTGAGAATGACCATTTATGAGAAGAGTGACTGCCCAGGACATTTATATGCATACGCTATTGTCATTAATGCTTTGCCGAGCATCTTCCTGTGCTAAAGACAAAATGAGTTTTTGGCATTTCGATACAAAGGCCATGTGCCTGACAATAAAACCAGGAGGCTTCCAGAGCTCACTTACTTGTCTCCTCCCTCTAGTATCTGGCTCCCATCCCACAGCCTCTACCACACTGGCTCAGGAAGTAGGCAATTTCCTGCCCTGGCAGAGCCGGATATTAAGGCTTCTTTGTTCCTTATCTCTGAGAAATAACACCTCTCTGTAACACTGCGAAGGTGGACTGGCTTGTGCACAGAGTCACCTAAATGACTCTCTGCTATTCTTTAGCCTCAGTGTTCTCTGAGGCCAAGCAATTCACCCACAGCCTAATTATAATAAGCTATGGGGTAATACATAGCCACTGGTTTATTATTGTTTATAGAGTGCCGTATAATAGAATGAAGGAGTTTCTTTTTTCTCCCAGCAAAATAAAATGCTAGAAGAACTTCTTTGCCTTCTCACCAATTTGACCAAAACACCCATATTTGTATTTGTAGAATTCATCTTTTTTCACAGAGCCTTGTAAATGCACTCATTTATATCAGTGCAGATTAAACTGAGATATGTAGGCTGTGTAACATGGGCAACGTGTTCTCTTTGGGGCCAATACATGGAGAGATAACAACTGCTGACAAGTTCGTGGTGCATCCCAGCGTACAGAGAGACACGTGACTTATCGATCTGTACAATAGGCCTTGTTCTCTGCTTGACTGACGGTTGGTAATCACATCTGCACATCCACAACTTGTCCAGCAGCAGGTTTCTTCCATTTGGTTGGAATTTTCTTAATGCAATATTTCTATTCAACACTTCAAAGCCTTTTCAAAACAGTTCACTTTTCATTCAATGCATGCCCTACATTCCAGCTTCTTCTGTTTGGAACGCTGATACCAAGGCAAGCTAAAAACAGCAATTATGACGACCAAGAATAGAAAATAAAGTATGGAAGTAAGCAAGAAAAACTGTAGGGAACATAGTCTACCCTTTTTCACTAGCAAGGTTAAAGAACCAAAATATTCCAGACCTAAAAGTTCTTGGAGATCATTTCATCTTGACAGATCATTTTAAATATGTGGAAACTATGCTTATGGTGATGACCAGGGATGAAGAATTAATGAACAAGTTAATGAGATAATAATTACCTAGAGATGGGGTCCAAGCTGTATGGGTGGATAGAAGTCTATGAACTCACCCAGAAGCAATAGAACAGAGTTTAATGAGTGGGCTTTAAAAAGAAAAATATTGAAAAGCAAAACACACACACACACACACACACACACACACACACACACACACACACACACAAAACCAAAATAGTGAAACAATAAAATATAAATAACCTAGAAATCTGCAAGTTGTGAACCAACTTTGTGCTCCCTTCAAGTTTAGACATTGAATGGCAAAGATAAGATAAGGAAGATACTAGAGGTGAGCCTACTTTAACGCATGCCAGAGAACCTACATTGCAGTAAGCTCAGAGAAGGAAGCTATTAGTCATGTCTGGAGTTTAGAAACATCAGATAAATGTTCACCAAAGAAATATCTTCTGATCTGAATGTTAAAGATGATTGTCAGGTAGAATTAAACAGATCCATCAGAAAATCTCTCAAAAGTCAAGGACTCGGAGTAGATACAATATTCTCTTGTTGGGGCATAAATAGGTCCGGTTGGGCATGAAAGACACTCTGTACAATATATAGTATTTTCAGTAGTTTTTGTAAGCCTCCTCCCTGTACCCAGACATTCCGTCCGTATGCATCTGCACATGAGCATGGACATACACAAACACACATGAATGTGCATACACACACACACACACACACACACACACACACATACACACACACACACCACATATGTCCCATTACTATGTGTGGGCAGTGTCTTCAGTGCCTTGTTTACAACACTCAACTAACTTTGAGTATTAGGAAATAAGCACCCAGTTTATGTAGCCATAAGAACAGAGAGAACTTTAAGTGCTAGACGTGGCTAATTTAACTGACTGAAAAGCTGCAGACACTTGTCTAGCACCCACGTTTTAGGATAGGGTGTAAATGCAGACAGAGCAACAGTAGAACATTTTCCTGGACTTTTCGAGTTTGTAATAGAAATTGGCTGGTATCCTTTGCAGTTTTGCCTTTAATGTGAATGGAAACACATACTTTCCTGTACATTTACTGCATGTGAGAAAAAAAAAAAAAAAAAGACTGTCTGGCTTTGAGGCAGACACAGACCACCCACTCTCTCACTAAGAGGAAATTCAGGAGAGAATTTAAAATGAAAACTCTGGCTTGTTCATCACACAGGAAATCATCCAATCCTACCAGACTAGCTGCAAACCAAGCGATTTGAGATGTTCAGTAAGTGGCTGGTGTTTGATTATCGCTCAGTTGTTAGCATTGTGAGAGTAATGACTTTTCCACGAAAACACTGTTGGTCCTGAAAAATGTTCCTGATCACTCAATAAACGTGGGAGTCTTTTGGAAGAAACCATTAAAATGTAAGGGTTCTTTGATCCAGCACACACCCACACAGCAGCCAAATAGTAGTGACTGAGTGTCCGGGACAGAGTGGATATGACATTCATTTTTACAGCTCTTCAATGATACTGAAACTGAGGGTGGTGTGTGTCAGGGATTCTGCAGCCAGGATATGAAAAGTAGTGAGAAATGATGGGGGAAGCGATGTGAGCAGCGTGTGGAAAGACATTTAATTTGAGAGTGGACCCCATTTCCTTAGACTTGAACTTGATATGCCTGTAATTCCCCACACTTCACGGCCTGCTCAACTGGGTGACCTTAATGAGACTATGGAAGATGCCACGGAAGACGCTTTAAGCTCTTACGATGAGTCCTGAGGGTGCCATTTCTGTTAGAGCTGAAGAGACTCCAGAGAATTTCCCAACACCAAAAGCTCCATGTGATCAAAGGAGCTGACCCTACATTTGAAAGGGGGATCTGACAAGTGGGAACCACAGAACTGAAGTGCTAAGGACTGATACAGCAAAAGCACTGATCTACAACAAACTTATACAGAGACTTCTAAAAGACAGAGTTCTAGCGGGATTTAAAGAAAGATTTAGGGGCAGCGGTGGGAGGGGCGGGTATTCGCATAGGAAGATAGAGTCAAGGAAACAAGGCCCTATGCCTCCATGAATGATCTTTCTTTCGTTTTGGCATGCTTCCTCTCAGGAGAATCTTGAAGCTTTAGAATTAGGAGGCGTACTCCAGATCATCTATCTCGACCCCATCACTGTATGTTTGGAGAAACTGAGACACCAAAAGTAGTGCTTGATTCAAGGCTAAGCCAGTAACTTGTTAATCAGAATTAGAGATCGCTCCTTTGACTTTTCTAGCTGATGATGGAAGACTGACTCTCATCCCGGATCCTACAGTAAACAGCTCTTGTGTACCAGAGTTTATAAACTCACCAAGACCAGTTTTTCTCATCTGGTCTGCTTCAGAGTTCTTCCGACAAAAACGAAGGCTTGGTGTGTGTGTTCAGGAAAAGGCAAACAGTACTAACCATAAATAAAGCGTCCCTACCAGATGTTGTCTCTTTGGAGTTTGGAGACGGCTAAGGACTCTGTGTCTTTCTCAGGTTCTAGCATAGACAAGACATAAATACCAATAAAATAAAATGAAAAAGTCTTTGTTTTCATAAACTCAGAATAACCCAATTGTGTACAGCAGAGAAACCACCCAGCGTAGCTACTTCCAAGAAGTCTGTGCTATGTTCTCAAAACAATAAATGAACTCTTTGGGGAAAACAATACCCAACTGCAGTACAATCTAAAGCCTGTGTCCAGCAAGAATTTAGTGATCTAAGGCTGATGGGAATAAATATTTCCTCCACTATAAAAACCAACAAACAATGTCTAAACATTATATAATTCTTCCTTATTTTCCTATTTTACTTAGTAAAATCTATTGGAACTATTCTGTATCAATAAACCAGATTTTAAAAATGTACAGGACCACCCACCCAGCCAGTCTAGTGAACCATTCAATATAATGTCCATTTATTTAAAAATAAAAAAGCACTCTCGGCAATCATGAACTAACTCATTAATTAAGTTCCTCGGTGAAACTGTTATCCAGTTTAAGCTGAGAAGGTCGATGTTCTAAATATAGACATATAACCGGGCACTGTGTCAATTGCTTTCTATCTTTAAGTGGAAGAACATATATCAGAAACCTAGTTTTATAAACTGTCAGTTTGAAGATGTATTGTTGCTATGTCTCTTTTAATATCTTTGTGGCTAGCCAGGATACCAAATGATAGGAATGTTTGTGCCTTTTTTAAAAAAAAAAAAATTTGTGGGTATTTGTCATCAAGCTTATAAAAAATGACACATTCTCTCAGCTCAGAAATAGCAAGAATTGAATTACTAGGCTTTGGAAGGCATGGAATTCAACCATCCTGGTACCAGTGCTGTGAAGAAATTGCCAGTCTGATGCTGGTGCTAAGCCTGCAGCACAGTGATATTAATTTTTAACATTCCGAGACCAGAATCTTCCAGGTAAAATGGCACCATTGCTAAGAAAATAAGATACCTGAGGGAAATGAGGTCGTTCCTCAATTTGTTTCCCCTTAGTAACAATTCCGAGTCCATGTGTTTTAAAGTACAGATGCCTTCCGTCTCTCATCGGGACAATTTCATGGGCTTAAACCGAAGGCAACGAGCACCTTCCTATTGTAAAAACAGGAAAATGTTCTCCGAGACACAGGGACTTATGAGAGCAATGCTTTGACTTATTCTCACATTTTTTTTTGCCTTTTCTGGAGCGTTGGGGATAGAACCCAGGACCTCACACATACTAGACAAGTATTCTATACCAAAGGCATGTCCTTGATTCGCTGCACACAAATAATTTAATGTATGAAGCTGTGGTTATGGGTTGCTATTTCCTAACTCAGAACGAGAGTAATATTTTAATATCTGCTTGAGAAGTTTTATTCCTTTAATACTCACAAGAGAAATTTCTTACAAGAATAAAATATTTCTACTGGATCGAACACACATTTACATAGTGTGGTCCAGACAGACTGCAGCAGAGAACCCCTTACCAATCAGCTTCCTATCCGGAGAGAAAGAGCAAATGAAAAGTACAGATGCATGACTCCAAGATTCCGTGAGGTTTTCTTCTAGGCACATGGCTGGGGATATGGCTCCATTAGCAGAATACTTGTCAAGCCAAGCCCTGGATTCCATCCCCAGCACCACATAAAACCAAGAACAGTGATGTATGCCTTTAATATTAGCACTTGGGAGGTAGAGTAAGGATGATCAGCAGTACAAGATTATCCTCTGATACATAATGATTTTGAGAGCAGTCTGGCATATATAAGACTTAAAGAAACAAGTCTACACAAAGTGGATCAAGAGAATAAAATGGTCCCAGAAGTAACAGGTCAGTGTGAAACCCATGGAAAACTGTGAGATAAAAGATCAATTACTACATCTAAAGGCACTATGGACTCACACGGCAAACTGTAGGTTCGGGAGTCTGATAAATCGGGATTTGAAAAATTGATTGGTTTTACTACTAACTTGTAGAATGACTTGGACAAGTTACCCTTTGTTCCCGGAACTTTATTTCTTCATATGTAACATGTGGATATCATTGACTATCTCAGAGAAATGCTGTAAGGATTAAGTAGCACATGACTGGGAATGCATAAGCCAGGCCATGCCACACAGCAGGAGCTGGGATGATGACTACTCTCGGGGTCAGAGACTAGACTGCAAGCTTTTAAAAATGGCTCCTAGAACTGAATAAGCATCTCCCCTAGCATAAGCATTCAGTACAAAGCAGACAGCACCACATCAGAAGTCCATAAACCCACTCAAAAGCATCTGTTTTTCTTTTTCTCTTCTAATTATAAACTAAATTAAAGAATGAAATAAAAGGTTTAGTTGCAATTGGGAGTGATTTTATGAAGTCTGAAATTCAATGTGCAAGACTCTGGATATGAGTCCTAGCACCAAAAATAGCCACAATAAGAAGAAAACCCGATAATGAAGACAGGCATCTCCTAAAAAGAACTGAAGTCCACTAGACTTCAGAACGGCAGTACATAATGAACACTAACACCAGGAATAGGTTCAAGATTCCTCCTACCGAGACAGGTATCGTGGCTCCTACCTGTGATGGCCACTCCTTGAAGGATAAAACAAGGGATCCTGAGTTCTTGGGCTTCCCAGCCCTGTATAGTGAGATCCTGTCTCTAAAACAAGGAGACAAAGAACCCCTTCATGAATACGTGACTTGGGCTGGACAGGTGAAGAGTGACGTAGAAGCTGTCGTTGTCCTCCTGCAGTCACTGCCCAGTGTATCACTAAACAGCTGCCCAATGGTTTGGAAACTAGATTATAAATTTGAAGCTTTCATGAACCTCATCTGTCGTTCTATTCCCAAAGAGACTAAAAATATATTTTGTATTCTAACGTTTTAGTTTATGTTAGGCTTCTGAGAAACTATTCTGTCTCCACTTTTCAGGTTATAGGGCAATAGAACCTCGGAATAGAATGTTCATTGTTTGAATAAAACATGTCCAATATTACATTCTTATATTTAGAAAAAGAAAACAAGAAAAAAATTCCCTAAATGCAATAGAAAAGATTATTTTGATATAATCATAGCCGGTAAGGGAATCTAGAAAGAAAGGAGGCGGCGCAGAAAAATAGTGATAATCTCTCCCTTGCCTCCTTTACCTCAGGTCGTCCCTTTATCCAGGGATGGCATACAATATTTTCCAAAGAAATATATGGTTTTTATTTATCAATAAAATGCAGAGGTTACTAAAAAGTTGAGAAATACTAAGGAAACTCACCAGTCTGCAAATCATTTACACAGCACCAGGTTCAACACAGTCTCCCTGTTGGTGAAGATGGATTTAATCTCCCTCGGGTCGATAGAGACCCAGATCTGGTTTGAAGTGCTGGGGTTCTACTTGTACCAGAGGTTTCTCTGCAGTGACTGTGTCAGACCCTTTCTGTTATCCCTTCTCTTAGACAAAATTACTTGTAAATGAACAAGATCCCTGAATAAAGATTTGCTTCTCTACAGAACTGTGGATATTGTGTTCACTTCAAAAGGAAAAATTGAGACTGGGTGTGGTGTCTCCTATAATTCTATCAGTTGGGAGGCTGTGAAGCAGGAGGAGTGTGAGGGTAACCTGGGCTATAATAAACCCCTGTATCAAAACAAGCCAACAAACAAACAAATGCAGAAAAAAATAAAATAAGGAAAAATGTTGGGGAGATAAGGTTTTGGGGGGTGTTGTTTTTGTTGATTTGTTTGTTTGTCTCTTTGCTTGAGACAAGGTCTTACTCTGTAGCACAGGCTAACCCAGAACTTACTATGACGAGACTATGTTGAGTGCTGGATTACAAGTACGAGTCGTCACGCCTTCTGCTGTCTTTCTCTTCGTCATTTTACATAAGCTTATGGAGACTTTTGACACCATCTTCTTTCGACCTTTCACATATGTGGGTCTTGTACTGATCCAACTTTGCCAGAAGAATAAAGTAATTCTACTTACACTAAGGATGCTATGAAGTCGTATGCTGTCCACTGCGTTTTTATTTCTTTACATCCCTTGGCTATCTGTTCAATGTTTTTATACTCGTTTCTTCAAGCAGCTCCTCATTATAATGTATTTGTTGCTTTTTTAAAAATCACACGAAAGAGAAAAAAAAAGACTTTTCTTTAGGCAATATAGACCAATTCAAAAATGATCTGCATAGCTCTAAAAAACTATATAAACGGTAAGTCTTGAGGTCTTAGCTGCTACCGGATTTCTGATCAGTTCAACAGAGTTTATCCTTAATAACAAGTCACAGTTATGGACCCCAAATAATAAAAAGTATCCGTGGATGCTCAAATCATTATCACTATAACCACTGCTCTTCATAAGAAGAACACAGAAAGGCTGTGGGTGATTGCTGAAAATATTGGATGTGACTAACTGTAGAACTCGGTTGATGATACCATTCAAATAAAAATAACGTCATGACCAAGTGGGTGGTAGATGTTATATGCCAGATAACAGTGGAAGCTGTGTGCAGCATTATATAACAGAAGTGCTTTATGGCTTACTAAACATGTTAAATCCCCATGAGTAAAGGATGCATGGACAATATTGGGGTGGGGTGTAGCTTGGTCTCAAAGCACTTATCCAGCACATACAAAACCCCAGGATCCAGCCTTAGTACTGGAAAAATGGAAATAAAGCCTATGTTTGCTGCCATGAATAGAGGTTCTCCATATCCATATCCAAACTGAGGCACAGAGAAGAGCAGCTATTCTTCAGATATGGCACTAGACAACATAGCTGGGCTCCTCCAATGACAGTTCAAAAGACGCTAGAAAGCCATTGGAGGGAAACGAAACATTTGCATCATCTACGGAATCTGGAGCCACCCTCTCCTCTTGTATTTAGGTGGCTGAATCCAAACTTCATCAAACAACTGAGGAATAAGTGATGACAGAGAGAGGTGGCATTAACTCCAGAGACACCTTCTACAGAACTGCTTGCAAGCCCTTAGGTTGTTGGAACACACTGCAGTATCTGTGAGACTGGCCCTTGAGAGCGTTCAGTCATTTCTGTCTCCTAACAATTGAAATAGGCTTCCCTGTGTTCCAAGCATCCACCTATCACGGGCTACAGATGAAGGAAGAAATTATTGCTAGGCCCTTTACTGGCTGCTGTTCTGGGCCAACTTGACACAAGATAGAGTCATCAGAGAGGAAGGAACCTCAGTTGAGGAAATGCCTCCATGAGACCCAGTTGTAAGGCGTTTTCTCAATTCGTGATCAGTGGGAGAGGGAACAGCCTGTTGTGGGGGGTGCCATCCCTCGGCTGATGGTTCTGGGTTCTATAAGAGAGTAGGCTGAGAAAGCCAGGGGAAGTTAGCAAGTAAGCAGCACTCCACGGCTGCTGCCTCCAGATTCCAGCCCTGCTTGAGTTCCTGTCCAGACTTCCTCCAGGGATGAACTCTGATCTGGAAGTGTAAGTGGAATAAACACCACCACTACCACTCCCCCAGTTGGCTTTCTGGTCCTGGTGTTTTCATTGTGTGTAGCAATAGAAACCTTAGCTAAGACAGACCTGAGCAGCCAATGCTACTCCTGGATAGCACAGCGTTTTGAAAAGACTGGGTAACAAGGAAAGTGTGGTAGCACCAGCAAGTGGCAAGGTTTCAGCCTGCACTTAATTAATTGCTTAAGAATAAGGACTTCAGAGAGAGATTCAGATTTAATGGTAATTTTTACAATTTTTGAAACCTAAAGAATCTTTTCTTTGAAATATTTTAATCTCCGGGACCCAAAACCTTTGAAATGTGAAAAACAAAACGAAATAAAACAAAACATTGGTTTGTGCATGACCAGTAAAGGTGACTGAATTGGAGAGCATTTTCAGGACTTGGACGTAGGTCTCAGTGTCTCCTGAGACATTTGGATGTCTGTCCCGGTGTCTACTGATGATGTAACTAGGATATGTATTATTTTCCCTTGTCCTTTACTTCTTTTTTTTTAATGAATTTAAGTTTTACTTTTAAATACCTACTACACCTGAAACACTGATAGTCATAGAAGTCAGGGATGATATCTGTTTACTGTAAGAGATGCATACTCTAGGAATTTGTCTATGCTAACTGATTGCATCCAAGTATTTTAACCTCAAAAGGAAATAAAGCTATTGACCTGTAATGCAATTTCTCATGCACAAAGGCAAGATCTGGTACAATGACTTTTTCTTTTTCTGAAAAGGAGGATAGTGACTTTCATGAGACTAAGGGATTGGCAAACACCAATGTTTTAGAGTCTTGGATTTAATGCTAGATGAACAAGTGTCTGTTAATTCAAAATACTTAATGGGAACAATGCCTGATGAAATCCAAAGAAAGCACAGAGATTTTAGGTTTTTTTTTTTTTTAATACCTAGCTCTTAGGATAGCTTACCATATACTTAGCATTCAGATATAGCTGTCTTATTGTTTAAGGGAAGGAGACAAAGAGAAAAGTCTTACAATGAGTCAGAAGAGGCATCTTAAGTATTTTTAAAATTAAGGGCGCTCATAACTAAACGTAATTGCTACTGTGAAGTTAAGTAAACTGACATTCTAAATAAATGTGGAACTAACTGTAGCTTTTAAATTGCTTTCACCAAAACTAACCCTGTAAGTCTAGTTGATCTAGCTTAGAATATCATCACAAGTGCACACATGCACACTATAGACACAAGAGCATATGAAATCAAACCCCTGGGTGCACTCACTCTTTTCCAACCAGCTCTAGAAGAGGAGAATGTGAGATCTATTTTTTAAAAAGGTTAAAAGCTATGTGGATGAGTTATTATAGAAGACTATTTTTAAAGCCAGATAATAAAGGCAGTTTGATGAAGTAAACTTGGCCTGTCAGTTCTCAAGCAGGACAGATTATTGTCCCATTTGAAGTACTGAATATATCATTTAAACCTCCTTGGAACTGCACAGTAAGGATGGATTTACTCAAACTTATGCCCCTAGAGCCCACAACACAGATGACACTTGATGAATTTGTTTGTTGAATGAGTGAAATGAGTCTGAAGTTTTCACACATGTTTAGGGCAGTTGACGTGAGTCTCACTGCTATCGTTACCCACCTTATTCCAGATTCAGCTATTAATGCCTGGGCCCTGATCGATTCCCAGAGAAGATAAGCATTAGATACAGGAGACTAGTTTCTCTGGAGCTTGGTCAGAACAGGCCCTATCTGACTATGATAAAAACACTCACCAAAAGCAGCTTGGAGGAGGAGGCTTTATTGGACTTACATTCCTGATCACAGTCCACCACTGAGGGAACTTAGGGTAAGAACTTAGGCAGGAGCAGAGGCAGGAACCATGGAGGAACGCTTGCTGCCCTGGCTTGCTCAGTTACCTTTCTTATCCAGCCCAGCAACAGCAGCCCAGGGACAGCACTGTCCATAGTGGGCTGGATCCTCCCATATCCTTCAGCAATCAAGAAAATGCCCACAGGCGTGCTCATAGGCTAATCTGACAGAGGCGATTCCTCAACCGAAAAAATTCCTTCTTCCCAGGCCTGCTAGGCTTGTGTCAAACTGACCAAAACTAATTGTGACAGAAGGTGAGCAATGAAACGGACACCAAGGGGAAGAAGAGAGGAAAGGCATTATGAATGGAAAAGGCTTGCCCGTACCCACATTTGTTACCTGTATAGGCATATGTCTGCTCTCCCCTAGATGTCCGAACAGAGAATTCTCTTACATAGACACACAAGCTGGGTAAAGTGAGGTGGATAAGGCAGCATCCAATACAAAGTCTGTTCACGAACGACAGATTTTCAACAGCCTGACCCTAACCTGCAGCTAATAAAGGCAGTTCTGTGTTTGAAATGTACCTGGTCCGGATCTGCGTCTCATTTTGTCGTGCTGAATGAATGAAGTCAGCGGCGGAGGAAGCAATGACCAACCTGTCTCCATTAAAACAGAATCCTCCCTCCACTCTTATGCGTATTGGTTTCAAAAAAAGAAGCTCCAAGAGAAGGAACTACGTTATGATGCTGCGGCTGCGGCGACCTTGTCTGTTTAGCCAGCGAAACCACTGGCTGGTCCTGTCATCACACAGTTCACTTTCTAGAGTTCGCGACCAAGGCAACATGAGGGCAAAACCGCCTCTTTTTTTTTTTTTTTTTTTCCTTCTCTCTCCCCTTCCCTACTAAACATAGGATAGGTACTAAGGCCTTCCCTCTCACAGAGAGCATTCCCTCAGCATTCTCACAAGCCCCCTTTGTTTCCTGCCCTCTGCCCCATCTATATGCAGCAGCCGCAGCCGCCCAGATGTTCCCTATCAAAGCCTGAGCTGTGCCAGCAAACTTTGGCAAGCGTAAGAGTGCTCTGCGTACTGGCCCTCCAGAAATACCTTTCCCCCCTCTGATTTCTGCAAATATTTTTAAATGTTAATGGGTTCCACTCACCCACAACCTAGGGGGAGGTTACAGAACAGGGCTCTGTGTGTCCAGCAAATTAGCAGCCGGGGATACTGCTTGGCGCCTGGGTTCTGTCCCACCCTGAGGCATTGGCTGGGGTTCGCCAACCTTCAGTGTTTAAGGTCAGTTTGCCAGCACATTGCCTTCTAGTGACAGAGGTTAGGTAGGTGGTTGACAGGAAAGTTCCAGTGAGCCACAAAGAAATACGTAGCCTTATCTTACTCTGAAGAGAGTTTGAGGCATCGCTGAAAACACTGAAATGTTTCTCGCTCCTTGTACTTCCTTCGTACCCTGTCTTTCTTTTCATACCTTTTTCTGTCTCAGTAAATAGATACAGAATAATTTGACCCATGCTCTGGTAATTTAGCAAGTTCCTTTGAAGCCTTGGTAGATATTTTAATAAAAATGAAGTGTGGGTTTTATTTGTTGAGTTTGGGAAGATGACGTGTATTTGAAGGGGAAAGGAAAAGGGTGCTGGTTGATGTTTGCCCAGGAGAGACATACTAATCGCCTCACTTGCATAGTGTCACCTGTTTTCACTTCTGGCTTGAGACCAGATAAATAATAATTTAAAGTCACTTGCTATGGGTCAAATACTTGTATCCTCCAGAATTCATATATTAAAAACCAAATCCTTAGAGTGACAGAGTTTGGAAAGGGTATTTGGGGAAATAGTTTTTGAGCTCTGAACTGGTATAGGATTTCCCTCTTCCCTCCTCCTCCTCCTCCTCCCCTCCTCCTCCTCCCCTCCTCCTCCTCCTCCCCCCTCCTCCTCTCCTCCTCCTCCTCTTCCTCCTCCTCCTCTTCCTCTTCCTCTCCCCTCTTCTCACCCCCTTTCTTCTCTTTATTTTCAGCCATCCATAAATCAGAAAGAGGACCCTCACCAACAATCCAAACTGGCCTTGATCTTTCATCCTCCAGAGTGGTGAGAAACAAATGTTTATTCCTTAAGCAGCGGAGGATACAAACGACCACACTGTGACACACCCCTCTGCCAGTTCCCCAATGTACACTTCCATTCTTTATGCTTCCACTTGAGGTAACATTTTATTACTGGATGTTCTGATGAGAAAGAAGAGACAGGAAGATCCGGGTGAAATTTGCCTGTGGAGCCAATACAGGACTTCATAGCTCAGGTAACCTGAGTCTCAAAACCAGCCATCCATACACCAGGTCTCTGAGGAGGGAAACCTCATCTTACCATCCACATCATGAGATTTTACTATTCTGTAGTTTCCCACCCCACAGCTTCCCTAATAAATATTTTGATTAATCATTACATCTCCCTAAGAGCCAATCAATTCTTCAATGGCAAGTACCAACAATTATCTCTCAGATCCTTTCTCTTCCTAGTCTCAAAATTTATCCCTGCCCTTTAAAAGCAAGCAAGCAAACAACAACCAAAAGAGCTGGTTGTAGACTGTTGTGTTTGAGTCCTGTACACTTTTTTTAAAAAATGTTTGTTTATTTATTATATATTCAGTCCTCCGGTCCTCTGCCTGTGTGTACGCCTGCACCCCAGGAGAGTGCACCAGATTTCATTACAGATGGTTATAAGCCACCACCATCTGGTTGCGGGGAATTGAACTCACAACCTCTGGAAGAGCAGCCCTGAGCCTCTGAGCCATCTCTCCAGCCCACCTCCTGCACACTCTTAATCAAGTGCCCACAGTGAAAGGGCAGGCTAAAACTGAAGGTGCAATCTGGAATAAATCCTGCCTGACCTTTCCTTCTCCACTCCCAAATGTAAGCAAACCTTTGTAAGGTTGTACTATTTACTGACACTAGGACTCGTAAACTCAGCTCTAACCAGCAAGTTGGGAGGAAATCCACAGTCAGCTCTTGACACTTTTGCTGAGATAAAGACTGGATTTTAACTTTATGCTTAGGCATGGAGATTGGGTTTTCTCAATTCTCTTCTTTCTCAAACAAGATTATTTTTCCTTAGCACTTTGAAACTTCTGCTATAATTATAACATTGAAATTAAGAAGGATTTCTACTATGGGTTACTTTTAAGATAGCTATAAATAAGTTTAAGAGGAAAGTTGATAAATTGAAAGCACAATCAAGCCTCATGGCATAAATCTTTTAACAAATGGCAAATTAGCTTTGTAAAAAAACAAACAAACAAATATTTATGTCACTGTTAAACCATTTGGACTTTTTGAATGTTGCAAAGCCTAATACACAGAATTAAACTTTGCCAGTCTCTGTGGTTTGACTCACTCTGAGTATAAACTACTAAAGCTCCAGTACAGGAACTTTCTGGATATCAGGACAGTAAAACGAACTAGCTAGTACATACATGTGACCGTATTAAATACACTGTACAGAAAGTTTCTCCCAAAATGAGACTTAGAACGCTACATGACACAGCTATGCCACTTTGGAGTGTCTACTTGAAGCATTCCACAGAGATACTTGAATGTCCATGTCTATTGCAAAACAATTTACAACAGTGTGGGTGCCTGTCAGTAGACCAGTAATGAGAAAGAAAATGTGGTATGCATCCACATTGGAGTTTATTCACCCATAAAGTAAGATTGAGTTATGGCGTTTGCTGCGTGGAGACAGAAATCACCACATTAAGTGAAATAAGCTAGGGACTGAAAGACAAATATCGCAAGTTTTACCTCAGTTGTAGATCCTGGATTTACTTTTTCTCATGTTTAACTCTTTGAGAATTTTCTTACCATGTATTTTGACCACATTTGCCTCTTACTCACTTAGCCCATATCCACCCCTGTTGTACCCACTCTACCATGTGTCCTCTTTTTAAAACCCATGGAGTACAGTTGGTGTTGCCTTTATACTCTTGGATGTGTATGACCTTCTGTTGGAGGGTTGCTAACCCACCAAGGGCCACACCCTTAGAGAGAACCAACTCTCCCTCTCCCAGAAGTTATCAATTGCCAATGACCTATTATGGGACTTCATACCCACCATGCCTCTCCATGGTAGAGTTTTGTCTGAATGTCTATGAGTCTTGCACATGCTGTCTCAACTGCTGTGAATTCGTAGGAGCAACTGTTCTTCCGTATCCACAAACCACCATTTCCTCCTAGTTATCTACCACCTCTGATCTTCTAATCCTTCTGCCCCTTCTCCTTCAGTGATCCTTTAGGAGGGAAGAAAATACAGAAATCACACTTACGGGTAAGTGTTCTTCAGTCTCTCACTCTCTGCGGCTTGACCAGTTGTAGGTCTCTGTGTTTGTTGCCATCTACTTCAAGGAAAAAAAAACAACTAAACACCATTTATGGTGTAATGGGAGGTCAGCAGCAGGAGGTTTACCACTATGCCCATGTAATGAAGAGTAAGGGGTTCTTCTCTAGAGCTTATGGCCTGTCTAATCACAGATTCTTGCTTCTGATAACAGTGTCAGGAGTGTGTTTCATCTTGTGTAATAGACCTTAAATTCAATCAGAGAGTGGTTGGGTAACCACATGACCCTTGCAGCATCGTTGCTGGTAATTGTAACCACTGGGTTCACAGCTGGGTAAAATCGATGATTACTTTGCTCCCCCTTGTAGCACAAATGGCACCTTCTAACCCTATGAAACCTAGCCAATAGGGATGGAGCTTTCAGTTAAGTAGCAACTTGATTTCTCCATGTTTTATGGCAATAGATTCTAATGTAATGTTTCAAAGCATATAGGACCTCAGTGGCAAACGATTCTAAAATATATAACCAATTCTAGAGATTAGGCTTTTTACTTATTAGCCTGTGGTGCCTAGTAGAGACATCATTCTGTTATGGATAACTTCACTTAAACTCTTTGTGTCTATGTAGATATTTTAGGAATATTGTACAGTAGAAGGTTTCCATATGACTTTTTTGAAACGCCTATAGCATTAGCTATCCCTCCTCATATTACTTACTTTATCCTGCCTTCCTACTCACCCGTATCCCATCTAAACCTTACTATTCCATTCCATTCCCCCTCTCTAACATTGATTCCAAGTTACATTACAGAGTTATAGTAATAAAAGCAGCCTGGTGCTTGTATAAAAACAGAAATGTTGATCAGCGGGAGAGAGCTGAGAATCCACATATAAGCACACACTCCTACAGATACTTGAGTTTTTACAAAAGGCCAACAATACAAACGAGAGAAAAGATATCACCTTGAGCAAATGATTCTGGTCATACTGACTAGTTAAATGTGGAAGAATGAAACTCTATCTTTATCTTCCACCCCACACAACTTCAGATGGATTAAGGACCTCAATATAAGACCTGACACCCCAAATCTGAGACAGGAAGAAAGTACGGAACATGCTTAAACTCATTGGCATGGAAAAATTAGCATAATTGCAAATCACACACATCAAGAATAATGATTCATAAACCAGGCTTCAGGAAACCCAAAGGCTTCTGCCTAGTAAAAAGACACCATCATTTAAATGAAGAGGCAGCCAATAGATTGGCAACCACTGCCTCTCTCTGCAGATGGGGCAGAACTCTTGCCAAGGTACCTTTCCCTGAAGTTATAGAGCAACATCCATAAATATTTAGGTTCTCTTTGCTACTCTCTTCATCGGTCGTCTCATGTTGGCCATGGACCCCAGCTGGTGCTGCCATCCCCTGACAGCTTCCATGATTGTGCAACACACGTTGAAAACAGTGCCTTCCATAAATCCTGCTTAGTGATCCGTTGCGATCAAATTCTCTCTTACATGTTAATGCCTTCCTAACCATAGGTACCCCCTAATTTAAGGCAAAGATCTAGATGCATAAGACATCAACTGTGGCGAACATTTAGCTACCCACTTATGCAGTTCAAATCAAACCAAAGGCAGTTAACCTGGACAGCAGAGTTTGGCTGTTCTGGCTGTTGAGTTGTATTAGTCAGCTGGTACGTTTTTGGTTTCTTAACTAATTTTAAAAAAAAAAAAATTAAAATATAATCACACTCGCCCTCCTTCCCTTTCTTCCTTCCAGTTCCTCTCATACTCCTCCTCTCTTTGCTTCTTATTATTAATAGGCAAATATATTGAATAGCCAATTACAAGGCTCATCCATGGGGAAGACTATTTCTGCCATCTATGTTAGCATATCTATTGGTGTTGTACTTCTACAGGTCCTATTTAGGTAGCAAAATTAAGGCTTCATGAGTAGAGCTTCTCAGTAATTTCTAGGAGATACAATTGCACTGAAGCTCCTCTGGTCTTTGGCTCTTACAATCTTTCTGGGTCCTCATCTATGATATACCCTAAGCTTTAGATGCAGGAGTTCTCTAAACATAGCCACTGGCACCCTAACACCCCTTATTATCTGCATCTTGACCAGTTGAGGTGATGTTTCTTTGATGAATGGCGAGAACATTTGCCTATGGATATAGAATTAATATTTAGAACGAAGTTAAAAATTATGCTTGCCCAGGACAGTGGTTGTGGCGGTTCTTTTCTAGGATCCATGACTTCACTAGCTCTGGGTAGTTGGCCAGTTTTCCAATACAAGGTATAATTCCCCTTGTGTTGAATAGGCTTTAAGTCTAATTAAAGAGTTGTTGGTTACTACTGAGGTAAGTCACTACTGTACCCTGAGGCCGTTCATTGTCTTTACAGCTTGGTATGACTATTGGTGGATCTCTTCTTTGGAAGTGTGCATGACACTTTGCAATATTAAGGAAGCTGGCCCACAGAGGAGACTTTCAGATCAGATTCAATTCGGATCAGATCAGATCCACATTCCGTGTCTGAAGCACAAGGCGTCTTCAGCAGTAGGGGCTTTCCCAGTGCTGTAGCTCCAGTGGTAAAGTGCTTATCTAGTGCTTGTCTACTCCTCATGAAAGTAAAACTCTAAACATGTTGAGGATATTCCTTAAGGAATTTCATTATATGATCTTTACTACCTCTCAGTTGAAAGTTTTCCTGTGACTTTTAAAAATATTCCTTAAAGAATATTAGCATTGCACATCATTTTCCCCCTCAGCTAGGACTTTGTTTTTACACATAAACAACAAAAATGAGCTTATCACATTGTGTGTGTGTGTGTGTGTGTGTGTGTACACACAAACATCTGCATGTAATAATAATAAAGTAAAAGAGGCTATTAATTTGAGAGTTAGGGAACATGGGAGGGGTTTAAGGGAGGGTAGCTAGAAGGGGCTTGGGAAGGGGAAGAGAGAGGGAAAGTGATGTAATTTTATTTAAATTAAAAACACATTTAAAATATTGTACCAGAGTTCTGGGAACACTGTTTCTGTGTATTATTCTCACCTTCTGTTCTGTGTTATGTTTCTTATTCTTATTTTACTTTAAGTAAGAGATTTTTACTTCCATATATAATTATATATGCATATATGTATATATATATATATATAGAGAGAGAGAGAGAGAGAGAAAGAGAGAGAAAGAGAGAACAAGACAGAGAGCGAGGGAGAGAGGGAGCGAGGGAGAGAGGGAGATGAGAAAGAGAGACAGAAAGACAGAGAGAGGGAGAGACAGAGAGAGAGATAGAGAGAAGGAGATGGAGAGAGAGAGAGAGAGAGAGAGAGAGAGAGAGAGAGAGAGAGAGAGAACTCACATACTCATGTAAATGTGCACAAGGCATTTTAAATTCTCTCTGGACCAGGAAGAAATGTGAGGAGTAGGGATTTATGGTTTCTGGACAGGTGATTTTTATTAACCAAAGGTAAGGGTGTTGTTTAGCCACGTTACTATTTAATCTCCACTTCATTAAAATAATCCAGAAATTATATCTTTTAGAATGGTTCTAAGCTTAAAATGTCCACCCTTTACTATCATCTAAATTATCAATGACAGTTTCACTGTGTCCCTCATTCACATATTCAATGGCCATAAAAACTATAAAATATCCTAAATTATTGGCTAAGTACAACTTAGATAAGGCTTCTTTATAAAAGGACTTGAGAACATATTGATTAAGAGAACAAATTTTATTTTTTTATTGGATACTTTTATTTACATTTCAAATGTCATCCCCTTTCCCAGTTTCCTGTCCATAACCCCCTATTCCATTCCCCCTCCCCCTTCTCCTATGAGGGTATTCCCCTACCCAAGCACCCATCCTGTCCTGCTTCCCCACCCTGACATTCACCTACACTGGGGGGGGGGGTCTAGCTTCGGCAGGACCAATGGCTTCTCCTCCCATTGGTGCCCAACAAGGCCATCCTCTGCTACATATGCAGCTGGAGCCATGGGTCTGTCCATGTGTAGTCTTTGGGTGGTGGTTTAGTCCCTGGGAGCTCTGACTGGTTGGTATTGTTGTTCTTATGGGGTTGTAAGCCCCTCAGAAGAGAACAAATTTTCAATCAGCCCATCAGGTTAACCTAAGTTACTGTTATGTGTTATGGAAACTTGGGTCAAGTCCTTCATCTCTTGGTTTCTCAGAACCCAGCGTAGGTAAAACCCTGGGAACGGGGTCTTTGAAGGATGTCACTGACAGCTCATTCACAGCAGAATACTGGTTAAAACAATCTTTTATAAGGCACAAGTAGCATTAATAAAAATCACTGCTTTAATCCTTTATTCATTGTGTTAAGCCAATAATTTAAAGGTGACATAAGTTGGTGACTGGGCATTTACAAAATTTCTTCAAGTGCTATAAAGACTAAACCCTTCAAAACCACCAGGGGCTGAACATGTAGTTAAGTCACACAGCACTTGCTTAGCGTGGGTTTGATCTCAAGAACTACAAAAATATACACTCATAGACACATACAATTCTCAGGTGGTCTGAGTATACTAGTTTATCTGAGAGAAATTATTAGCACATCACTGCCTTTGATAATTATGGCTTATACCAGGACCAATTTCCTGAGGCTATCCCAATCTGGATATATGAACCAAATGTTTTCTAGGTGCAACACTAATATTTGTGAATCAAACTCTATTCCTTCTACAAAATCTGAGAACAGAACACGAGCTTTAATAGTATTGACTGGGGTCACAATGTGGTTCCCTGAATCTACACAAAGAACGTGGAAATCCTGATTCGTGATGTAAGTGCTTTTAGAAAATCTGTTTTATTCAGAAAATTTAAGTCCAGATTTTTTTTTATTTTGTTCTGTAAATTTTATGAAGGCATTTTTCCAAAAGCATTAAATATTTGATTTTACTTGTTAAGATTTGCAGGAATTGCTTTAAATTTAAAATAAGAAAAAAAATCACAGCTATAGTAACACATTTTCCCCCTTTCATTAAGAATGAAAAAAAAAAAAGAATTTTAAGAGCTTTTCCATAAAAATGCTCTAAAATATTCCATTAAAATTAAAAGGCAACTGCCATTTCACACATGGTCAGATTTAACTATTCAAAGTTATTTTAGGTATATCAGTCTCTAAAGACCAAAAATTACCTGAGAGTCCAGCTGTGTTCAAAGGAAACGCTGAGCTCCAGGACTCTGCCTACTGTTCCACAGATCTGATACAAAAAGCTATTGGGATAGAAAAAACAATAAAATTCTGTGAACCAAATTAGTATTGTCCCTCCCCCAAATCTTCCCTTGATTGTAGATTTTAAAGGCAAACAGTCATCTTCATACACTAAGAGACTTTTAAAACATATGATTCGAGTAAAGACCTTGAAACAAAAGCCAGGTTCCAACGCTCATCATGTGATCCTCTGAACGTTGATTTTAAGACTCATAGTAGCTACCCATATTCCATTATGGTCAATTATACACATATATAATTAGCCATGCAAACAGATAGTCAAACAACCATTTACTTTTTCGAATATCAGGACATATGAGCTTTCATCCTGAGTGTGTTTCTCAGACATGTACAACTGAACTACTTAAACCTGTACAATGTCTCAGTAGATTCCTCAGCAGGGTCTAAGTCCCTACCCCCAAGTCTAATACAGTTATTTTCCTTACTACTGATGCCCTTCAAATTTTATTTTTTGATGTAAAATGTGGTCAGTAAAGGAAACCTGAGGACTAAAAGATTTTTAAGTACATAAAAATCTTTATAAGTGCTGTCATCAAATTTAAAAATAAAAGGATCCACCGACGCACTCTCGAGTCTTACGCCTGAGCTGGTTTTAGACCCTGATGCAGCTTTTGGAGTGTTTCTGCTTTGCAGTCCAGGGAAAATTCAGGAAAGCTCTGTGCACTTAGCATATAACTCTGACTCTAATTCCTTATGCTCTTTAACCTGAGAAAATCACTTGACTTCAAAAAGCCTTTATGTTTTGTCAGCTCTCACCCACGGCCACCACTGAACAACAATTCAATGATCTATTATACAAATACAGTGTAAATAACGGGTAGGATAGAGCCATAGCAATGCTAGATTATGACATGGCTGATCTTTAGAATGACCTGAGTCAGACGGTGTTTAGCCTCTTCTTTGCAACGACTTCTAACTAAATGAGCTACGACGCTGTCTTAGATGAATGCACTCTTCAAATCCATACACATCCTCACAACTTCCGTGCAAGCCAGCAGCCACTAGCTTTTCTTCCACCTAACTTAGGAAGGGGCCATTCCCAATCCACTTGCCTACTCATTTACTGTGAGCTCAGGTTTGTAGATTGGAAAGTTGCCATACATTTATGAGAGCCTAAGGGATATTAGATGTCTGTCATCTCTCTCTTACTCCCTCTACTGCACCAAATGCCCTGGCAAAGTTACCACACCTGGACACGGCATTCCCTGCAGAGCACCTTGTTAAGCAGAATTATGGAAAACCTGGACCAAGTTCAGAGAAGAACTACTAAAATAGTTAAGTGACTGAGGGGACCAATTTATTAGGAACTCAGAAATGTTTGGTTAAGAGGTAATTATCCTACAAAAGGTGTGGTGACGCTGGCATTAAAAACTTAATTCCAAGCCATACTCAGCAACAGGACTCTGCGCTCAGAAACACTTTGAAGGGGGAGGGGGGTGAAGCTTGCTCTTGTTGGTTCTCCAACCACACTGTACATGAGGTTTGGGTGGTTCACACCTAAGGGGAACAAGCATTACAAACAAGCACAAAAGAGCTCACCTAAGAAGACACTGGGATGCTTCTCTTCTCGGGAAGACTTTCCAAAGGTCATAGAAATCCCTTAAGATGGGAAGGGCCATCCCTTTACTCAGCAAGCATTTATTTGTTCCACGTCTAAACATTCTAATCAATGGAAACTAAGAGCTGCCAAAGAAGTCCACCGTGTGCATTAGAACACAGGCAAGACTGAGCGTTCCCAGCTAGCCAAAGATGGGTCAGGTATAAGAGCCAAGGAGACTGGTAATGCTGGTGATCTCACCAATGAATGCTGTGGATTCCTTTGAATCCACCATGAAGAGCTCTTATACGGTTGCAGTGCATTCAAAATCATGCCTTTGTATTCTTTATAATGACTGTCAAAGGTATCTTATTACTATTTTTTTCATACGAAATTTAAAACCTTCACTGGTCTGTTGCTTTGTCAATGCATATCTTATTCTAAGTCATCTTGAAATGATTTTCTCTGTACCTCGATAGTTTGAACTGCAGCACATCATTTTGTAAACATCACCACAGCAGAACTCTTGTAAAGCTGATCAGATGTGTTCTGTAGAAATTGTTTTTTTACTCGGAATTTATAGTTAAATAATTTCAACCTGCGTTACTTCTAAGCTGGCACTGCACTTTCACTCTTTAAGAAGCTCATTTGCATTTATCTCATCATTTGGAATTTCCTGTTAGCTGTCCGAGGTAAAATAACTCAGCTTAATCCTCATCCTGTCTCCCTTCGTCTGATATCATGCCGGCAAAAATCAAATTTTATCGTTCTACCCCAAATAAAAACATTTTATAAAATCAAAAGGTGACGTTAGTAGACTAACCATCACAATTCATTTTTATCATTATTGATAAGTCAGTGTAGATGCTTTTCTTATAAATGCCCAAAGCTGTGGGTTTCTGCAACCATATTTATAATTTGCCAAGACCTTCGAGAAGTCACAGACACACATCTAGCCAATTTCTGTTCCAAACAAATCAGAGATGTGCACTGTCATTCCTTTATAGCAGGAAAATTCCAAACTGCAGAGCTAAGATTGGGCAATAAAGTCAAAACGTTTTCCTTGGTCTCTTCTCTTCCCCTCATCTTACAGAGTCAGTGACTGTGAAAATATCCTGAGTCCGAAATAGAGGTAATGTGGTGCCAGGTCAGCCACAGCCATTTCCAAGCCAAAGGGGAATTGACAGATACCCCCTTTACAAGTCTAGTGTTTGTAAATATCCAGTGAAATGACTTCATTCCATCAATTATTTCTGGAGAAAGCTGGCAGGATAGCATGGTAGTTAAATTGAGAACTGGTGGAAACTGTTAAACAGGGGAGTTATTTTGCCTAGCAGCTCTAGTTAGTGATTTTTATATGTTTTCATTTTTTAAAAAATGCTTGAAATACTCGTGCCATTAAATGGAACTGCCGCTTCATTTGGAAAAACATTTTTAATGCGTTCCAGTGAAGACGGCGAATGGGAAAGAAAAGGGAAATTCAGTTTTCTAGTATCTTCTTAGAGTTAGGATGATTTCCTTATACTGTGAATGATGAGCTCTGAAGTCAAAGGATTAGAAGCATAGAGCATATCCCAAGGCCTAAACATCACATTGTCGAAACTCAGTTGTCAACATGCTATGCTTTCTTCATAGTAAACGTGTTCTCTGCCAAAAACTGTGCCTGGATACTCTCTGTTTGGCTCTTCCAGTAATCACCAGCATTCTTTGTTCCATTCATCCATCCCTCCATCCCTCCCTCCATCCCTCCATCCATCCATCCATCCAGCCCTCCATCCAGCCCTCCATCGATCCTCCATCTATCCATCCATATTAAGGTAGCATCTTAGACATTGTTCCAGATATTCATAATGCAATAATAAATAAGGCATCTTTTTTCATGTACCATTCACCCCAGCCTAATGATCGTGCATGAGGACAGATAAAAAATTCTAAGACTGTGAATTCAAACTTGAAAGCTGATAGAAAGAACTATGAATGTTTCCCAAAGGAAAGAAAACAAGGTGTTAACTTGCGTGTAGTTTGCCATGTGTGTATGCATGTATGTAAATTGTGTGTGCATGCCCCTGTAAGCGGAAGGCTTGATCACTTTCTACATTTAAAAATAGTTGTTGTTTTGTTTCTTTGAGACGATGTCTCTTGCTGAATATCTGCAGCTGACAAACTTGGCGAGATTGGTTGACCTGCAAGCTTCAGGGATCCTCCTGTCTGTATAGCCCCAGAACTGGAATTAAAGACAGGTTCTGCCATGATCGGCTTTTTAAAATGGGTTCTGAACATAGAACGTGGGTCTTCATGTTTGGACAGCAAGCAGCTTACTGAGTTATACATGTCCCCAGACCCAGAATTTTATGTTTCAATAACTTTGATAGATAACCAACATGTTTCCCAATACCAATGACATGAATGCAAATATTAATAAAAAGGGAAATGGTTAGACCATCTGTAACAGTCTAGGGAGTGGATTAAGAGATGTTGACAAAAAAAAAAAGAACAATTTTAAAAAACCAAGTCAAAAAAATGCCAAGATGAAGTGAGACAAGGAGAGTTAAAGAATAAAAAGTGTTTTATCTTCAAAACTATTTCCTATTTCTTTTAGTTATAATACAGAGAGAGAGAGAGAGACAGAGAGAGAGAGAGAGAGAGAGAGAGAGAGAGAGAGAGAGAGAGAGCAAGACCCATCTCATAACAAAAAAAAATCATTCAATTAAATGTTTGCCATAGCTCCTTGGAAGCTAAGAAATCTCATGAACAGAATGGCAGGACAGTTAACCTCACAGTTCCAAGCTTATAGCATCTGAATGTGAGTAGGAGTGCCTGATTGTGTGCAGGATGTGCAAACTGCAGCAACTAGTTTTATCTCTTTGCAATTCAGATTCTCCCACTGTAAAACAGAAATAATACCTGAACCCCTCTATAGGTGTGCTGACAAGTCCATGTTAATGCAGCTAAATCATTGAGGAGATGAGATCAACCAAGATGTCCATCAGTGGTTGAATGGATCACAAAAATGTGGTACATATACCCAATAGAATTTTATTCAGCCATAAATAACAATGAAAATTTCAGAAAAAAAACTTTGGATCTAAAGAAAATAGTAAGGTGACTTGGACTCAGAGATACCCTCTTCCTTTCTCCCTCTTCTCCCCACCGTGTGTGTGTGTGTGTGTGTGTGTGTGTGTGTGTGTGTGTGTACATACATGTAAGGCATGAAACTAAAAGAGGTCTATAAGAGAGTAAATCGAAGAAAGAAGGATAAGTGAACACACGTGATACGGATGTGTAAAGAGTAGTAATGGGGATAATAGGACCCAAACTGTGGCAGGGGATAGGAGAGAAACAGAGAAGGATCAATAAAAACAAATTAAATATGAAAATGTAACGCTTACTACTTTGCATAACAACAAAAACAAACAAAAGACAGTGCTGACAACTGTATTTTCAACTAACAGGCAAAAGGAACTGAGCTGACACTCTCCCTCCTCTTCCAAAACAGCCAAAGCAATACAAACAAGAATACATAAAAGAGTAATTATTAATGACACAAACTATATGACATGACAGAGAGAAGGGGAAAGAATGTGGCAAGTCCTATGACCAACACAGCTCCCTGTTGTAGGAACGTTCTAAGTTTGCAGCATGGAGCATGTAGTGTCCACCAAATCCCAGAGGGCCACCTGCTTGGGAAGGTGGAGTTCAGAATGGAAGAGAGAGTTAGAATGTGTAGCAAAGTATCAGAAAGTAGAGGGAGACCCAAAAGAACTCCAGGGGTCACCAATGGGCTCTTCTAAATGTTCACAGAGTGGTGGCGGACACCAGCAAGTGAGATTATGTGAGGTCAAAGACAGAACTCTGCAGCAGACTCAGAGACCAGCCCACAGTATTCACAACTGCCTGTCTCCATCAGCCAGTACACAGGATTTATGAATTTACAGGGCTGTGGGGGGAGATTTCTCTCCTCACTGGTGGGAAATAATTCATCTTTGCCAACCATTTGTCTCATCAGATTATAGTCTAAAAACAATAGTAAAAGAGACAAAAGCTCTTTCCAAGTAAATTAGCTGGATCTTACAACAAAGGTCAAAAATATTTATATGAACATAAAAATAGCAAGTACCTAATAAGGCGAGGCTGACAGGCATTCAGGGTGGCAGGAAATAAAGATCTTGATGAGAAAAAAAACTAACTACCTAACAGTGACTCAGAACTAACACATTGTTAGAATCAGCAAACAATGACATTAATTTTGTCACCATTGTTCAGTAAGTTTAAGAGACATTAAAAATACAAAATGAATTCACTGAGCATCTGCAAATGAAAATTACAATGTCTATAAGTTTTTAAATGCCATATGTGGGAGTAATGTTATATTAAAGGCAATAGTGAATATGATGAAAGACAGAGAGATGCAACAAAGCGAGTTCTACAAAGTGAGGCAAAGGAAGAAGAATGGTAGACAATTAAAGCAGCATTTAGTATCTCCAGGAATGCTCAAAGGGGTATAGCAGAAATCAAGGGGTATAGGTGTGTAACAGAAATCAAGGAAAGAGAAAAGAGAGAACAAACTTAAAAGTTCAAGAACTAGAAATTTTTAAATTTGATAATAACATCACAACAGCCAAGCATCTCAAAGAGACACAGCCACAAAATTATCTGGAAACTATGACAAGTAACATCATCTTCAAACTGATCAAAACTGGTGAGAGATATTAAAGTCAGAGAAAGGCACGCTATGTGTGAAGGAAAAAAGAGGAATATGATGGAGCTTTGCAGGAGAAACAATACAAGTTGGAAGAACATAGAACAACATCTATGCTTTACTTAAAAAGCAAAGAAGTCATTCTAGAATATTAAACACACAGGTACCATTCAAAAATAAAAGCAAAACAATTTTACACAGACTCAAGCTTAAAGAATTCATTACACTTGCAGAAGAAAAATAACATTTGCTGGAAATATGGATATGCATCAAGAAATGAAAGGTACAAATAGTTATCTCTACAGAGGTCTTTGGTTAAAATATAAAATGTCCTCCACATGCTCACTTGTTTTGGTCTCAGCTGGTGATACTATTTTGGAAGGTTCTGGAAAGCTTTAAGATATGGCCAATTAGAGGAAGTAGGTGTACCTTGAAGGTTATATCTGTCTCTAGTTTCTGTCTTCCTCCCTGCTACCTATCTGATGCGAGTTGAAGAACATCTTCTATCACACAATCTCGCCTCCTTTATGTTCTGCACATGGAGTCATGCAGCCATGGGAGGAGTTCTCTGAAATCATAAGCACAAATAAATCATTTCTCCTTTCAGTTGTTCACTTGACTGTGCAAACATGATTTATTCAATGACCAACCAATAGGACTTTCTTGTTTAAATTTTCTTTAAATGATATTTGATAGTTTTAACAAAGTTAACAATGCCATATGGGAATTATGGTATAGGTATCATTAAATGTGATAAAATAACATGAAGGTTAAATGGGAAGATGGGGCGCTCTACATTGATAAGGCTTTCATACTACATGTGACATTATAGGACAGACAGACAATATGAGTAAATGTGGGCTATGATCTTAAAACTAACCCTAGTGAAGGTAATAAAACAAAGAATATGCAAATAAGTTAAGAAAGGAGAGATAATTTTCCTAAGGAAAAAGCACACTATATTCACTGAATAGAATAGTGAGGGTGGATGACTGCATGTCAAACAATCAAAGTTGACATAATTAGCATGGAGAGGTCATTCCACCCAATCCTATGATATAGCATAGTAAGCCAGTTAGAAAGGTCAGGACCCATACATAATCTGCCTAGTCCTCTCCAGGGATGCTCTCCTAGACACCCAGAGAAGACGTCTGTCAGTTCAAACAAGTGGATAATGGAGATTGACCATCCCAGACAGAATCCAATAGGCTAGTTGATCCCACTTTTATTTTATTACATCCACCAGAAATGCAAGAAAGGGAACAAAAGGCAAACAGACCATAGGAGAATCAAGGTGTTAGTTGCATATATAATTAGTGCATTTGGCTGTTATAGCAAAACATCACATGTTGAATAGATTTTACAAACACACAGTTTATATTTCGCCATCTGGGAGCTTGAAGCATTCAAGCTCCATGCTCCACCTGCCTATAGTGATGGGATGGTTTTTTTTTTTTTCAAATTTTTTTTATTAACTTGAGTATTTCTTATTTACATTTCAAGTGTTATTCCCTTTCCCAGTTTATGGGTCAACATCCCCCTAGCCCCTCCCCCTCCCCCTTCTTTATGGGTGTTCCCCTCCCATCCTGCCCCCCTTGCCGCCCCCCCCCCCAACAATCTACGTTCACTGGGGGTTCAGTCTTAGCAGGACCCAGGGCTTCCCCTTCCACTGGTGCTCTTACTAGGATATTCATTGCTACCTATGAGGTCAGAGTCCAGGGTCAGTCCATGTATAGTCTTTTGGTAGTGACTTAGTCCCTGGAAGCTCTGGTTGCTTGGCATTGTTGTTCATATGGGGTCTTGAGCCCCTTCAAGCTCTTCCAGTCCTTTCTCTGATTCCTTCAATGGGGGTCCTGTTCTCAGTTCAGTGGTTTGCTGCTGGCATTCGCCTCTGTATTTGCTGTATTCTGGCTGTGTCTCTCAGGAGAGATCTACATCTGGCTCCTGTCTGCCTGCACTTCTTTGCTTCATCCATCTTGTCTAATTGGGTGGCTGTAGATGGGATGTTTTCTACTTCTGAGAAGCTGCTCTCTTGGTGTATTATCTCATAGTGAGGGGGACACAGGGTCTCTCATGCTATTCCATATGGACATGAATCCCATTCACCAGGGTTATAAAAACTCTTTTAACCTAGCAATCCCCCTAAAGAAGTCACCTCTTCATTCTAGCATACTGGATTTTCCAGAATACCACCATTCAAAACATAGCATCTATAGATACGGGATAATTGAAGGATTTTTAAGTAAATAAAACTAATTATAATAGCATTGTGCTATTGATTAGAGATATATTGGACAGAAGTATAAGGACCATACGCTGAAAACTGTGAAGTTTGCTAAAGTAGTCTGTTAAGGCTTGGAAGGTTTGAAGTGGCAACTTCTCAGACACAGTCATGTTGTGGATACCTGTTCCATTTGTTGGCACTAATTTAAAAGGGTCCTGAATCTTCAGGAAATAGGAACTAGTCCATACAAAAGGGTCACTGGGGCACAGGTCTTTGAAGATACACCCAGTCTCTGGTTAGTGTCATGCTCTCTGTTTCCTGATCCTCTATGATATACTAGCCTCTGCCTATGGTAGGATATTGGATCACACTGTGAACCCCGAGATGGTAGCCTGGAAAAACCCTGCCTCTAGTTGTGGTACCGTTCAAACTTAGCACATACCTTTAATCAAAGGGCTTTCTGCTTCATGTAAACAAGATTGAATAAAGTCAACCATAGGTCAAGAGATAGACCAAGCAACCAGTTGGCAGGAAGAGCGCACAGATGAAATAAAGATAGAGAGTTAGAGGAAGCTAGGAGGGTAGACAGAGGGGTGCACCAGAAGTAGAAAGGAGGAACATTCAATTGTTTTGTCTTGTTTTAAGATATTGTGGAGTGGGAGAATTGTTTGTTTGTTTGTTTGTTTGTCCTTCTGAGATATTAGTTGTGGAGGAGTCAACGGGGTGCCTTCCCTGTCTTTTTGAGCTAGCAGATTTTCACCCCAGCATCTGGCTCCTGAGTCTTCAACTGGTAAAATTGAGCAATTGGGATTTTGTTTTTAAACCAACATCTGCCGTATACTGCAGCCACTGTAAACTAAGCTACTTTGCCATGCCTTCTATTTCACCTTGGAACACTGACTGCTCTCAGAAACTGAGAGGCAAAAGCAGCCTTACTCAGCTTCTATTCTATCTATCCAGAGTGAAGAAGGTGCCTAACATCAGACCCTTAAAAAATAATAAAGGCCCTTCTGATTTTCCTCAACTAGTTAAAATGCGTTTACTAACTAACAAGTTCAAAGCTGCAAGAAGAATAAAAAAAATGTAGTTCATATTTTCAGCACCATAGAAATTCATTCTAGAAAGAAATCTCAAGTGCATTTAATGTGAAAATGTTATAAATGAACGTTAAACTCAGAAAGGTTTGTTCTTTTAATACATAGTTGGTTTTTAGCAGCTGCTAGTCTGTTTTACGCTGGGTAAATAAGAGGTTAAAGTTTATATCGTGGCACTCTTATCAAACTGGGGGATAGAAAATAAAAATGTAAAATACAAACCGCCTAGATATTACACTCAGTGCTGTATAAGTCATAAAAGTGCAGGGAATAGGAGGGTGGTATTTAGATAGTGTGGTCATATAAAGCCTATGTGGACTTGAGGACCATAACTTAAGCAGGAAGGATCAATGGACAAGGGGAAGAGAACAGCTTAAGGAACGGTGACTGGGAAAGCTCTGGCTAGGCCAGCAGAGAGGAGAGAGAAGCCCTGGGCAGTCTAAAGGTCCAAGCAAATCCAGTCCGACTGGAGTTTAAGGACAGTGAAGAAAGACAGCTTACTCTAGAAGGAAGAGGAGGAGGCCAATGACGTAGGATCATAGAGGATCTGGGATTTTATTCCAAGTGAAGTTGGAAATTATTTCCCAAGTTATGAATGTTACCACTGTGTGTGGGAGGATGTGTGCGGGCGTGTATACAACGCCATGTGGATGGAAATCTGAGCACCACTCTGTACGAACTTCTTTCATTCACCCTCATGTGGGTTACCAGGAATTGAATGCACGATGCCAGTTTCCACAGCTCGTACCTCAATCGCCTGAGCCGGCCGGGCAGCTCAGTTTTATAAATGCGCTAGACACGCAATTCTATTTTTAAAAAATATCACTTATTTTTATTGTTTTACACTGGGTCTCACATCACAGCCAGGGTGGTCTCTAATTCATGGTGCAACCCAGACTGGATTCAAACTCATGCCACAGCCTCTTGAGTGCTGGAATTATAGGAATGGAACACCACATCTGGCTCTGGATTTTTGGTTTTAAAAGAACACCAATCATCTAGTGAAGAATCAACTGGGGAAAAATATTACAGTCCAAATTGTCCCAGATGATACCTTTTTATAAACACACGAACATGCTGAAATATATATATATATACATATACACATATATAAATACAAATATATATATATTTTAATACATTATGGAACTTAAAAGAATATAAAAAGAAAATACTACAAAATATAGCTACTCACGACTGAGTTTCTTACAGATAACTGAAAACAAACTAGTTAAGAGCCTGAACATATAGAGATTAGAAAAACACAGCCTACTGCTCTGGCAAATAAGGAAGCCTTCTGTGTGTGGGGGAAACAATAACACGCCTGGTGTATATGGTATAGGATCCAGATTTTTACACAAATGGGGAAATTTTTCCCTTTAAATATAGTTGGCTTAACATGACTGAGATTTCCAGCAAAACTCTTCTGGAGATATTCCCTCAACTCAGAACAAAATTGTCCTACAGAACAAGGACTTTTGGAACTAAGTTCCCACCAGTATATCCTACAGCATTGTAAAAGTGGGCTCCTTGAGGAAGGGCCAACAGAACAAGGAAAAGGAGATTTGGAATGTTACAAATGGGAAAGTATAACTTTATACAGATGGATTTTATTGGCTTTTATTATCTCTTGCTGGTGCCTTGATTTGCATTCATAAGCAAGGCAGAACCTTTTAAAATGCCATCATTATTGACTCTATTAAGATTAGTGATAAATCTTAAAACTCATAGAAAATGAATGTGTAAAATGTAACAGAGAGCACACACATTGGTTTAAGATTGCTGTTGGGTCACTAGTAAATGGTTATTGTGTGCAGAAGGTAAGCTGAATCGGCTACCAGATTGTGACAGATTGCTACACTTTATCCTGTAGTCAGCGTATACCTGTTTACATATTTAGTTTATGTTCAAAACTTGAACAAAACTAATCCTTTTAGATGGTTATTTTTACCTTTTAAATATAGTGAGAATAAACTCGTCTTTAAGATAAGCATGTGTGGCATCCTTGAATTTGGGAAAAACCCATTGAATTTCAAAGTTTAAAGATTATAAGAAAGATGTCGAACCTTTTTCTGATACTTACCTAAACTGAACTGCTCATTCCAATCATTGGTGTCATATTTAACGGTATGCTGTTTTATTTCAACTTGATTAAAAACATTGACTCCTAGGCCGGAAATTAATACTCTTTTAAATTTTCAATGTAGCCAATGTAATGTTTTTGGGTTTTAGTAAAAATAATGAAAATAGAAACAATTAGTCGGTTTAAAAAAAAAAAACGCTGACCTAGGCATACATTGACAAGTTTTGCAGCTTTTAATTTTTCTAAACTCTACTTAAAACGTTGAAATGGAAGCTCAAGAAGACAGCTTTAGACCAAAAATAGTCATCACTTAGGACTTGAGTGTGGTGTGGTGACACAGCACTTCTTTCTATAGTCCCAGCACTTGGCAGGAGGATTTGTGAATTGGAGACCAGCAAAATCTCTTGGTATAAGGGTTAGGTACTGAGTTTCATTCATCAAAGAAAAAAGAAAACGAAATCTGCTAGATAACTACTGTCTGGCAGAGAACTGGCCATTGATTAAACCTCACCCCTACTCCATGCTCTCCATGACTTAGAATCTACAAGCCAAGGATGCTCCGGTACAGCCCACCTCCCAGGCAACACTGACTCCGCCCAGCTAGTCAGACAGGACCCGCCCTCTTTAGGCCTCCTCTGCCACTGCCTCCCTGTCAGTTTTCCTCAGCCCTTCCTCTCATTCCCATAGTCCCCATCTTGCCAAAATTTATGGAAAAGGAAGAACTGGAACGTGTAGCAGAGGCCCAGGAGTGGAGACGAAGGCAGTGGTGGTGCGGTCCGTCGAGATGGTTCTTCTGGCATCGCTCGGACAGCCCCAGGGGCTCAGGCCCCCGAATGACGAGAGGGTCCTAGCGCCATCGTTCGGCGCTCTGATTGGCTGTTCGCCGCATCCACTGAAGGAACCCGGATGTGCTTGTGGAGCTGTGTTGGCAATCTGCGCGCCGGGATTTGGGCACTCTTTGGGTGCCTAGGGCTAGGCGGATGGCTCAGGGTTGGGCTGGCTTCTCTGAAGAAGAGCTGAGGAGACTAAAGCAGAATAAAGGTAAGGTGTATATCCGTGTGGGTGTGGAGTCTCGAGTCTGAAGGACAGGAGGCCTTCCTAGTGGGTGAGGGGGCGTGGGGGCTGGAGCTGCAAGTGGAAGGACAGGAATCGTGGGGCTCCCAGGTGGCTGTTTTAGCTGCAGAGGCCCCGAGGGTTTCTCTTTTAACATCCGCTTTCTGATGATTTAATATACCCCTGTTTAAAGAATTGAGGCTAGGGAGAGAAAGCGAAGCCAACACCAGAATGGCTCGTAAGGGAGGACTGTAGCACAAATCAATGGTTGCAGACTTGGCGTCAGGGTGACTGAAGAGTAGCACTGTATATATATATACAGCATCATGATTGCGAACTTATAAAAACAGTTATTGCGAAAGGGATCATGAGAGTGAATAAGCGCGAAAGAGGTGGTAATTTATGATACATCTGTATTACGTTTACTTCTGGCTACCGGATGAATTTGCACATCTTTCCAGTTTTTGGGAATCGCAAACTAAAAGGGTTTTTGAGAGGTTAAGATTTGAAGTGCGTGTGTGTGTTTGTGTGCGCGAGCACAGTGCACTCACATGTCTGTCTTTACTGCCTTGAGAGACAGCCAAAATCTAGTGCTCTCCCTAGGGCTTTATGGAATAATTATAGATCAATATACGGCCTTGCTATAACGCTACTTCTGATTCATTAAATTTTCTGGTACTTGGTAGGAAACGATGTAAAAACGCTCTTGGCCTGTGATTGAAACTTCACAAAGATGTCTGTGCTAATCTTGGTAGCGCCCATCACTTCTGTGAGAATTTTCTGCCACTATTAACGTTATAAAAAGTATATTTTATTTAAGGATGAAATTAAATAAATTCTTCCATGTCTGTAGTTTGTGAGAAATTTGGATAGGGCTCAGGTACATTGTAATTTTTAGCCTAGATATGAGAATTATCTAGGGCTGACAGGTGCAAAAGGAGGTAAGTCGCTAACATGAGGTCACTGTGCCTTATATACATTTGGGGGAAATAGGGTTGGTCTAGGGATCTTTTAAAACTCTCATGAAATTATCATATCAGATGTGTCCCAACTGATTCTGTCCGGCTGGGTGGTTTCAGGTCCTTTTGTTCTGTGAGTCACTCTCCATTCACATACCTGTGTCTAAAGTACAGGCATCTAGATCTGAGCTGACTCCGTTCTCAGCGTCTGCTTTTGAATTAGGTGTCTGGTCCAGGGACTTCTTCCGTCCTTGCCAACAGGGACGCTCACCTGTCATGAAATAAAACTTCTGCATCAGAGGTGTTAAGATGAGCACGACATCTTTGCCTTTAGAGACCTTGTAGATTAATGAGACAGACCGTGAAATACTGTGGGGGTAGATATTGACCAAGTGTTAGCCACAGAGCAAGTTCATGCTGAGGATTTAATGAACTCTGGGAATATTTCATGGAGGTTAAATGTTGTCTTTAACTTGCCAGGGTTTAATGTAGGGCTCCCATATGTTTGTTATCTAAAAAAGTATATTTTAACTATTTCTTTAATTTGGATATGGTTAGAAGTTGATAAGAACCTAAACTTCAAGGCCCGTCCCTTGGTCATGAAACACTAGACTGTGCGTTTAAAATCACCCATCTATGACATCTGAGAACAGAAGAAGTATCTTCCCACCTTTATGTAGCCTTAGTGGAACACTGTGATCAGCACAAAAATACCAAGTCTTCTACCTTGGGCTTCCCATTCCTAAAGCTGCAGAAATCACGTCCTCTTGCAGCTGTTAAGAATACAGTTAAATAATCTAGGAAGATGGGATCCATTGCCAGCAAAAATAAGTACAGGGTGCTTTTGAAACACTTGGATGCATATGCAGTCAAGAATGTTCTTAGCCACTTTGTTTATAATATTCAAAAGTTAGAAATAAACCGGTTGTTTACTAGCAGGCAGAGGATACATAATACAGTTGATGGGACTGTATTAATCATTAGCTACATTCATTAATAATGAGTTTTATTTTTAAAAGGAACAGGTTTGTGGCTGAATAGATAATGGCATAGTACAGTTTATATAGGAACAAAATTAGGTAAAATAGGTGTCCTTTAAGACTATCTGAAGAATATCAAAGAAGTGAAATAAAATTGTGATTGATAGAGAGGCAAGGGTGTGTGATGGGGAGGGATAAATACATACAGCAGCACTGGTAATTAAGAAATTAGGCTAACAGTTTTAATAAAAGCAGTAAAGAAAACCGTGGAAACATAGCCAGTTGTTTAAAATAATGAAGGTTTATTTTTCAGTCTAGTGTCATGTGACATGGGTTGCCAGGTGAAACTGATACACAGTCATCCCATATCATCTTTTGATGCTGTCACACAGCAGTTATTTTTGGCAGGAAGAAGAGAAGATTGGAACTAGAACATTGGTAATTAAATGCTTTCTCTGGCAAATAACTTTGATAAAAAGTAAGTCATATCATTTTATGGAACGGAAACATTTGTTATATAATGAAATGTTGTCACAGGGAGAGGGGGTATGTCAACTATAATCATCGGCATCTTAAACTGAATTATTTTCACTCACACAGATTAGAAGAGTGTATGACATACATATACCCAAATAGGTATGATGTATGTATACACACATGATCTGTGGCTGATTTCATATGTAAAGAAACAGAAGAATGCAATACAACTATGCTGTCAGTTTTAAGATAAATATTTATTTCTATGTGCCCTTTATTATTCCTTACTACTCATTTATTTAATGGTATGAGCCCTTTGGCCATAGCATGGGTGTGGCAGTCAGAGGCTGTCTTTTAGGAGTCAGTTCCCTCGTTCTACCCTGTGAGTCCTAGAAGTCAACACTCAGGTCTTCAGGCTTGGTGACAAGTGCCTGTACCTGCTCATCCATCTTACCCACTGCCTTTATTCTTGATATTACGAGTCCCATTCATCTCTTTGTTTTATTTAGTAATTTCCTTGCTATTCTTAACAGTTTATATAATAATTTTAAAAAATTTTTTTACCAAATTTTAGGGGATAGGAATTTGATTAGAATTGCATTGAATCTTTAGATCAGTTTGGAGATATTTAATATCGTCATAGAAGGTTGCATCTGTGTCCATTTATTTGGACCATCTGTAATGCCATATAACAAATTTTAGAATTTTTCTCCATATAAATTTTGAATGTTTTCTGTTGTTAGATTTTTCTTCCCTAGAGTTATGACCATTTCTGGTATTGAAATTAATTATCATGGTATCTTTAATTATCATTTCTCTTATAGTATGTGTGAATATAAAAGAAATAGTAGATGTTTCAAAGAAAAGGAATATGAATGTATGCCAACCATCAACAAGAAGCAGAGCATTAGAAATCAGAAGCACAGTGAGGTACCACCTTATGCCCTCTTGTTTGCCAAAGTTAAAACATTAAACAAAACAATACCATGCATTAAAATGGATTCTTACACATTGCTGGACAAAATGCGTTTGAAAAGCAGTTAACTTCTAGTGTTACATGTTGTCACCCAGTACTTTGGGGGTAATATCCAAGGCAAAATTTAACAGCCAGGTTCACAGAGGTAAAATCTAAAACCAGCCTCAGTGTCTCTCAGGGAAGAAGATAGGGAACTCGGGCTTGTCACTCTGAGGATGTGTTTCAGCCCTGGAAATAAGTGACTGTGACAGTGTCAGTAAGTGTGACACTGAGGAAGAAATACTTGCTCTCGCAGTACACTTTGGGTGAAATTAATACTTTTTAAAATTATTTGTAGACTCATAAGAAAATGATCAACATGACTGGGGTCAGAGAGAAGGATATAATTATCAGACACACAGACCACTGACATGTAGACACACACACACACACACACACACACACACACACACATGAGAAACATTCCCCAGGGACTGATCGTAGCAGTTACGAGTCTCACTGATCTTCCGGAGTGTGTGGGTTCGGGTCCCAGCACCCACTTGGCAGCTCACGCCCTTAAGTAAACTGCAGTCCCTTGAGATCTGATGTTCCACTCTGGCCTCTGAGGTCACGGCATGTGCATGCTGTATTTAGATGCAAGCAAAACACTAATATTCATAAAATCTCTTTTTAAGGTATTTAACTTTTCAGGGTTTTTCCCTCCTTGCTTTTGATGATCCAGTTTTAAAGTGTTACTAGTAACGATAATCATCAGTCATGTTTACAAAATAACATGCTTGTTGGCCTCTGATGTCTTTTGCTTTCTGGTTCAGAAAATTGGACCTAGGGTGCCATGATGTTTCTTCCCCTCTGTATCGTCAGCCTGGCTTTTAGTTGGAACATGCCAGTGCAGATTAAGAGTCACTTTTCACTATAGTGTAATCTAGGTTTTGATGGTTGTTACGGTTCCTATGTTTAAAACCACAGCCATTCTTATAAACCTGCTGCTGGAGCCAGAGTTAAGTGGTTGAGCACTTGCCTGGCATGTGCAAGGTCTGGGTTCAGTCCAACACCACAAAATAAATAGAGTAAGTAAGTAAATAAATAAAAATAGAAATAATTTTAAGTGCCTGTTTTTAATTGTGAAAATCAGTGTCTGGTTGTTTTGACCTAAATTGCTTTAATGACAGCAGCTGACTAGAAGTTACTGTGGCTAGTCCTCCTTGTGCTAGATTTACGATCCTCAATTGGCCCTAAGTTTCCAGAACATAGTACTTAAACAGTGTATTCTGTTTTCACATGCCCTGACTTGTTTATTGATTGCTAGTGAAAAATATGTCATTGTAAGCCTTCCATCTATGCTCTGTAAAGAATATAAAGTAAAATATAAAGACACCGGTGAGTTACAAAGGAACTACTGATTACTCAGTTAGGTTTTCAGGTGGAACCCAATCAGCCTCAGTGACATTTTTGATGTTGTAAATAAGAGCAGTAAGCAACAGTAATCTTTACTATAGAGGAGGGTGCTTTGTATTTTCTGAGAAAGTCCATGTCTTAGTTATTTTTCTGTAAAGATGAACTGAGAATAAGGCTGGGTTAATATCATATTGATAATATGATATAAAAACTGTTGTACCTGGGAAAATGGCTGACTGTTCCTGGGCTTTCAAAATAAAGAATGGGAGGGAGGGGCCCTTAGAATTACAAAAATTTAATGCCACGATCATTTTTAGAGAAATGATCATTATTTATTATTCAACATGGATGCTTCATTCGATCTTTTATGTAGATCCATTTGAACCTCAGCGCCGTCTCCCTGTGAAAAAAACTCGACAACAGCTTCAGCGAGAAAAAGCCCTTCTAGAGCAGAGCCAAAAGCTTGGCCTTCAAGATGGATCAGCCTCATTGCTTCCAGAGCAGCTGCTCTCTACACCCAAACAGAGCGCTAACAGTCAAAAGCCACCCCCCTCTTCCCCTGCTGTCCCCAGTCCCCTCACCTTCACCTCTTCCACTGGAGATGGAGAACTACATGGTGGTGAAAGTCAGCTGCAAGAACCAGGACTTGGGAATTCCCACCATGGTTCCAGAAGTGCCGAGATTCAAACTCCAAAGCCAGACTGCAAAGTGGAGAAAAAGAAAATGGAATTGTTAGTAAGTCTATGAGACTTCACTCTCCGCCAGGGACTTGGAAAGACAGAGTTTGTGGGGTTTTAGCTGGAGTCTACCACCCAAACATATTAGGGGCTAAATATTTGTCATTTAGTCTTCCCAACAGCCTTATCATATATGCTTATTGTTTTCACCTTATAGAGGAACCCCTATTTAGGACTTAGAAAAGATACTGTTTTCTTAGCACTAGGCAAGTGCTGCATTCCAGTAAGGCTAGCACTTGGGCTAAGGAAGGAGCTGTCAAGTCTTGAGACCAGAGTGACCTACATAGTGAGTACCAGGCTGAGCTGAGCAGTATAGCAAGAGGGTTCTCAAATTTACACTCACACTCAAATCACACACACACACACACACACACACACACACACACACACACTCTCACACTCACACACACACACACACACACACACACACACACTCATACACTCACACTCACACACACACACACACACACACACACACACACTCATACATTCACACTCTCACACACTCACATACACTCACACTCACACACAGAGGAGCTGGGAACTGTCTCCCTAAAGCTAGTATACACAGCCAGTAAGTAGTCGAGATATCTTTGTATTAGAGTCTATGTAGTTTAGTTCTACCCGTATAGAAATGTCTGTTTTCTGACTTGTGAATTCTTAGTGATGGAAAAAAAAGATGGCATCTGTTTCTGTTTTTCTGAATTTCTTCAAAGTGTCTTGTGTTTTTCCCAATATCAGATATATTCCTCATCTCTGCTGGCCCAGCTTTATGTCATGAGAGTCTTGTCTACCAGAGTCTTATGACAGAATTCATTTTAATGAGATATGTAAAAATCACGTGAATTAAGTTTGTTTGCTTGGTTTTTGTTTTTACAACAGAGCCTCCATATATCTCATGAAGGCTTTGAATTCGTGATTGTGATGGACATTTTAGATGCCACGTCAGTAGGAAAATCACTGGATTTTAGATCCATCCTTAGGAGACAGAATGTGAGGACATACTGATTTTAAAGAGTAAGAATCCTGACGTGATAGCTTGGGAAAGGAGAGCTATGCCTGCAGTGTTCCATGATGACAGCTCAGTTTTCTGAGAGACGCAAAGGCTAAAGCACAGTAGAGAAGCAAAAGTAAAGGGGAGCCTGTGTCCTGGTGTGGCCAGGACCAGAGCCCAGGGAATATCCTGGTCAAAGGAGTGAGTAGAGAGATGACAGGTGTCTGTACTGGGAGAGGGAACCAGGGGAGGTGGGCCTGAAGGGCCTGTGGAGTGGAAAATATGAGAAAAGGCCGATGCTGACCCTGGTGGAGGCTGCAGTAAGAGAGAAAAAAGGGCAGGGTTAGAAGGGAAAGGAACGGATGGGCTGGACGAACGGCAGCGGGAGTGGGCAGAAGGAAGTGCTGCCGTGACCTTTCAGGTGATAGCTTTGTGCCTATTGAAATGTGCACGCACGCACCTTTCCAGAACTGGACACGTTAGGAGATACACTGCATGTTTTAGGATCTTTGTCTTTCTGTTCCACTTGCCTGTTGCTCAAACAACTGCTCATTTAAAACTAAGAGTTGGAGATAAGGGACTCATATATTTGTATCACACGTGTATATAATGATAAAGGCTGTCATCTATAAAGTTAAAGGTTAAGGTTAGTATATTTTTTCATAATCTCACCAGCATTGAGATTTAAAAGAAAAAATTTTATCTTTTTCTAATTTTCTAGAAACAAGTTACTATCTTAGTATTTCTTTGCCTGGCATTCATTAATAATAACTTATCAGCCTGATGTTTTCCAGTTCTGGCTCCTAAATTACTTTAAGTTTCTACTGGGATCGTACAAAGATATGTGTCATTGTTTTGTTTTGTTTTTATTTTATAGTGCTTTCTAACAATGCAGAAGCAGTTACTAAACAATCTTTCCTATGTTTAACATGCCAGCATATTTTATAAAACCCATTTCATAAAAATTAAAACAAAAACAATAAAGGCTATCAACTTGAAGGGGGTCATGGGAGGGGATGGAGGGAGGAAAGGCAAGGACAAAATAATATAATTCTGTTTCAAATAAAAACCTGTTTTAACCTTTTTTTGTAACTTGGAGAATATGAGCAGAATGAAAGAAAATATAAGAAACAAACTAGCTGTTATGTTAAAATGTTGAGGGATTCTAGACTTTTCATGAAGAACATTCTAGAAGGTAAAACATGACATCAACCTCATACCAATATACTCTGACTTCCATTTTCCATATGCTATTATCCACGCACACATTTCTTTGTACTCCTGAAAGAATGGCACAGTACTTGGGCTTCTAGTTTGTGGGTTCCTAGATTATGCACATATATAGATTTCAAAGGTCCAATTTATGGAAGCCTCTTTACTTCAGACCATGTTCTTTGTTCATATTAGAACAGAATAATGAACTGCAGATGGGTTTCTTTAAAGGGGATTTTTGAAAGAAAATATATGTAATCTGCCTGATTAAATTTTATGCCTAGGAGACAGACTGGTAAGGTGTGGGGTTGGGTAACAGTCTTTTTAATAAATTCACTTTTGTACCTTTTTTTTTTCAGGCAAGAGAAATCTCGTTGGGAAGTCCTCCAACAAGAACAACGACTAATGGAAGAGAAAAATAAGCGTAAGAAAGCCCTTTTGGCTCAAGCCATTGCGGAAAGGTGAGTTATCCAGATCGGGGGCTTGTGACCCACAGGCATCTCTGAGGAGCTCGTGTTTATTCTCCTGTGCCTTACCCAATAAACTGATGCTTTCGGTGCAGCTCATACTTTAAGACAAAGTATGCTTTAAATGATGCTGAAATTCTAGCTCTTCCTTTTAGAGAGGATTTTTTTTTAAAGTAATGAATCACTTGTGTCAGCTGCAAGTGAAATGGCATCAGTGTTAACCATCTGTTCACACCCAGTCACGACAGCACAAGTAGACTATCAGTGTGCATGCGTGAGCAGCAAATGCAGGTTTTAGTTTGGATGTTAGCATCAGACATGTAAAGGAACAAGTGCGGTATGGGGTGGCCTACACTGTTGGAAACCTTGCTTGTGTTTCTTAAATAATTTACTGTGTTTCATTGGTGACTCACAACAGCCGTCATATACCTTGTGTGAGGTTTGATTTTATCCCTTCTCATATGCTGTGTCATGCTGGCCCCAACTGCAGCATTCCCCACGGAAGCCATTCTTCCCAGCCTCTGCTACTCTTCCCGGACTTTGCTTGTTACTTCCTATTCTCCTGTGGCCTCAAGGTGTGTCAATTAAGTAGTGATTGAACTGAATGGGAGCAAATATTCAATGACGTTTTGCTTTTAAAGACCTCCAGACAGATATGGTGGAACCTACTTGCCATGCCAGCATTACCAAGACTGAGTTCTAAGTTAAGGTCAGCCTAGGCTGCACAGCCATACAGCGATACCCTGGGTTAAGCTGGTGTTGCTTGAGGCTTGAGTTGATGTAAGGGCAGAAAGGTGTGAGGGAGATACATAGATATCTCAGAGAGAGAAACATTTGGGAAAGATTTTATTGCCCTTCTAAAACAACTTCTCATGAAGCATAATAAAGATACAACTCACAGGTTGGCTTATATTTCAAGAAAAAGAGCAAAATATGAATTAATAATACCACCTTTCCCTACAAGTGATTATGCTTTTTAAAGGATTCTCTTAGTCTTTACTAAGAGTAGAGACTGTTTATTGGGGAATTTACCAATGAACATAGGTGTGTTGAACTTGCTGTAGCGGTACACACCTGTAATCCTGGCACTCGGGCAGACAATTGTGATTGCAAAGCCAGCCTGGGCCACGTCCCCCATCTTAACAAGAATGTATAGATTCCATACTTCTCTGTTGTTGATTTAAGACAGAATAACAGATAGAAACAGCAATGTAGGGACATGCAGGGGATCATATTATTAATAATGAGTAATGAAGTACCTGACGTGGGATCGTGTGGGTTAGTGAGTGTGGACAGAAAGGAGAGATCTGTGCCTCATGCAGGAAGAGTCAAGAGTGCAAGCTGCATTGGGGTGCTCCTCAGACAACATGTGTGAAGTTTTGAAATGAGTGGATTAGTGACTAAAGGTTTGCTTTTCTGTTTATTAGTGTGTGTGTGTGTGTGTGTGTGTGTGTGTGTGTGTGTGTACACATGGGTATGGGAGGGGACAGATAAATGATTAAATCAGGTGTGCTTTTCAACAGAAAAGAGTGTCTGAGTCCATGGGTAATTGTAAGGGCCTGTGTACAGTTTTCCAAGGAAGCAGAACTTGAAAGCATAGGTGTTTTAGACCAGGGGATGTTACATAGTTAGGCTGTGTCTTCATGTCCAGTAAGAGTGGACGATGAAATGAGCTTAGGAAGGAGAGCGGAGTGCTGGGCTTTGAAAAGCTGTGCTGGATGCTTAATGTGAAGGAATAGTGACTTGTCCTTTCAGTCGTCTTCTGAGAGAACCGTGTAAGTTCACAAATGACCTATAGAAAGATCTTAGTTTGTCCTTTGTTCATGAAAATATTATATACCAATAGAAAGTTGAATAAAACAAGGAGTACAGAGCATTTATTTTGTCTCAATTCTGATTTTTTTCTAATTTTTAAAAAGATTGTCATGAACTATAACTATATGCACAATACCATCCTTTTTCGTTTAATAGCATGTCATGGAAATGTGGTCTTAAAGCGTTTTCTCCAACTCCCATTCCTGATTTCCAGATCTAGGAGGACCCAAGCAGAGACCATGAAACTGAAGAGGATCCAGAAGGAGTTACAGGCCTTAGACGACATGGTGTCAGCTGACATTGGAATCCTCAGGAACAGAATTGATCAGGCCAGCCTAGAGTATTCCTATGCACGGTAAGTAGGAGAAGAGGTCTGAGCGCTCTGCCTTAGGTCATCCGTTGCTAACCATGCCAGTGGGTTTTATGAATCTTACCAGGAAACCTCATGAGAATGCCGTCTAATGTGCCAGCCTCAGTGGCCACCTGTCCTATAGCTGACCTTGCTGGAATTCCTGCTATAACACGCCCTGGATTGCTCATCTGCACTTTAGTGCTCCTCATTAACCTGCGGCTCATTAACATCGCAGACCCTGAGGATCTCAGGTCTGTCAAATTAAATATCCGATTGCTCGCTGCAGAACGATGGGTCTAACACCTCGCCTCTGTTCCTCCCATTACAATCTTGACTCTTTCACACTGCCTTTATGGAATTAGAGCCAAGTTCTGACTTTATTTTTTAATCAAAGTAAAAAATTAATTTATTTTGAAAAAGCTTTTGAATATAAGCTAGTACATGCTTATATTCCCAGTACTCAAGAGGCTGAGGCAGGAGGATCAATGCAAGTTCAAGGCCAACCTGAGGTACAAAGTAAGACTCTGTCTATGAGTACAAAGGAGAAGTACTGTGGATATTTTCTTTAAAGTCCTCTAGGAACTGTGAAAAACTTTGTTTTTTCCTTCTTTGGTTAGACTTTGTACAAATGGTCTGCTATCGTGTGCTTCCTTGACTTTCAACGGTCGGCATTTTTATAAAGGAAAAGAGCATTGTGGAATATTTTTAAATGAATAAACACATGTAAAGAATTACATGGGCTTTGCAAACAGATAAAAGGGCAAAAAAATGGGCCAATTTCAGGGTTCTCAGTCCTGTAACATCGCTTTAATCATTGCAGTTTGTCTTTTCTTCACAAGGGACTGCTGTGCTAAAGACTCAGCTTCGCATCTTTCCCCTAACACGGGAAATTAATCACAATGCTGCATTAGTCTCGGGAAACCACAGCTGCAGAATGTTTACATAACAATTTAATAAAGTGGAAATGCTTGGTGATAGTTTTAATTCACTGTTTAGTGTTTAGAAGAGGCCTGTGGTTGTCCTTGTGACGTGGGTAATTGTTGTTTGCTTATGTGCTGTAAGACACTGTGTGTTGCCTTTATTGTTGGACAGCCTAAATTACTGCCATCAGGAGCCGATAACCAGAAGTTCCCAAGTTCTGTTACTGTTCAGGAGGTGACTGGAATTTTGTTACAAGTAAACTCAGCCGTAGCTTTGAGCACATCATCTCTGTAGCTGAGCTGCCAGGGCTCCTTTTCCATCACTCCAGACTCTGTCTCGATGGTTCATAGCGTCCCATAGTCCTGGGTCAACAGGGAAAGCAAAGCAAGGGAGAGACAGACAGGCAGACAATGCACACACTTTAAATTATTTATTTGAGATTATATCAGTTTTCCACCTCTTTCCTCACACCCTCCAATACACCCTCCTTGCTATTTTTTAAATTCATGGCCTCTTTTTTTTCATTAATTGTGTGTGTGTGTGTGTGTGTGTGTGTGTGTGTGTGTTCTTTATAAATACAATCTGCTCAGTCTGTGTTTTACTTTTTTTCTGAGCTGGTTACAGAAAGATGGCTTTTTCACATTGGATGTTACGCAGAAAATGTGGGTTTTAGCTTTCAAAACCAGAGAAGGTAAACCACCAATTTTTGTAGAAACTGCAGAGAATTCTTACACAGTATTTCACACCATGTATTTTATTTCATGTGTTTAATATGCTAAAGACATCATTTGCATGATTTGTTACTGACGTAACTGTATGAATGGATGCTGGTGTGTGAGGCTCTTTCTCAAGGCTAAGCTCTGGAGGTAAATGGGAGGAGCCAGAGTCCTAACTAGAAGTAGGATTGTGTCTGCTTCGTTCATAAGATTAATACAGAATTCTCTATATTTGTTATTTGTGGTTATTGAGGAATTATAAATACTTAGTGCTTCCTATTGAAATGATTAATTGCATGTGGAATCACATTTTCTTTAATCCTTAGAGTTACGTTTTCACTCATTGCTTCATGAGATTGAAGAAATTCATCTGAGTGGACTGTTGTGCACGCTGACACATCACTTCATGATCAGTTTCCTACTGACTCCAGGCTGTCAGTCTGCATTCTTCAGTTTCCCAGAGCTACTAACACATTACCTGAAGCTGTACGTCATAAAGCCCCTGAAAGTTCTCAGCCTATGTTCCTAACGAAGACTAGAAACCCAAAATAAATGTGCTAACAGGGACATGATTTCTGACACCCTAAGGGGCCATTTCTTGTCTTGTCCAGCCTCTGATGGCAGTAGCTATTCCTGAACTGTGGCCACAGTTATCTGCCCTGTGTCTTCATAGTCAGGTAATCACATCTCCTCTGCCCTTATCAGAGGGTCTGTGAGATGGGGATTGGAATCCACTGGGATTCAGAATACCTCCTCGTAAAGCCCTCAATCACCCCTGTGCTCCTAGAAACTAACTTCTAAAGTTCCACAGATCCAAAATTAACATTTTAAGGAAGCTGCGTTTTAGCTTACAATCATATTTGAATTTGTCTAGCAGCATCAAGATACCTTTCTGTCAATTTTCTCTACTTCCAACATATGCAATAAATTTAAAAACTTGTTCAGGGGTTGGGGATTTAGCTCAGTGGTAGAGCACTTGCCTAGGAAGCGCAAGGCCCTGTGTTTGGTCCCCAGCTCCGAAACAAAGAAAAGAGAAAAAAAAAAAAAAACTTGTTCAGTTTTATTCAGAGAAAACTAGGAATGTTAAGGTGACAGTATTACACATTCTTGAGACATAATACTTTGAACTAAACACTTGGGAACTAAGAGATGATAAGATACACGGTTATCATATCTTTCTGTTTTCTGGATAGTTTACTTTTTATCATAGATGAGAGTGTGCACTCCCTGGGTGATGGGATAGCAAAGTGTCTCAAGATAGAGGGCGCATCTCTTAGGTCCTGCTTTTTTTTTTTAAACAAAGATCCCTCTGTTCTTAAGAAATTCTAAGAAAGGATAAAAATCATATGTGATCCACACAGACAGAAGAACTTTTCAGAAAGGAGGCCTGTAAACTAAAAGAGGATCAGAACCCGGTGGTATAGAAGGGGTTAAAATTGATTTTTTTTTTAAACTTCAAAGATACCAAGACCAAGAGACAGTTTCTAAAACCTTTAAATAACATTAAATCACTCTGTGTCCCCTTAAAATAACAGAACAATTCTGTAATTACATTTCCAGTTCAGTGTGCCCTACTGTTTACTGCATAATGACCTTATTCTTCTCCTCCAGAGTACCCTTTCTGCCCAGCTTCAGTATGAGTGACAAGACTCTTAGGCTAATCATGCAGTTTGTGAAACTAACCAATATTTTAAACAACAGTCACTCTGTAGGAGAATATATGTACATGTCTTAGACCAGAAAGACTTTAAATAAATAAACAGAATACAGAATTTTAAGTGATTTATCTGGGGTGAACCCGGATCGGTGGTAACCTAGGGACCTGATTGCAGATGTTAATTTCAATTCTGTATTCATGGACCCAGTCTGTAAATGTCTGCTGACCGGGGAAGCAGAGGTAAAGAGTTAGGGGTAGGAATAGACCTAGAGAGAAGAGAATAATGTCAGAACTCTTCACTTAATGTGAAGACATTCGTAAGCAAGTTATGTTACCAAGTGTAGAAATAAAGAACCTGGGTACCCAGTAAAGTTCTTTTACATGAGAAGTTACTGAAAAGCTATGTATTCATCCATATGTTTATTGGGTAACAATAAAGTAAAAGATGTACAAGAAATGAGCACTCTGTAAAATTTAAAACTGTAAATAGCAGACCCCTAAATTTCCTATAACCATAGCTTTAGATAATGTCACTAAATGGTAATGATGGTTTTTATTTGGGTGCTCTGAAGGGAAAATCAGTTTTGGGGGCACTAGGAAAGATTCTTGAACTGTTTACACTGCTAAGTCTCAGGCCACATATCTCTGTGACTCTGTGCTGTCATTGTTTTACAATGACATAGTCCCAAGACTGGCTTCAGTAACTACCAGTTACTCTACTCTTTTGATCCTTGCATCACCCCTATTTTCTTCACCTCGTTTTGACGCGTGTGAATCCAACCAACCTTGAATTTTGAGTCGCTTGTACTAGAGCTGTCCTGTGCTAGCCTGAGAGCAGGTTCTGGGTTTCGGTGATGTCCAGGTAACTTGAAATCAACCAGAGTGGCAGTGTTTATACATTATTGCCTGGCAGGTGCCTCAGAGCTGTGCTCTCTGCTTTCCTCTGCACCTCAGAGCTGACCTGCCATCCAGTGAACTCCCGTGGCCTGCTGTCACTCGGGTACAGCAGAAGCATTGGCAGTTCAAAGAAGGCTGCTGTGCCAGCTGGCCTGGCCTTGGCTGTTGTTAAAGTATCAGTGTCCGCAGGTTCCTCGCCTTTCATTTTGTATTTGGAGTTTGCTTCTGACCCTGAGAAAACTTCCTAAGTGAGAATGGGTAAACTGATCTTTGCTTGTGTTCCTGTAGGAAGCGCTTTGACAGGGCTGAAGCTGAGTACGTTACAGCGAAGCTGGATTTACAGCGCAAAACCGAGACCAAAGAGCAGCTCACGGAGCACCTCTGTACGATCATCCAGCAGAACGAGCTCCGCAAGGCCCAGAAGCTGGAGGAGCTGATGCGGCAGCTGGATGTGCAGGCCGATGATGAGGCCTTGGAGCTGGAGCTGGAGGTCGAACAGTTGCTTCGAGAACAGGAGGCAGAGGCAGCCAGACAAATGGCTCCTGTAGAGAGGCTGAGTCAGCCTGATGGGGAGGGGGTGTCATCAGAATTGACTGAAGAGAACAAAGAGCCTCAAAAGCCAGCTACTTCCCCGGAGACAGACAAGCCAGGCAAATGTTGCAGTAGCAGTCCCCGTAGACTAGACTGCCCAGATGCAGGCGCCCAGAACTTTCCAGCCGCTGTGGCCACGTGAGGGGCCAGTGTTTTGCAGTTAACATATCTCCGCAGACATAGCTGTGTCTGATAAAACTTCTCTACACGTGTTTGTGTTTGGATCAGTGCTTACTGTTAGTGTGTTAGCATGTCAGATCATTCCAAAGTCACATATTGTGACGGTTTCCTATCTAGGGAGTGTTGGTCCCTCAGTGTTCCTTCAAGCCTCGTTACCAGGTTAGAAGTGACTCAAGAGAGGGAAGTGCTTGCGGCCTGCGTTTGACTGTCAACACTACAAAACTAGTACAGTGGTAGGAGAAACTGCATGACAGCGGGAGCAGGTACTCTCGGAAGCAGGTGACAGGCTTCTCAACCCTTGGCCAAACTTAACTTATGAGAGAACATTGACTGTGTGGCCTTCTATGCAGTCATATACAGAGAGAGGGGAAGAGAAAAACAGGTTAAATTACCTCTCTGGATACTACAAGAGTACAAGAGTCACTAGGCACAACCTAGAATCCTAGCTTATGTAAGGAACTAGACAACTTAAGCCAACATTATTTTCCCTTTAATTTGCAGTAAATGGTTTCTTTTTCACACCTGAATTTTGGTTAGTTGATACACATCCATAAACAAACCGTGTATGTGTAACTTTACTTTTACTGTATTCTGTTCTCCTTAATCAATGAATTGACAGATAAAGCGTAGACAATGAAAGTGTTTCTAAAGTGACTGAAAATTTCAAGTCATTGCAACTTGATCATCCAACAATGGTGTGCTCCCTCTCTAAAGCTCTGTAACACAAGCGTTTATATGTTGGGTATTGATTCTGCTGTCACAAAGCACTGAAATCCTTAAAGTACTTACTTTCTTATCACTTTCATAGTTTGCTAATCACCTGTTCCTGAAAACTTGACTGGTGTATTGTGCTAGATTTGAATGTGTATAAATACTTTAGTTTTGCCACAAATATACAAATATTACCTTAACTTGTGATTGAATTGTCAGAAATTACAAAAAAATGAAAAATATGCTTTATTCATAAAAATGAGCTGTTTTTAAAGGAGATAAAGACAGTTGTTTCTACATAATACACTGTAGAAAAGCTAGGGACATACTATTTTTACATTATTGTTTAGGACATCTTCTGATAGTAAGGATGCCTTGTATTTTTCAATGACCTGAGCTACAAGTATAATTTTCCATTACTAAAGTGTTGTTTTTTTATTTATGAATGAGACACTACGAATTTAAAACTTCATTGCCAAATACAGTCTTATTTTTCTAAGGAATAAACAAGTCTGATATGTTTACAGTATGGTCTTTCATTTACCTTAAAAATGTTTCACACCATTTAATCCGTGTTAAAAAGTACGTGTGTGGATCACAGAATCATGGAGAATCACAGAAGAAATGTACTGTCTACCACACCTAGCACACTTGTATACTTCTGTTACAGTTTCTATCTCAATCCATAAAGTTCATCACTGCTCCCATCTACTAACAATTTAGTTTTCTAACTCAGCGTCCGTTCATCCGTCCGTCCGTGTGTGTGTGTGTGTGTGTGTGTGTGTTGATGCTTTCAAATGTGTGCTATAAAAGTACCACTGAAGCCATTACTTTGACAAAGCATTGTCTCACCAGCTTTCCTCGGGTGGTATCTGAATGCTCAGGTGATGATATAAGAGACAGAATTATATTGCAACAGTTTTATGCAAAGGCAGCTGTAGCCCATGTGTGTAAGGCTGCAGAGCAAATGGGTGAGAACTGGAGGGACCTGATATGAGGACCATATGCACTGATTTCCCCAGGATAGCCCTGGGACACGTCCTTTAAAATACTCCGATCAGCCCCAGTCTATAAAGTCACCAGTACATTTTTGTGAAGGAAATTAGCCCCAAATTACTAATTGTCATCCTGCTTGTCCCTGTTAAAAGGTAGTGTTTACCAGATGGCTGTAAGCTGTACTTACTGTAGAACATAACCCTATTTTGAATTTGAATTTAAAGAGTTCTTAAAAACTCGATTCCCTGCAACTGTTTTTGTTTGTCTTTTAAACTGGAGCTCTTTCTATGGGCTTCAGTGAAGAAGGGTTCCTTTAAGAATGGCTCTCATTGTATTGAAAATAACCTTTTATTTTACCCTCGAAATTTTCACCTCTGCATAATTTTGCTGAATTACAGTGCTTACAGGTGGTAAATATGTTCTCAGAAGAGCACAGCTGGCTTGCAAGTCATGATAAAAGTTTCTGATTGTGATTCCGAGAGCAGACCTCATGGCTGGATCGGTTTTTGACTTACAGAGTAGAGACTCAGCTCTACTCCCCCCCCCCCCGCCCCTTATTCTTTGTTTGGAGTTAGCAGTGTAGTTTTCTCTGCAGGAGCTTTTCTGTCTGTTCAGACACTTACTCCTTCATAGCATTGGCACAAAACGGACTCAAGTTATTCTGACCCAGGCCATTCCCAGTGACCTTTATAAATGATGTTTAGGGTTTTGTATTTCTACGGAGCCAAGTCAGCATTTTTAAAAAGCCCTGATAGATAGAACTCAGTCTGTTAGACATGACCCGAGGCCACTCTGGTCCAGGGTAATTATACCTCCTCTCAGCAGAGATCTACCCCAGGCCTGACTTGTGCTACTCTCTGGAGAGATGAAGCGGAGTGTGCTGGGCCCCAGGCTACCTTCACCGTAATGTTAGACTACTTTTGCAAGGTCCTAATCCCAAGCAGCTGCCTTCAAAACGCCATGTCATCTTTGCAGTTGATCAAGCAGCTGCATGTAGCTACTCATACAGATGTGTGTGATCTATGCCCCTCTTCCCTAATCTTACAGTCTAATTAACAGGGTATGATTAACATCTGTATACACTGAGGCACAGTATCTGCAAGGAAAGCAAAGTAAGTGGCTAGAACATTAGGCACAGATAATTCTTGTGATTTTTAGATATCCCATCCAGTTGTTTGGGCATTGTGACTAAGAACTACTACATTATTTTACTTCACTTCTAACACTAAAATAGTACAAAATACCCTGTTAAACAATGAGTCAGATTGGAAGGTTTTTTTTTGTTTGTTTGTTTGTTTGTTTTTCAGTCTAGTTGCCAAAGTAAATTAGACTACAAAGAAGTGGGGGTGGCCAGGTGTCCTATATTTACTTAGACAAACCATTAGGGTAACCAGAACAAATCCTCATCAACTACCGGAAGAAGTAAGGACAGTGTCAGGATAAAAAGTCGATGGCATCATATCTTCCTGGAAGGGAAATGACATGAGCATAGGAGCTCATTACAGTTGTAGATGGTGCTGTCAAACCAAGGGGCAGTGATTACGTAAGCCAGGACAAGAAATGGAACCGTGAGAAGTGAAGGTGAGTCAACAAGAGGCTTGTTGGAAGATCACACACACATCTGAGAGTTCTCTCCAAGCCAAACGACTCCAGGAGCCTAAAATAGAGATAGAATTAAGCAATAAGATGTGACAGGGATAACATTTCCCAGTGATTGGAGAATGCCTAAAGCAGTACGTCACTAGGCCAAAGGTTCATCATATAAGGGGTGAAGTAACCCTTCCAGGTCTGGTGCACTGTCATTACGGGGAGAAGAAGGAAATGAGTAATTGGAGTTAGAAAAGTCCTTGCGTGAGCTATGACTTCAGACATTGGGTAATAATGCCATGTGTACAGTACATGTGGCCGTTAGTTTCATCCAGCTTTCTGATGCTGCACCAGAAGCATCGCTTAAAGACTTTTATTTACTTAGCCAAGCGAAAGCGAAGCACTTCAGTCACAAACTTGAAAATCGATATAGAGAACTGTAGTCTGCTAGGTTTATGATTAGTTGCTTGGGTTTGGGTTTTATTGTTGGGGGAAACTGAAGAACATAGCAGAGTCGTTTTGCATATGTTGGCTTGCTTACTTCATGTGCAGTTCCTCCACTCAGGAGTGGCCTTAGTGCCACTGAGATCTGCAAACATCTTTGAGCCTTTTAGACTAAGCTTTCTCTGCCCTACCTCGGTACCACTTATAGAAGACAGGAAGGCCCCTGCATCGAGTGGCCAACTAAATTCCACCTTATGTTGGGAACAGGTCTATAACCAAGGTAAGAGGTGAGAAACTCAGTAACCATTAGGTGGAGAAAGGAATCCCCAGCTGAAGGGAACTCTGGAGTGCCTTGCAGATGGAAGTTGAAAGCTGACTGGATGCTTCCCTCACGGTACTCTGAGTCTTCACACTTCAGAAGATGAGAAAAGTGTGGCTGAAACTAGTTTCTCTACGCCTTGATGTCTCGAGGCACAGGACAAAGCCATGTCAGAGCAGTGGCTTTCCAGGGCTCAGACCCTTTTTGGTGATGGCTTTCAGTCTTAAAATCAGTTTGTAGGAAAAGAACGGAGGACAGTGTAGGGAAATCCAAACTTTCCATCTAAGGCTTCAGTAACTTCGAGGGTTGAAGGAGTGGCGAGGGAGTGGCGAGTGAGGGGAGCACTTGGACAGGTTTTACCATGTGGCTCTGGCTAGCCTAAAACTTGCTGTGTCTACCAGGCTAGCCATGAATTTGGTCTGCCTGATTCAACCTTCTAATAACTGGGATTGCAAGCAAGAAGCAGCATACTGGGCTACTCGTCTGTAACTTTACTCTATGAACTAAGCAAGCAATCGACAGGTGGACAGGAAATACAAAGTTTACCAACATGTAAAGATACAGGAGACATGGAGTATGACAGCCAAGAGGACAGGTAGTTGATGGTGGAATACTTTAGGCAGAGAAGGGAAAGTAGAGTGTAATTTTAGAAGGAGAGTAAATCATTTTCAGTAAAACTAAGTCTTAGAAGAGCGGACGGTGGCTTGGAAAGAGGCTTCTCTGTATTGGACATGATGTTAGACTGCTATTCTTCCGGTAACGTCAAGTTGGCAATGAAATTCTAGAAAGGACATTACAGCCATTTGTGTTCCTCTTTGGATGGAATTTGGTTGGGTAGATAAGAAAAAGGGAACAAAACAAAACTCTCCCTGGACTTGATGGAGGAGGTAGAGAGGCAGACTAGAAGCTTTGACTCTGAGGCAGCTTGTAGGGGTCCAGAGCTTGTTGAGACATCCATTTTCTGAGACCCTGTTCTTGAAGAAACTTACATATCATTAGGTCGCGCCATCATGAGAATCTGGAGAAGTACACCGTGCAGATAGACTTAGCAGCAAATTGCTGCTCCAAGTGAATTCAGGCTACTTTGCCAGAATTGCATCACGTTCTGTGTTTTCTGGGGTCTGATTCTTATGGCTGCTTCCTTGGTTTTGAACCAGGTTCTTGCTGGGTATCCCAAGCTTTCCTTGAACCTACGATTCTCCCGATTCCATCAGTTCCGAACTTCTGTCATCGTCCCCAGCTCCAGCCTATGCTATCTGCCCAGGCTATTATCTGAAGCTGCCAGTCAGTGCCTGTTACCCAGTCCTTGGGAATACTATTATCACAGCCACCATAACTGTGGGATTCTTCCAGCTCTGCTCTCTTTTAGCCGCCTCTATATCTGAGGGCCATGGAGAATTTTAGGCTCCTCCCTCACCTCAGCCTGTTTAGTCTGTATGTACCAGACAGTTTCTCTGTCAATAATACTTGGTATAAGGATCTCTAAGGCTTGCCACCTTCTGGATTGCAACTAAGAAATAATTGACTTAATACTTCAAAACCCCACACTCAAAAGCTTAGGAAGAGGAAGGGGTAAAGGAACCCCGGAGTTCCCTGGAGACCACATGGTTTCTAACCCTCTGGCTTTGCCTTAAAATTGCCTCTTGTATCCCGGCCAGGGGAATTTTTATCTTACGTGGGCAGGAAAAAAAATTGGCTCAAATGGATCAAATAGTCTTCCAAATCTTTTTTGTCTGAAGCCTGAAGCTGAGCTTTTTAAACTCCAAAGCCAAGAATTTGTCTTCTTTTGTTCTCTGACTCTGCTGTGACAACACTCCCTTGAGGCACAGAATGACTCATGGTCTAACTGCCCAGATTTTGGGGGTGGGGGGGAGGGTAAAGGGTAACAGGAAATCACAGGGAAAACACATTGGTTAATACATCAAAATATTAGTCTGCTACACTGTGATTTCTCTTTCCCATTCTCTGCTCAACAGAGACAAACCTGTCTTCTCCCTTGCTTACATTGTGTGTTAGATAGGTTTCCTTGGAAGTGACAGATAGAAATCAGCTTAGTTCTTTTTCCCCTTCTGGGGGAACTGAAATGCAGGCCCTGGGGGAAGAGATGAGAGAGACTAGAGTACTGGACAGACTTCCAGTTAGAGAAAACTCTAACGAAAGGAAATGTCCTTACGAGCTGTACTTTCTCTGGTCTCCACTCATTTCCCACACGTTGACTATGTGTCCCTGCTTACTACTGTTCACTTCCTTCTGAGAAGGGCCTAAATCGTGGTCCTCTGGACTTGCCTGACACTGAAATCTCAGGCTATGCTGTTTGAATTCCAAGGGAAGGGCTTCTGAGTGGGCCAGGGTGGCCAAAGGGCATCAGCTGAGTCTGAAAAGACAAACGTCTCAGGTTCCAAGGTGTCTGTGCCCCTAGAGGAACAGACAAAGCCTGGGAAAGTGGAGACTGGGTAACGACCCCTCGACTGTCTGTTTGACCATCTCCTAGGTAGAAGTGAGTCCACCTTACTAAACAAGCTTGGTAATTAACTCACACCTACCGTGCAGAAGCCGTGCTTCCCTGCTTCCTAGTGATTTGTGGACCTGCCTGGTCCAATGGACTATCAGCAAGTTGTGTGCGTGACTTCAGCTCCTCTTCCTCACAAAGGCAAACAGAGACCTGCAGAATTGAAGCTTAAAAAAAAAAAAAAAAAAAAAAAGAATTGAGTTATCTGATGAATCAATGGGTAAGGATGAAGGCAAAGAGTTCATTGAATTAGTTCAAGCAATTGCTTGTCTCTAGAAGAGGAGAGAACTGCCTGGTATTTTCATCACTTGCTTTAAGCACGGTTGGGGCAAAATGTCTGATGAAAGCAATCTTGGTAGTTTTGGCCCACAGTTGGAGGGTACAATGCTGTCTGTCTCATGGTGTGTGGAAATGTAGCTGCAGGACCTTCAGACGGCGAGCTGGTCATTGCATTCCAAAGCCAGGAAGCAGAGCGCAAGGAGTAGAGGGCCAGTGTTCCCCTCATGTCCTCCTTTTGAATCAATCGGAGACCTTAGCATGGTGCTCTCTTGGTAACTCCTCACTGGCAAGCTCACGGGCCTGTCTCCCAGTTGATCCTGGAACCCGTCGGATTGACAATATTAGCCACACACACACTTGGTGTTGATTAAGTCCCCAGAAAGATCTCTAGCTATGTTGAAGATTTCACAGCCTGATGAAAATCAAAATGACCTCAGCTCTTTACTCCCTTCAACAGCCATTTAGCAACCATCCCTGGATCTGGCCTACAGCCTTTTCTTTCAATTATCACCTAAAACATTTTAAATGTATTAATTTAGCAGATCATTAGATTCCACCAAACACAAAATGGAACCCAAAAGCCTGGCTTCCTCCCTGGCTTGTTATAGCCTGCTGTCCTGACCAATATATTTGATAAAGGCATTGCTTTATGACTTTCTTTTGTCCTGTGACTATAAAATTTTATGAAACCACTCCCAGATCAAGACATATTCAGGAAAGCCTGAATCCTGTTTCTACTGTATGGTCACTCATATGTCTCTCAGAAAAACATAATCCCTTTCTCTGAGTGAGGCAGGAGTATTGTCTAGGCTAGCCTGAGCTACATACTGTGACCCTGTCTCATAAAAACAAACAAACAAAAAAGTAAAGATAATAAAAATAATAAAAGGAGAGTAAGTACACAGGAGTTATGATTTGGGGTGGGGGGAAGTCCACGCTCCTTCATTTGTATATGTGAGTACATTGAATTTTCTCTGGGCAGGGAAAGAGTTAAGTGGTTCATGGGCTTCTGACATGATATAAAACAGTACGATTTGGGCTTTTCCATTTTAGGTGACATAGTTTAAGTTGATGAATATTTTGATTTGTGCCAGTCTCTGGCAGTTTTAAATGCTATCCCTGCAGGAGTCAGAAGTCCCGTCATAATCACAACAATATGCTTGTCAGTCAAAGGCACCGGAAGATTGTTTAGGTGCAAGGAAAGCATTTTCCCCTGAAAGGAAACAGGGCAACTGAAATCACCTACTTTTCAAGACATTGAAGTCAAAACTGTTACCAGTTTCATGGTGTGAAAATCCAGATCTCAGCACCCTCCTGGTTAGACTCCAGTATGTCCCGGGGCTATCTATCCAAAAAAAACAGGCAACTAGTTACAGTCTGAAGTTCAGAAGAAATTAGTCTAAAGGCAAGCACAGCCATCAAGGTTGATTTCCCCATCATTATTTGCAGGTCGGGATTTCAGCAGGGAATGCATAATGAATACCCCCTCAGTCTCTGCAGCCAGTGCACCTTTGGGATGGATTTGCATTGCAAGCTAAATCAGAGAATTCCTGCAATTACAGGAGATCTGGGCAGAAGAAAGGGATACCCCTGCCCCCACCCCACCCCTCCTGAGCAGATTGAGCAAATAATGCTTGGTAGAGTTGACCTCAAGGTTAGCACATAGGAACTGTTAGCATTATGACGGGCAAAATTTAAAAAAAAAAAAAAACAAAACCCACATAGAATTGGGCTCATTAGGCAAAGGGGAAAAGTCAGAAACCACTGTGGGAGAAAGAAAGGAAGAAATGAGAGGCCCAGAAGAATGGGTTTCAAAATTGGAAGCAGCCCAAGATTATTCAGATCCTTGAGTATGTTCATGTCAGGACCTTCATTTTTCAATGTTAGTGTGGCCTTAACGATTCCAGCTGCTCACAAATTTGCCCAGTAACTGTCCCCAACAGAGGAGCCCAGCAGACCCGCCATGCTCCCTCAACTTTTATTGCATCTGTAGGAGGTTTTGCGTGGAAATGAACTAGTTAAATAAAAAGTTACTATAACAGAAAGTACACCTTTCACCTTCCCCCACCAAAGAATTCCATATACCCCATGCTGATATCAAAAGAGTCTCCTCATGGGAACAGGCAATGTGGAAGGCAGAGGGGAGCAAAGAGCTGGGATTCAGAGTCCACTGGGAGCATCAGACAAATATGAAACAATGACTTCATGTACTAGATAAATTTCTCACATTCTTTAACAGGCTTTATTGACCCAATACTTATGTAGCCAGTTATATGAACACCATGCCTGCTCAAAGAAGACTCTGCACTTGTATTAAAACATATAACCAGAACGAGGAGTCTAATCGTGCGCTAGACATTCTGTTCAGAAATTTACAAGCATTTTTATTAGTTGGTGTCTCTTAAAGACATCTAAAAATAGGTCCATGGTTGTTCTCTATTTCAAAGAATGTGTTGACTTTGAATGGGGGGGGCGGATTTCATAAAGCAATAGTTGATTATTTACTGTCAAGGGTTTAAGTCCAATCTTGCATATTCCAATGATCTGAGCTGCTATGCATAGTCCAGGTACACCACAGTGTGATCCAGACCTTCCTGTTTGCCTCTACCTCTAGATGATCTACTAGGCGAGTCTTTCTTTCCATTCATGCCATTTCTACACACTGTCCCTTAATGGGGCCACCCCTCTGTCTCTGTATATGTGCTTGGTGGCTCAGTGTCTCTTCTCTCTTGTCCTAGTTACAGCTGTCTTTCAGACTCTATGCCTTCATGGGGATTTCATGGAACCTCTCAGTCCTTTGTCAGATTGCTCAATTGGCACTTAACCTAGATGTCACTTCCTATTCTATCTCTCAGGAAGGATTTCCTTAGACTCTAATCACCACATTATCTAATGGAAAGTTTACAAGCTTTGGAATCAGATGGGACTTGCTTTAAAATCCAGGCTCTTCTACTAAGCCACAGTACTTTAACATCATTGAGGTTTTATTTCACTTGAGTATAAACTGGGAGTAATATCTAGTTTGAAAGTCCTTGGGACCATGAAAGTTACATATCCAAAATGCCTGGTCCCTAAAACTACAAAGTAAACCAGGCAGGGTGGGTCTTTGTGTTTTCCATTTTATGTCACACCTATAAGAGTTTCTAGAATATGAGCTACTCAGTAAGAGTTCACTGAATGCATTGATGATTTGATGCATAGGAAATATTTTTCTCTCTGTGTGTCTCTGTCTCTCTTTGTCTGACTGTGTTTCTCTCTCTCTCTCTCTCTCTCTCTCTCTCTCTCTCTCCTCTCTCCTATTAATTTGGAAGTCAGAATTTATGGACACATCACTTATGCAAGGAACTCTGGTGCGTGTTTGCTTATTACCCCTCTGTCTCTCTGTTACACGACCCTCCTTGGCATAAACACGTCTATATGTTGATCCAGTTGTCTACAAATGCTGCTGCTCACCAAGGGAGCAAGCTCACAGTGACAACATAGTCTCAGGGAAAACAACAAACGAACACTCCTGGGTGGTTGCTTTAAGCTGCCCATCTGCTCAGCTGCGTGAACGATGAAACTCAAAGTCAAAGGCGAAGCAGAAATAAAGACAACATTGGCTGGGGAAGGAAGAAAGAGAGGGAGGAAAGATAGGAGGAGAAGGAAGGAAGGTAGAGAAGTAAAAGGTACAGATAGGAAAGGAGGGAGAAGAGGAAGAAGCAAGGAAAGCTGCGAATGCAGCCCTGGTGCCATGAGGTTTCATGTCTCGTGTTTGTTCCCAGGCCTTCCGTGACCATTCTGGCTCAGGCTGCACATGGCCTCGATGTCAGAAATCCCTTAAGAATAGTGGTATTTGAAGTCAGAGCTATCAGGGCAGGCTCTCTGTCTCAGAGATCATGCCAAACAGCCAAGTCATGGTGTCTTCAGTGTCTCTCTCCGTTCTTCAAATTAAGAGACTTGGTCTGAGAAATGAAACAGTTCTTTCTCTCCTTGCCCTGTATGTGTGTTTGCATGTGTATGTGTTTGCGTGTGTGTGTGTGTGTGTGTGTGTGTGTGTGTGTGTGTGTGTGTGTGTGTGTGTATGCACATGTCCAGATGTGGGGGAAGGGATATATGTTGAATGCGTGGGAATGTTCTCTCTGTTCTTTATGCTTGTGTGTGCATGCCCCTACTACAGATGCACGTGTAGAGGCCCCAGTTTAGGACTGAGTGTCTTCTTTGATTATTCTCCTCATTTGGGCAGAGGGAAGTATGGGGTCTCTCACTGAACCTGGGGAGCTCACCGTTTCAGCTAAACTGACTGTCCAGCAAACTCCAGGGATCCCCCTGTCTCCCAGGCCTATCTGCTTAACATTGGGTTAAAGGAGTGATACTGTGCTTGGCTTCGTTTTCCTTAGGGGTGCGGGGGATCCAAACTCAAGTCTTCATGCTTTCATAGCAAGCCCTTCAGCCATTGAACTATCTCCGCTGTCTCTGATGCCTTTGAGTCTAACAAGGGGATTGGGGGTTCTAAGAATGGGTTTATCCGGAGGAGAGGCTGTGTTACTATAAACCACAGACTATTTGGAGCAGTGGGGACAGGCTTTCCCCCTTGACGTAATAGAAACCACATGCACCATTACAGACTGCTAGCACTCCATTGAGATGGGTGCACATTGCTTTGAAGGAAAGGAAGCCATTTCCACCCACATCTCTCCTGATTTATGCACGGGCCTCAGAAGGTCCAGACAGGTTGGAAAAGATTTGGTAACTGGAGAAGTGACAAGGGTGAGAAAGGCTATTTTGTGAAAGACTGCAAACTCGACTCTGACGTTAAACCCTTGCCTTGGGCAACGTGCGCATTGCCGAGTTTAAATCACATTCATAGTTCAAGTCAGATTGAGGGTGAAAGGCGACTGGGCTCTGAGAATTAGGAGTGGGCTGTTTTGGTAAAAACATTGTCTAACTTACCCAAACATAAATCAGCCCTAATGAGGTACCTGTGATTACCGGCAGGCTTGATGGACCTCATTTTCGCTCCCGGCATTCTTATTCTTTCCCTGTTTGTGTTTTGTCCAACCAGAGAGGCAGAAGTCAATGAGGATTTTCCTTTAAATCTTGTAATCATCTCAAAAGAAAATGGAGGAGCCTCGAAGGACGCAGGTGCAGGCCAAAGGATGCAGACGACTGCAAAACTATTCAAAAATCCCTCGGAAACAGAACTGGAGGGCAGAGGCAGGAGGCTGCTCCACAAATAGCAGGGACAGTTGTTCCAGGTTTCAGCATGAATCCCAAGAATCCGGATCAGCTGTCACCTGACTTCTGATTCCCCAGCCCTCTTCGCCATCCAACCTCCGGGAAGACACATGCATGGACATGTCTCTTCTGTTGTTTCTTCTTACTCCAGCCCGTGAATCTCTTGGGTTCAGTGTATTCTGCTCCCTTGTCCTTCAAGGCGACTCTTGTCTATGTCATACATGCTTTACTAGAAAGATTTATCCATTCCGCAGACTCAGGAGACCGTATATATGAGACATGGTGACTCTTCCCAGTCAGACTGAATTCTCATTAAACAACAGATTTTGATATTGGTATATATGTTTGTTCGTTTTACTTCTCAGGTTTTGAGACAGGCTTTCGCTATATTCTGGCTAGCCTAGAATTGACTGCATAGACCAAGCTGCCCTTGAACTCATAGGTATGAGTCAACACGCCTAGCTGACACTGGTGTCCTCCTGATCCTGTCATTCTACTTTACTGTACTGGATAAATGGTTTCAGCCTCCCATTTCTGCTCTTTCCAGAAAGAAACCGAATATCAGACCCAGAGCATCAAGGCATAACAGCCATTGCTCCCTCTTGCCAATAGTGTAAACTGGTCAGAGAGATTTGATCCCGTGAGTACCTCAGTCTAGTGGTTGGTTCTCCCCACCCCCCATCGTTTATCTGTTTTTGAAGTTGGTTTGTTGGGAAGTTTGATGGGAAGCTTTTCTTATGTTTTTGTTTATCAAGCACCACCACACGCTCACATTTTCAGTTGCCACACACGTCCTGAGTGGTTTCTTGACTTCTGAGATGTTCCCTTTTTGGAAACATCAGGATGTGGGTCCTGCTCTGTGATTGAAACTGTGGACCCTCCGACTCTCATCAGTAATCAGGAAACAGAAGATGGCCTGATCTTGGGGGACTGATTCGGTTTGTAGTACATAGTTTACATAATGCATCAAAGGCCCCATGGGTTTTACTAATTAAATGGCAGCTTCCCCTTTGTCAGACTTGAGCCGATCTCTCCACAAGCCTCTGTTCATCCTAAACGACCCCATCTAGAAGCCAGATTTACACGCCCAAAGTGTTCCCAAGCTGTATCTGGCAACAGGATGGTCTTCGGCTGTTACACCAGCTCCCAAAGAAGATTCGGCATCTTTCAAAATGAAGAACATGTTTCAGGAAGTTGAAGTCACCATTCCAAGATGGCGCAGCTCTAGCATAGAGCACTGGAGGTAGAGCTCCCACCTCTCTAATTCTAATGTCTTCTTGCTGCATCCAATGATAGTTATATCAGTAAGCATGACGCTTGCTAGCTTGGTGAAACCTCGGCATGCCCAGGTGCCACTCTTGTTGGACGATCCTGACAGCTAGTGAATAAGCCTGGCTAATCAATCCTACAGTTATCTCCACTGTATGTGTGAGGAACCAAGTCTGCTGTCTTCTTCGGTGGGCTTTCTGTTCTTGTTTCTTACTTGCACACGCTACTGTTTTCTGAGCTGACAAATGGCTAGGTCCAGCCCATTGAGCGAGCATTGTGGAGTATTTCAGAAATTTCTCATTCTTGTCCTGAGAACATTTACAGTATTCTCTGCTCGCTGTTTTGAAGAAGTCACTATCTCGAAGGTTTTATTTAGTGTGTGCATGCGTGTGGAGCCATGTGCATGGCATGGTGCACATGTGGAGGTCAGAAGAAAACTTGTGGGAATTGGTTCTCTTCTACCATGGGGGGTCTGGGGATGGCGTTTAGACTTAGTGGCAGGTGCCTTGACCCACTGGGCTATTTCAGTGGCCCACAATGACTGTTTTATTTTTAAACTACAGTCATTCAGTTGTACAGTAGATTTTCTGAAGTTCTTTCTCCTCACTAGATGAGATTTGATATCCTTTAAGTAACTTCATTTTAACCGAAATCTTCTCTTGGCTGCTATTTGTTCAATTTTTTTTTTAAGATTTATCTATATGGGTAAATTGTAGCTGTCTTCACACACACAAGGGTGAACACTGGGTGACTGGTTGGTGAGCTCTAGTGATCTGCAGGTCTCCCCATCTCCAGTGCTGGGATTGAAAGTGTGTGCCATCACGCCTGGCTTTTTTGTTCTGTTGTTCTTATATAGGTGCTGGGGATTAAGCTCTCCTTCCAGGCAAGCGCTTTACTGACTAAGCCATCTCCCCGGGGCCAACACCTACATTTTAGAATTTGGCTTTGTTTAATTTGCTTTTCAGAATTTCTAGATCCTTCTCTCAATGCTTCCCCTCCTAAATCTATAAATTTAAAACGTTCCAAGAGATCCCTCCCAGATTTATTTTTGTGCACATCCTCACACCATCGTGCACCTCTGGCTGTACTTATTCCTGACATCCTCCTCTCTAGCTTCTCAGCCATTTTATTGATGATCCCTCATTGCAGCCACAGAGGCCTGTGGTAGGCTTCCATCCAGGGGTCTTGCGGGGGTACCCACATCCACCAGGCCTGTAGAGGAACTGTTTTGACACCTGGACACCCTGTAAGGTGGACATTGTTACCAGCATCTCAGAGTTTTCTGTCTTTTGTTCCTTGGTCCTCAGCAGGGTCTCTGATGAGCACATTCCTCTTTCTATTTACCCCGTCCAGTGACCAGTTTCTCAGAAGACTTCCTGCTGCCCTGCTTCTTGGCTGAGGTGCTGAGGTGAAGAAGTAACCGCTGTGATTTTACTTAGGAGGCTGTGGAGTGAAGAGTAAAGGAATGGACAGGAATCTGGTGTTGGCCTCTGCTTGGCAACTGTAAGGAAGAGACCCGCTAGCCAGGGAGTGTTTCTAGTAGAAGCCTTTGCAGGCAGCAAGATGACGCTTCCGCTAAGTTTCTCTACAGGTGGAGGGAGAAAGGAAAATGTGTCTGACAAATCCCACTTTTACTTATTCTGATTGGTAGGCAATTACCTCTGAAGGCATTAATTCTGCAGCTTTCTGGATTGCACCGTATCTGTGGTTCTGGAGCCTTAGCTAACTGAATGTCCTATGAGCAGTAGAAGACAGATGATCCCTGACTGGTGAGTGTCAGCTGAGAGGGGGACCTGCCAGTGACAAGCAAGAGGCTGTTCGTCCCTGAGCCACCAAGCCGAGCTGGGTTGGTAGATAATGGCAAAACAGGAAGGACTCCTGGAACCCTTGGGAGATGGTAAGAATGGGAGGGAGCACCTCTGGCCACCCCCATCTCCTTTTCTACCTCCAGTCTCCTGATCACCTGCAACTCTGTATCTCCGCACAAGCCTGCTACTTTGAAACTGGCTACACCGACAGACTCTGCTAAGTGCTGACAAAGTGTAAGGCATTAATCAGTTATGAAACCACATACTCATATCCTTTCTGAGAGCTAAAGCAGTAAAGTAAACAGTTTAATGGTCTTTCTAAGAGACCTGTTACGTGCTTCACAATTAAGCACCTGACATCTTTTATCAGGACCAAAATAACACACTGAACATTGCTAACATAAAACGCTTTTCCATGTTTAAAACTCTTTAGACTCCACCCGAGAGGAAAATGGATGTCTCCGTGTAAATAAGGTGAAGTGAAATCAACTCGCCCTGTGAAGTGTGCCTGTTTAGCGCCTACCATGGACGAGAAAGCAGGTTGGGTTCGTTTAGACCTTTTAAAGGTTGCTTTACTGCTCTGATTTTTAAGCTTATCATGGTTACAGCCCAAGACATTTTCAATATAACTTGCTGATGGGCTAAGAAAGGCTTGATCTGAGTCTGTTGGGGGGAAAGAGCTTTCCTCTTCCCTGTTTAAAAATCAAAATTACCTCCCAACTAAGGAAGTTATGGAGGCTGAGTGTGGCAGAACTGATAGCCATCCTAGTTGTGAGGGCAGGGAGGGTGCATTTGAGGCCAGCATGAGCTGAATGCCAAACCCAAAGTAGATAGGCAGGCAGATGGACGGACGGATGGACAGACGGATGGGCAGACAAGGGGTGGGGATTAAAAGAGGAGGAAATTGCCAATATCAGGAGGCCAGCTGCTTTGTCAGGACATTGCTCCCTCTATGTTGTCCTCTGACTTCGGAAATGAGATACTTTGTTTTGTTTTAGTTGGTTTTTAGTTTTCTTTTTGAATTTAGAGTATTCACTAGTAGTATGCCGTTCATGACATTGCACCTCCTTCTTTGGCCTGTGGGGATGGTTAAGTTAGGTCAGCTGGGGTTGAGAATGGGAAAGCCCAACAGCTCTTTGGGCAAAGGAAGCAGGGAGAGGGAGTAGGCAAGAATAATGGTGTTGATGATTTGCTGTGCACTTTGGAATTTCAAACAGGACCTCCAGACTGAGAATACTCAGTCAGAGAAAGGTGTACATCACCTGAAACCTGGACACTTCAAGTTTAAAGCATACTCGTTGGGGGGAAAACCCTTTCTCCTCAGTTCCCTCTTTAGGAACTGACTTCTCCTTTCTGTCCAATATGAACAAAATAACAAAATTATAACTCCTCCAATAATCACAGTAACTTAATGATATCCTTTGATGCATAATAGACTATATGGGAAGATGATACTTAACACAACGGGCCAAGAAAACCAACTTCCCAATGGGAAAGCAGCTTGTTGGTATTTGTGCAAACTATTTCTGACTTGGGTTTATATTTAAAAAGGGATTTGGCAAAATAACTACATACTTCTGCATTTCTCCCATCTGTCCTATCCAAGTCCTCCTCATCTTAAACCAGCTTCAGAGAAAAATGGCAGAACATTTAATGATGTCCCTAAAATCGGTCGATAAGGAGAGTAGAGCTAACCTTTCTGGAGTCTCGATTCCTAATGCATTGCCACTAGGCAATGAAGGAAGCCAGAGAAACTGAGATGGCGTGGACACGGCATGGAGAGAGAAAGAGGCTGTGGCCTAGCATTATTCTGATGATGCAACACAGTCTGGAGTGCTAGCCCTCCTTGGGGAATAAGACAGCTTCCAATAGGAAAACATCTTCTGCGGAGGAAACTCAAGGACAGCTTCCTACCGCTTCCTTCTCAATTTTCTTAAATTACCTTCAGTCATAAAGAAAGATTATTATCTAGTGAGAGGCCAGGGAACCTAGCAGTTGACACTGGACGTCCACACACTCTAAGATTCATTCTCATCTTCAAGATTTTTGCCTGGTTCTCCAAATTAAGAATAAGAAAACAATGGGCTTATAAAGGTAGTGTTTGGTATCTTGTCAAAGGTTCCGACAAGAATTATCAGATCGTACTCTATATCCTCTTCATGATGAATACTATGGTACCTGATGTGCCGGGCCCTTTAGCCCTCAGGACTGTCTTACCCTTTGGAAAGCATTGGCTACTGATGGATCACTGGCAATTCTGATAATCATTTTAAATGTGCCATGGTTACCGTGGAAGACATTTTCATTATAACTTACTGATAGGCCGAGAAAGGCTCGATTCCAGTCTATCGTTGGGAGAAGGGGGGCTTTCCTGTTCCATATTTACAAATCAAAATTCTCTCCCAACTAAAGAAACTATCAAGGCTGAGTTGATAACTTCTGGGCTTCCTCTGGGCTAAAAAAGAGTAGTTTTGCCAAAAGTACTTTCTTTTGGGGGACAGAAAGAAGACAGACTATAGTTATGAGTGCGTAAATGATTTCTCTTTATCCTGAGTTGGGAAAAAACTTGGGCCAAGACCTCTCATACAGCATCTGGAGGAGAGAGTCATTGGTCACTGGAGCTCCTGCCTGAAATCCATCCAGTACTTATTCCTGAGCCACCCTTGGGTGGCTTTCCTCAGACAGCCTCACCAATAAACTTTTGTAAACATGTCTCTGCTTCAGAGTCTACCTGAAACAGAGTCTACCTGGAAACCTGATGTATGAGAGCCATCAATGTCAGAACACAGAAAAACAACGAAAGCAAAATAAAAACATAGTTTCAATATGATGGTAGCATTCCACAGAGGAATATCTAGAAGGGTGGTAGAACCCACCATAGGCTTTACTCCTCTTTACTACTAAAATGAATGCCGAGTCTTTTTCAAATATTCTATACCCGTCCTCCTCTATTATACGTTTAAAGATAATTTTTTAAAAAAACTTTAGAAAAAGTGATTTATTCCTGGCCACCCCATTATTTGCCAGATTAGTGATCGGTGCCAAATATGAGATATTTTAAAACACAGCCAAGGTCAAGTCTAACTTTTAACTTGATTTCTTTTTTTTTTTTTTAAATGCCTTAGTGATGTATACCATGTGCATAGGAGTAGTTAAACCAGAAATACTTGGTTATAACCCAGTTTCAGAATTCCAGAAGTAACTCTTGCCTTTGATAAAAAAAAAAAAAGGATGTTTGATATAAGTGTAAACATGTTTGTTCTATGCAATAACTGTCTACTTGATTCTGGTTATTTTAAGCAAGCTGCGTCTTTTAGCCATTTACTTGAAATGGCAATAGTTCACACAGACTCAGTCAATGCAAGCCGAAGTTGGTTCAGTGGTTAAGAGCATTCACTGTTCTGTCAGGGGAGCTGGGTTCAGTTCCCAGTGCCTGTGAGGAAACTTACAACTATCTGTAACTCCCAATCCAGGGAACCGAGTGCCCTCTTCTGGCTCCCAGGGCACAAGGCATGCACGTGATACACGGTGCAGACAAAACTTGCCTGCTCATCAAATACAAGTAAAATGTTTTGAAAATCAGTGAATTTTCTCCATAGTAATATGATAATATAATTGGTGATAGTATAAATTCAAATTTTAGCGCAGACCTGCGATGTGATGTTCGTTAAAAGGAACACAGTATAGGAGCCTGCTAGAGGTCTAGTTCTTCCCTCGAGTTAGCTTGGCTTATAAACGGATCTCTAAACCTGAAAGGAGATTTAATTGTTCAGTTGACGCTTAGGATCTACTGTCTCCATCTACCTCCTAAGCAGGGTCCTGCACTGCCAGCTGAAGGACCATGGGCTTTTGTTTCCAGCCATGGATTAGCATCGCGGCATTTCGTGGAGCGGGAAAGGACATTCCAACTGTAGCGCGCTGGATGTGTTGAGACGGCATGGTTATGTGACGCCATATTTTTTAATACAACTGACAGTCTGTCTTGAGATTTAAGTGTTTTTTGACAGTTTTTATGCACCTGTTAATTCAAAGCTCTTAACATATGCCAGTTAAAAAGAGCCAGGCACTAAAACATCTAGCAAGAGATGCTAAATGCGGCTCAACTGCACTCTCAGGCAGGCAGGCTGACAGAAACAATTCCCTCCTTCAGGATGGAAGTCAGCTGTAGTCTCCAGAACCGATCCGATGGAGGTGGGGTGGTGGATAACGTCATTCGAGTTCTCAAGGAACAGATATCAAAGCCTTCAGCGTCGTTGCCCCCTCTGGACGGTGTTCTGTTCTCTTCAGACGGAGACCGCTGATTCTGGAAAGATGTGTGGGCTCATTGTGAGCATTCACAGAGTTACTGATGCGAGCTTAGACCCAACTTCACTGAACTCAACTCTGTCCCCCGTTCCACACCGACCCTCTATCCCCTTCTGTGTATAAATCAGCAGAACCGAGGGCAAATGCCTAACCTTTTTTTTTTTAATGCTGACATTATAGTTTTTGTGGAATAAACCAATGCCTTCACTTACAGTACAAACAGCGCTCTAAAGACACAACTAATTCTCATCAAGCTTAAACAAGAAAAATTAAGGGACACTCAGTTGAAAACCAGTTATGCACCAAGAAGGAGGTGCTCTGGCCACTCATGGGAAGTAACCTTCAGGGAAAGCCACAGCTCAGGGTAGGGAGGCCCACCAACCTTTGCTTTTGTTCTTCTCTGAGCCCGCATGAAGATAGAGGCAGGATTTCTACCTTCCTATGGCAAGGCTTGAGGTAAGTTCTGCCCAGCAGAAGTATAACACAGGGTCGCACATGGAAGCCACAAAGGTAATGAGAGAAATTTGATTGCTGCATGTAAACATGTCAAAAGAATCTTAATAGTGTATTTAGTTCACATCAGAACTGTCAGAAATGTTAGCAAAATATTGGCCTTTCACTGGCTAATGCATAAATGAGGTATTTCGCATTCTTCTGTGTTGCAACTCAGAGTATATTTTGCACACCTCAGCAGAGAAAACGCCCAATAGCCAAGTGTAGCAGGTACAGGTGGTGTGTGCTTTTATTTGGCGTTTGCAGACAACGTCTCACTGTAATTCTGGCTGGTCTCGATCTTCCTGTCTCAGTGCAAGTGCAGTTCTAATATATCATCTTGAAAATATGCTGACAAAAATAACATTTAATGACCGTGGAGAATCTCACTTGCACCAGATAGTGGCCAGGGACCCTGGAGAGAATTCAGAAACTTTTCCCCCTCTACGACTATAACATTTTTTATTCAAATGTTCCTTTTAGCTTCATTATAACAGTCATCCGATTCAAAGAATTGGGAGAGAAGAAGAAACTCACCAACATGAATGAAGAAGCGAGATAGAAAATTGAGTTTTACATCATCTGAGTATCTCGTAGAGTTTTCGTGACTTGGAGGTCCCAGAAGATTCTGCCCTTTCTGATCAGGAGCTCAAGACAAAAGGCTCAGTGGTTAAGTTTTCAGTTAAATAGACCTGGGTTTGAGTTTCATACTTGTGATTTATGTAGTAACATTTTTTTTTTAATTTTACTACTGAGTACCCATTGCCTCATTTTGAAACAGGTTATTACCTAAAATCATTAGGGGAAACAGAACAAATAAATTTAAGTATAGCTTGCAATCAAATATTGCCAGAATATATCATTGTTGTTATTAAAGCACTGGAAAGCATTTGAATATCTGGTGTTGGAATGAATGTAAGAGTCTATTTAGCATTTAAGATACTGTTCATCATCTCTCCTACAACGTGTACAATTACACGATTATCTGAGTTGTGCAGTTATAGCAAAACAAGGTTGTCAGTTATTAAAAAATTACTGACTCCGTTCTTAAAAGATCTGCAACAAAATGATCCACTGGAAAATAATTATTGTTGGTCATTGGGGAAAGAAGAGAACCCTTTCTGAATATTGACTGGTGCTTTTGTTTCAATGTGCCTAGAAAATTTTATACTTTAAAAGCTGTTGATAGGGCATTCATTTAGGCATAAGAAATTTGTGATAGAGGAAGGCCAGGGTCACATGGGTGATACATCCTGTGTGACTCTGACACTGTACAACTTTAAAGCTCTAAGCTTTAGTGCACACTATTTCTACTACATGAAAATGACTGGATTTGACTTTATCACAAGTCTGGAAATTTCAACCAATTGCAGGGTCTGACAGAGTAGCTCGATCAACCAATCAAAACCAACAAACACCTTACAAACGTCATGGCTGCTTGACTGTGGGTAGAGGGCGTGCCCTCCAATGCCCACTAGACGCTGGCCAAAAGGGGTAAGCATACCTCATGACTGTCCATCTCACAATCTGCCTGGACTTTGTCCTCTTTCAATGCCACTGAAAGTTGCAGCCTTCCAAGGGGACTCAATTCTTTTGTTAAAAAACAAAACAAACAAAGGAAAACTCCCTGAACACGCCCCATTCTAGAAATGGAGATGCACTCACACGCTCAATGAAATATGTGTTTGACCAGTCTTAGAGAAGACGCTGGAAAGCTGCACAAATGCTCTCAAATCAAGAGTAGCAACTACCCAAGACATGGGAGACACCTAACTACTCCCTGATCCAGAGTGGCCTTCCTCTTGTGTTTAGCAGGGCACAATTCAGTTAAAGGGTTTCTTGCTTTTTTGTTTTGTTTTTCTGGGTACAGGAGAGAGAACAGAATAGAACCACACCAAGTAGAACGCTCCCCTTTAACGACCATCACTGTTGGCACCAGTAGTGCTCTCAGAATGTGTCTGTTGTAGAAGGAAACCAAAGTCTGGCTGCTGGGCATCTGTGTCACCGAGCCTGCTTCTTGTCACCTTGTGTCACTTTGGGTCTGCACTCTAATGCCATGGCTTTCTGAGCAGTTGAAATCTCCCAGTGCTTTGATAAGAAGGCAAGTGGAAACAATCCAGTCCAAAGTGCATCTCTACCCCTTATCTGAAAGCTATTCAGTTTATTTCAAAAAGTTTCTGAGCCTTTGCCTAGCATGTGTGGTGTTCTGGACTCAGATAAATCACTCAATAAATATAGGTGTGTGTATGTGTGACTGTATATGTGTGCACACACATACATATACCTATATCGTATATATGTATATACACATATTTGTGTATATAATATATTATATATGTATATAATATATGTTATATATGTAATATATATGCATATATATATATGTCTCTCATATTTCCTGTGACCTCTCATTTCAGAAGGGCTCCTTTCATAAATCGTGTATAATTGCTCCTGCTATTCAAAGATGACAGTGGAAAATTACATCCCAGTGGTGGGTTTTCTCTTTGGCAACAGTGTACACAGTTCCACAGATGATTTGAGTGTGTTAAGCCTTCATTTACAAAATATAAAAAGTTCAGCAGAGCCCATGAGGACAGCATTAAAGAAATCCCTATAGACGAGCACTTCAGACATTCATTACCATACAAGCCATCAGTGGATTAAATCTAACAAGTCAAATGCTTGCAGACCGAGGCCACAGGCTACTTAGACTATGCAAAATAATTCAGAATCCAAACTGTCCCTGGCCCTGCTCACAGGCTGACTTCTTTTATTGCTGTCACAACGAACTGAATTATAAGGCAACGTGGTCCCCTACCTCCTCAAAACAGAGTGCTAGGAAACGAGCTAAAAAGTCATTAGACATTTGAAGTTTTAGTATTTAATTTGGCTAGAACCCCTAGGAAATGGTCTAGAAGAAAGTATTTTTTCACTGTAGTAAGTTAGGGAAGGCAGGGTTTAGGGTGTTGCTTTCCATTATTTTAATGAAGAAAAATAACGCATCTTTTTCAGGAAGAAGTTGCAAAATACAGCTCCAGAAATAAAAACTACGTGCATATATCCACATGAATCTCTGAGCCCGATGCCAAGCCCCGCCCGGAGGCCATGTGAATTTTTCTCTTGTGCGTTCGTCAGCCTGAGTCCAAGCCATCTTATTCTTGCCCCACTTCTGTCTGGTTTTGGTTAGTTGCTTCTTGGCATTGCTTCCGCTGGAGCTGAGGGCGTCTGCTCTTTTATTTTCTTCTCCCACGTTCTCATCCCTCTTCTTTTTCTTTTCATCCCTTTAAAAATTTCTCTTTTGGTGTTCTTTATCCAGAGTCCCATAATGACTCAGGGTGGGAGTGGGGGGAGGAAGGAGGCAAAATGAGATTAAACAGCCTCCCACGCCCACGCTGTCCATCTCCCTCAGATATTCACACAAAATGTAAAGAGCAGGCTCCCAGGAACAGCCCCAGATGGTTCTGGAGTGCAAATGCACAGCTGCTGGTCCACTCCTCTGGAAGAATCCATAGGCCCTCCCCCAGCCTTCGCCCATGAACAGACCCCCACTCCAGCCCGCCACCCCCGCACTGCCATTTTGGGTGAAGGGTTTCCTTCACGACAATCCTTCTGCTTGCTTTTAAAAATCAGCAATTTGAAATCCAGAGAGTCCAAGTTATTGTATCCATTTATTTTTAGAACTGCTGTCTTTTATTGGAACGTTCGAGTTGTGGAAAATCACGTGGCCACAGATAGACCTAAAAAGCAGAGATGTTTCTCTGCTCTTGAATTTAAGCAAACAAGTTTTGTACATATATGGAATGTGTTCTAAAGATCACCACACCGTTATCTCCATCTCTTTTTAGACTGGGCTTTTGCTATGGATGTCATCTGGAGTTGCTTCCGTCAATGTGTGATCACCCTTTGGAAGGACCACTTAACATCAGGACGCACATGCTTCAGATTAACATGTGTGTGGGGGTGTGTGGCAAAGTCACTCCCCCTAATAAACTGACAGTTAGTTAAACTTGAATCAGCCTTACAGTTTAATGGTACAGTAGAAACGGAACCGTTTCTAGCTCACACACATTCTTTTTTGGAAGAATTGCTAGTGAGACGGGGAGCCCACCCTTTCTTCAGATAACACTTCAAGTGAGAGATTCTTCCCTCTCTCCCTATGGGTTAGGCTAGAGTTTTCTCTGAGCCATGGGAACAGCCTTTTGCTGGTGGTATGTGTAAGATTTATAAGCAAAACCAACATCTCCACTGTGTACAAAAATTTCTAAAAACTGTTGTGGGGCTTGTGAGATGCACAACTGTGATTGGGTAGCTTGCCTGATGGATGCCTTGTGATTCATTCCTAGTTCCCACCCCACTGACTCCCCCCCCCACAAAAAACACCTAAAAGTTCTCAGTAACTAAAAGGAATTAACACAAGCAAGTGCAAAGACTGATGGGAGAGAAAATCCTCTCTAGAGTCTAAGATGAGAGCTGTGAACTGGAATTACTTGGCTGGGCTCCATGCAGGAAGAAATTGTCCAAGCCTTCTTTTGAGGTTGAAGTCTGGGAAATGTCACCCTAAATCGCTTCACAGTCGTTTCACTGAGGACTCTTAAATGTCCTGCGTCACACCATTGACAGGCAGGCAAGCTCAGCAGAGATGAACACAGCTGATGGCTGTACCTAACACTGGATTAAAGGTGAAAGCATTAGGACATGCTTCAATATTCAGACATTCAAAGACTAGAAAGAGCAATAGTTCAGAGAGCTGGTGCATTTATCCATTTAATTAGAGTATTTGTCATTTTTTTTTTTTTTTGATGGCTTTGTAATTCCTGGTCTCTCAGAAGAAAACGTTTGATACATAATAACTGTTGCTGGGCATTAGGCTTTCCTTTTCTCTTTCCTTTCTTTCATTCTTTCTTTGAGCTGAATGTCTGTTTCTTTTAACTTTCATTTGCAAGTTTTAAAATAATGAGGTTTTTAAAAATACACAAAATGTATCATCAAGTCATGTTGCAGTAATGTGTCCTCAGTGTAATATAGTAATACATGTATGTACACACACTTAAAAACCACCAACAAAAACCTAGTTAGGCCAGATTTCCTCTTCTGACTTGAGTTATTTGATACCTTATTTCAGAATCACTCAACAGTAAGCCAAATAGCTCCTTCAAGAATAAAACTGTAAAAATATACAACTTCTCTTTGTAGCTCTAAATAATTTTCCTTCTGTTCGTTGAGATACTGTAACTGCGGTTATATGTAGAGTTAAGGCGTTGTTCTGGTCCAGAATATTCTCTCTGTTGTCTTGGCAATCATGTAAATACTACAGAAGAGTTAATGGATTCACAAAAGAGAGTCCAGCTTTAATGTCCAAATTATAATAAAGATGTTATCAGAAACAAAAATTTTATCCAAAAATATGTGATTAATAATCTCAAGTGAATGAATCTAAAATCAAGTGATGAGGATAAATGTTTTGTGTTTTAGTAGTTTATTTGAGTTATATAAATTAAGAAATGGAGGATTGAGGAAATGTATTTACAAGGAGAACAACACATGCTTGGTGTTTTTAAATGGATTTTTAATGACTTCTGAAATGTTTTCTAAATTGTGGGAAAGAAATGTTTAAACTGTTTGATGAAAGTTGATTTTTTAAAGGTACATAGTACACGTCACATAGACCTTTCCTTTGAGCCTATACACCCTCAGAAATGTTCCTGCTATGTAATATAACTGCAGACCCATGGAGACAGACTTGTCACACCCAGTCTTCTTGTTGCAGAAGTTCATTTTGCTGGCACAATTCTACTTGTTCTCTTGGTGTGTGTGTGTGTGTGTGTGTGTGTGTGTGCGCGCACACACACTTTGTAGCTCATACATATATGAGGTAACATTCATTTTTAAGATACTCAATGTCATATTTGTGGCCATTTTTAGGTTGGAAACTGTCAGCATTTCAAGACAGTTCTCTTAATTTTTATGTGTAAAGAACTATGCATGTGTAAATAAAATTGGGATGATATGGGACAATCAAGTTATAAATCACAACGTTTGCAGAAAACACTTGAAACGGGCACTGAAAAACCATACAGTCAAAAATGGAAAACCTTTGAACTTGCCCAGATTAGTATAAGGTTCTCAGACCTGAGTTTCATGTTTTTACTTAATAGCAATAAGCTACTTTTCTGATGTACAGTCACTTAAAAACTCGATTTAAAAAGCATGCCACACATCGTATTTACGCACATGTTTACCACGTATTTAAAGACAGATTCTAATGAAGCATGGCTAGAAATACATCAAGGTTTGCATGTCAACACTATTCCATTATAGAAAATATTTTCCTTCCCCCACTGCATTTCTAAAAATATGGAATGTTTGGAGAGGGTGGAGAGTGAAAGAGAAGTGCCTTGAATACTGTATACAGCTATGGAAGGCAATTGACTTTCTTTCTTTTCCTATTTCTCCATTAAGAACAAAAATAAATACATTGGTATAGTGACTAAACTACACAAAAAGCCAAGATGTAGGACGTGGCATTTTTATAGCATAGGGACGCTATTTGCTTAGACCTCCTCCACTATGGCGTTCTCAGAATATTTGCTGGACAAAAATCAACTTTTGAAAACCTAGTTGTCAGAACCTCAACGTTTAGAGCTTTGTAGTTTTGAAAGAGGCAAATTAAAGTGATTGCAAAAGAAATATTTTTATAGGAAAAATACCATATAGAGTCAAAAAGTCAGAAAGAAGAGAGGAGAGAGGAGGAGGAGGAGGAGAGAGAGAGAGAGAGAGAGAATAGTTGGGGGAGAAGAGAAGAAAGGAGAGAAGAGGGGAAAGGCAGAGTATATATAAAAGTGAAAAAGCAAGTCTAAAGAATCTGATAAAAGTAATCAAATATAAACTTAAAATATGGAAGCAGAGTAAACATTACAAACGATGGCCTCCGCGGACCCCAGTTCGGCAGGCTTTTAGCTGCCACACGAAGCGTATCTTTCAAGAAAATTGGTTGCAGCAGTTGTGCCTTGCAGACTGTAGTTGCAGCGTGCAGAGAAGGCGCAGGTCTGAGTGATTCTCCCAAGAGCTGAGCTCTTTACCTTTTCAGGGCCCGCTCGTGCCTCCTCCTAAACCATATGGAATCCATCTCGCTCAAGGACCTAGGCTGCTGGAGGGGTTTGGGGGGAAACTAGGGGCTGCTGCTGGCTGTTTTCACGGCATGCCACAAGAAAGTTTTATTTCCAATTGATTGGTTACAAATCAGATAAATATCGCTTCTAATGAAAGCAGCTTTGAACCGCTGGAAATGTTATCTATAGGAGTCTGGGGTTTATCAGAAGTCAAATGTAGCTTTAATCACATCAACATGCTAATTACAGGCAAACAATAAAAGCTTTAAGAAATGATTGTGTGGGTTTTATTGCTATTGACAGTCGCTGGGGTATATTTATTTCGGGAGGTAATTGTCTGAAGACTTTCTCCAGAAAGACTTGTTTGTATAATTAAGTGCATGTTGGGCAAGCTTATCTGCCCATCGGCTTCTGCAAGTTATAGCTGCCTCAGAACACAGAAGCAATTAAACGAGGAGACTCAGGGAGAAGGCTTTTCAGTAGTTCATTCCTGAGGGCTAAAAAAAAATAAATTAAATTATTAAAAGTGCTAATGTGCCCTGAAAGTACAGAATGTACTAGAATGAGACATGAGGTTAGCTGCCAAAAGTTAACTAATAAAGCAATACAGGTAAATAGAACACTCCATGGTCAGTAATGTAAGACTAGGGAAAATCTAAACGGTTTCATTTTAGTGGACACAATCAGGCAATGGGAGAGGAGGGAATTTTCCTCTTGGTGCGTACAGGATCATTCCACAGGGTAGCACAATCCAATCTGAGAATGTATATGGAGAGGAGACGAAATAGAAAAAGAGGGATATAGTGCACAGCTACATGTGTTGCAGCCTCTCCGGTTTCCTTGCTTTATTGTGAATTTATTTCTGTAACTCATAAATGGCCATTTAAGAGTTTCTAAAGCTAAGTGTGGTGGCATGTGCCTGTAATACCAGCACTTGGGAGGCTGAGACGGAGTGAGGGGTTGGGGGTGGGGGTGGGGGTGGGGGTGGGGCGGAGACTACCTAAGATTGCTACCAGCCTGGGCTACATAGTGAGTTCCAGGCTATCTCCAGAAAATAATTTGGGTCCTAAAATTTTGATAGGACCATCCCAGAGCTGGACTTGGATTCTTTTCCCATCCAAATAAATAGCACAGAGGAAATGACTATTGTTGCTTTGGGCGTTGTTTTTAAATGCCCATGTAAATGCTGAATACACACACACACACACACACACACACACACACACACACACACACATATATATATATATATATATATTTCCCATTTGGCTGCATTGTGACTGGACCAGGGAAAGAAAAGTAAACCTTTAAACTATAAACTATTTTTGTGCCATAAAGAGTCATTCAACTGAAAAAGGGGGGAAACCCAATTTTTAAAAAATAATAAACTGAAAGGTGTTGGACTGGATTTAATTCTTTCCACTCACAAATATTGGCCTCTGTTCAGATTCCATTTAATTCAAAGCAATTAAAAATGTGGCAAATCCTTGATCAATTTTTTTTTAAGCTTTAAACAGGGTCAGTATTGAAGTTGTTGTCACATTTTAATGGGTTCAGGCCCAGTTTATGCAAGAGACAATCACGTTTGCTTTTAAAAGCCCTATAAAACCTAAGAGCTTTTAACCTTTTGGATGCATTAATAAAATGCTAATGACATCATAGCCAAGACCACATTTGGAGGTCTCCAAAACTCCAAATGAATGTTGTGGAAAGAAAACAGAATTTTAATCAAATGATCCGTTATTTTAATAGCCACTTACAAAACAGGAGATTTATTGAGAGGCATAAAGTTTGTTTGCATGAGTGAAGGCAAAGCTTTTAAGAATTACCTTCCTCTGGTTTTTCCCTACCAGTGTTTTTTTGCAACATAATACTACTAAATATTTGTGAATTGTGACTCAAGTCTACAGTCTTATTTCTCACCAAATAGAAAAGGAAGGCTAGGGAGAGAGAAAAAACTGGTGCCAATTTGTCTGCCCAGACTCTGATTTTTGGATGGAGATTCTTTTCTTTTTTCTTTTTTCCAGAGAAGGATTTGGTGGGAATGTTTCTCCCTTCAGGGTGAGATATCTGATATCCATCCTGAGACCAGTCATAAGGCCATACTTTCAAGCAAAACTGTGCAAGCAGGGGCAGGGGTGGGGTGGGGGAATGTTAAGTCTTTGGGTAAAATTCTCATCTAATTTACAGCAGATCTCTACCAGTTTCCGCTGGGCAATTAAGGCTCTTTTTACCATTTCTGATTGCAAAACACTTTGTTTCTTTTTTTTTTTTAAAGTTATTTCTGATAACTTGAGAACCTTCAAAAAACTGCCCCCCTCCCCCAATTCTTCTTCCTTCCCTTTGAACCTCTGTTCCCCCTTTTCTTCCTCTCCTGGCTAGAAGTGCTATCCAGTGACCCCTGGTGCTGATTAAAGTTTCTCGTGTGACCCCTGAATGCATTTTATTACATGGCTGCTCATAAAACCTGCTTAAACTACTGGCTTATCCAAACTCCTGCCTCTCCTATGGAAAGTCCACAGTCAGTCTAACCTCAGACAGGAAAAAAATACAAACAAGCAAACCAAAGAGGGGCAGAGAAGTCTGACAAAAAGTTTGTCATGATGCCAGAGAGCTTCTAAGCACATGGGAGGAATGACAATGTAGACTGAAGGCAAACTCTTACAGTGTTAAAGAGACAATCAGTTTTTAAACATTGTAGCTGAGAAGGCAGTTGTGCTCCAAGTTTTCCAAAATGGAAGACACAATATTGAAATAGGTTACAAAGTACTGTGATTTGGATCGAGAACATCTTCCAAAGGCTTGATTCTTAATGAAGGCTTTATCCTCAAGATGTGCTACTGGAAGGTGGATTCTCGGGGAGGTTTTTAGGTCACTGGATGTTTGCTTTTGACGGTGATTGTTAAGTCCCCAGTCCCACACTCCCTATCATGCATTTAAAAATTAGCTATTACTGTGCCTGCCTGAGGCACATGTGTGTGCAAATGCACACCACGGTGTACAGAGATCAGACCACAACTTTGTGGAGCTGATTCTCGATTCCCACCCTTTCAGGAGTTCCAGGAATTGAACTCAGGCCTCCAGACTATGGAGCAAGCATCTTTACCCACAGAGTCTCTCACTGACTCCCTCCCGAGACCATTTTTGCTTCCTGACCATGAGGTGAATTGTTTTGCCCTATCTTTGCTTTCTGCCATGGTGTGCAGTGTCCCCCGTGGCCCAAAGCAACTCGACTAACTGATTATGGCTGGAATTTGCAAAACTCTGAAACCACAGAACCTTTTCTTTTGATCTCCTTGGGTGTTTTGCTACAGTGGTGGACAACAGACTAAAATACAAGGTAAAGGTAAAGGATAACCAGCTTAAGTTAACACAAGCTAACACATCTCTTTAAACAACATGCTCCCAAGATGAACCTCGGGAAAACATTTACTTAGCTTCCAGGAACAACGATAAGTTACCGGAAACACACACACACACACACACACACACACACACACACACACACACACACACACACGAAAATGCCAATTCAATACATGACTCAGAAGATCAAGTCTGTGGACAGTTATCCTTGGTTTTGCTGTTTATTTATTTTTATTTCTTTATTTTTGTATCACTATTTCGACAAAATTCCATTATGCTTACAGTACTTTGTGGATGGATTTTTCTAAGGCAGCATGAGGGATGGTAATGCTCACAGGGGGGACAAAAACAATCACACAAAGGGGGCAGGGAGGGACCTTGGTGGGAAAGGTGACAGGGAAGGGTAGAAGAGAACATGTCTGGTATTGGGGTGAACAGGACTGAAGCCCTGAGGACCAGCAGAAAGAAGTGAAACAGGCGACCTCAGAGGGTAGGAGGTGGGGGACCCTCTGGAATGTATCAGAAACCTGGGAAGTGGGAGACTCTCAGGACTCCAAGGGAGGAACCTTGGATGAAATGCCCTACAGTGGGGAGAGGGAACTTGTAGAGTCCATCTCTAGTAGAAATACAGGACATCAAGTGAGGGATGGGTTTATCATCCCACAATCAGAAGCTTTGACCCATAATTGTTCCTGTCTGAAGGAAATGCAGGGATGGAAATGGAGGGAAAGGCGGTCCAGTGACTGACCCAAAGTGAGGTCCAGCTCAAGGGGAGGGTCCAAAGCTTGACGTTATTACTGATGCTATGGTGTGTTTCCAGGAAGGCACTTACCATGACTGCCCAACAAGCAGCTGCAAGAGTCAGATGCAGATGTTTACATCCAACCAATGGACAGAAGCTGGCAACCCCTATTGTTGATGGGGAGAAGCTGAAGAGGCTGAGGAGGAGGTTGTACTCTATGGGAGGACCAGCAGTCTCAACTGACCTGGACCCCCGAGATCGCTCAGACACTGAGCCACCAACCAGGCAGCATACACCAACTGATATGAGCACCGTCCACACACACATATATACAGCCGAAGACTGCCAGATCTGGACTCAGTCTGAGAGGGTGCACGTAACTCTCAAGAGACTGGAGGCCCTAGGAAGTGGGGAGGTCTAGTGAGGTGGGGGCGGAGGCATCCTCTTGGAGACAGTGAGACAGGGGGAGGAGGTGTGGGGTATGGAGCAGTCTCTGGGGTGGGCCGGGAGGGGCATGGACTCTGAACTGTATAGAAGCATTAAGGAATAGAAAGATGATAGATAGATAGATAGATAGATAGATAGATAGATAGATAGATAGATAGATAGGATGGATGGATGGATGGATGGATGGATGGATGGATGGATGGATGGATGGATGGATGGATGGATAGATAGACCAGACAGACAGACAGACGAACGAACAGACAGACAGACAGAACAGACAGAACAGAACAGATAGATAGGAAAGGATTCTACTAGTGATCAAAATTAGGTCCCTGGGTTTTCTGGGGTCTGAGACTGATGTGTGTTCAGTGTGTGTGTGTGTGTTGTGTGTGTGTGTTGCATCTAGTGTAATACTTGGGAAAAAAGATGAGAGTTAAAATGCCATTTTAACTCTCAAAGTATAAAATTAATGCAAAAAAGTATGTTTTGATCCCTGAGCTAGAGTATAATAATATAGATTGAATATTGTCTGAATGATGCTCAACTGTTGGGTTTTGATAGCAAGGTAAGGTCTGTTGTCTCATAGGACACAGGAAAATATCTGGGGCACTGAATTATCCCCTAGAATGCATCTGGCCAGCCCCAGCTCAGAGCCAGACATAAGGAGTCACCTTCAGGGCTGGAGAGGTGGCTCAGCAGTTAAGACCACTGACTGCTCTTCCAGAGGTCCTGAGTTCAATTCCTAGCAACCACATGGTGGCTCACAACCATCTGTAATGGGACCTGATGCCCTCTTCTGGTGTGTCTGAAGACAGCTACAGTGTACTCATATACATAAAGTATAATAGATAATTCAAAGTAATTCATGTGCATCAAATGAGCCATGGCTTAGATAGCTCTTAGAATAATTACCTTTAAATTTGTTTCTGAAACTCTTTAAAGTCAAAAGATGAATTAAACAATTAGACAGAAAACGTGTGTGGCTCTTTTTTCTCATTTTTTTTTTGTTTTCTTTTTTTCACTACACAGTGGCAAGCATTCTCTCAAAGGCACTGTTGGGGGAAGCTGTCGTCTTTGTGCATTCCCAAGTTGAGCTTTCAAGTTGGGTTCCATTTATTTCAGTCTTAGTAATTGAATTCATTCGGAGACTCTTCAATACAGGCTGGAATCTAATAACCAATGATATTCAATGGCTACATTCAAAGACTACCTTGTGTACAGTTATTTACTATAGACAAAGGCATATTTTTCCAGTGGAGATGCCGGAAGAGCCATGAAACACCTGAAGCCTGAAGAAGACACATCTCACTGGCATCAGGACTTTGGCACCCTTTTGCTGTTGATGGAGTATCTAATGAGCTAGGGAGGCTATCGATGCAAATAGGTCATTTCTTACTTTAACCACACGGAACACACGATTGTCTCCCTTTTTATAGATAAGGATAATAGGGCCTAAAGAAGTTAAATATGAACTCACATTCACGCATTCACGGGACTTTAAAGTGGTAAAGTTGAGAATTCCATCCTGGATAATCTAATCAAAGGTAGCGCTTTGAGTCTAAGATACTCCTTAGTCAACATTTCTTACTCGGTCTTGCAGTATCCCAGTGAGAACACTCAGAAGAAAAGAAAATAGCGGGCAATAAACACATGAGAACTTGGCTGCTGTCTTGTATTTTTGGACATCGAGTCCAGGATGAGTGTTAAGCTACGGCACAAGATAATTTCTTCCGTGAAGAGTTTCTGGATATGTCAGCTATTTAGCTTCATATTAACAACAGCAACAACAACAACAACGACAATCACAAAACTTAATAAATGAAAGATTTTTTAGTCTCTTGTTTGAGACCATGGCCACCTGGCCACATTAGTTTGGCTCTGTGACAACACAGCATATCATAGGAGGAGCATATGGTAGAAAATCCCTGCTCACCTTACAGAGTGCAAAATGAGAGAGAGAGAGAGAGAGAGAGAGAGAGAGAGAGAGAGAGAGAGAGAGAGAGCGAGCCACACATACACACTCACACATACACACTCACACATTACACACTCACACATTACACACACACATTACACATACACATAACACACTCACACATTACACACACATATATACACTCACACATTACACACACACATTACATATACACATACATGCTCACACATTACACACACATATACACACTCACACATTACACACACACACACACGATTATTATTCATGTGATTATTTTTGAAATATACTCTTCACACAAGTGAATCGAGCAGTCCTCATCTAGTGGCTGACCCATTTCACCTAAGATCATCTCAGCTTCATCCGTGATGTCACAAGTGAAAATATTTCCTTCCTTTCCTTCCTTTCTTTCCTTTCCCCCCTTTCTTCCTTTCTTTCCTTTCCCCCCTTTCTTCCTTTCCTTCCTTTTCATCACTCAGTAGCATTCCGCTGCATGGTAAATACCTCCTTTTTAGTTCACTCATTGGCTGCGGCATATTCGCGTTGTTTTCAGTCCTTGGCTGTCGTGAGTGGTACTATAATAAACATCAAAGTACAGATAGCTCTTTAACATATTGGTTTAATTTCCTTTGGATAAATTCCCAGGAGTGGATTGCTGGCTCATATGGCAGAGTTCAAGTTTTAATTCTTGAAGACTCTCTATTATGGTTTTCTGTAATGACTACACACAGTTTACATCCTCACCCACAGTATGCTAAAATTCTCTCTCCTCCTCAGCCAGTCCTTGCTATCTCTTGTCCTTTTTATAACAGCCATTCAAACTCTCAAAGCAGCATCTCCCTTGCAGATTGGGGTTGCATTTCCCTGATGACTAGTGATGTTGACCATGTTTTGCATTTGTCTGGTGTCCTTTCGTGTGTGTCTTCTTCAGAAGTATCTATTTACGCCCATTACCCATTGCCTAAAATTATAATACTGATTTTTCTGCTGTTGGATTTACTGTGTTTCTATGTATTCTGGTTTTGTCTGATGTATGTCTGAAACATTTTCCTTGCTTCCACAGAAAACTTTAGCTTACTGTAATGTCCTGTGTATTCTTTGGTTCTGTTTCTTGTGTTTCGAGGGCCTCGTCTAAAAATTAAATCCCTTACAGTCCAGTGCTCTCAAACATCCCCACATTTTTTTTCCTGCTTTTAGCCAGGTTCAGGTTTTAAATTGTTTTAGGCCAGTTCTTGTAACTGGGAAAAGATAGGTCTAAATTCATCCTTTTGCACCATTCATCGAAGACTATACTTTTCTAATTTGTGTTTGTAGCAACTTAAGAACAGTTGGATTAAAGTACACATTATAGCTTTTATCTGTCCAGCAATTCACCTTTCTATGCCAGTATTGTGCTAGAGTTCTGGAGTGTATAACTCAGGGAGCTTACTATTTCCTGCATTGTTCAAAATTGGCTGTTTAGAGATCTGTGATACAATAGGAATTCTAAGACTCTTTTTTTCTAGATTGGTAGGCATTGTATATCACTTGCATACTATGGATAACTGGACAGCACTGTGCCTTCTTATCTATTAACACATTGTCCTATTTGTAGCTAATTTAGTTATTTTCATCAAAATTTTATAGTTTCCACCATAGGTTTTGGAAGGTTGTGTCTTTGATTAATTAATTTCAAATGCTTTTAAAAAAAATAAACAGAATTACTTTCTTTATTTTTCAGGAAAGTCATTATTGACATAGAGCAATGATACTTTATTTTAAATTTCATATCCTGTGATTTTGCCAAATTCATTTATTAGGCAAAATCACACCAGTTATGCAGAGTGCCCACTTGACTTCCCCCTTGTCAATATACTGCTTATTTCTTTCTCTTGCTTGATGCTCTCGATAGCACTTCTAGCATTACGCTGACTTGAAGTGCTGAGAGCAGTGATATCTTGTTCTAGATCATAGGATATTCTGAGCTCTTCCCTATTGAGTGTGATAAATGTGGGATGTGTTTGCTTTTTTAAGTAAATGTGCCCCTGTCTTCAGTCTGTAAGCTCGGGGCAAATGCTGGTCCACTGATGTCCTGGGAGTCCAGTTGCAGCATGGAAGCAGACCGTTCATAGGTTAAAATCCAGAATTAGCATTTTCTGCATTTTATTAAATAATAACTAGCTCAGCTGGCACGACAGAGAATGCATTGCTAAAACACAAACCAGCTCAATAAACACATTATTAATATTGGCTGGAAAAATGGTAAGTAGACAGCTATAAGGAAGAAGATATTTATGACAACAAAAATTTAGAAACATTAGGTATGTCCACAATTAGGAAAAATATTGGAAATATTGACCCTTGCACACTGAAAAATGTTATCATTACTAAAGTGAGATGGTTTGAATATCCTTAGTTCAAATATCTAAAATATAACATAACGCTTAAATATTTTCAGAATTTGAAAAATAATCTCTAAATTTTAGATCTTGAATTTTCAGGTTTGGGATGTATAAAATCATTACAGATAGTTCACAATTAAAACATCTTCCCAACTGAAAAAACCTGCTAATCCCACGGATTTCCAATCAAAGACATTCAACTCACTTTTTCCCAACAAACATTGTTATTGATTCTCTGAGGATTTTGCATCTCACAGCCCAGTCACATGCACTTCCCAGTCTTTCTATCTCTGCTTCCCTTCTCTTGTAATCACCCTCCACATACGAAAAAAGTAACGATGAAAACAAGAATAAAAAAGAAACAAGTCCAGCTTGTGTCATCTGAATACTCACTGGAGCATGGTCAAACTCGGTGGCCTGCCCCTTAATTAGAACTGAGTCCTCCCCTCTCCCACCCCTCCCAGAAGCCATCAGTTGTGGAGAGTTTCACCTCAGTATCCTATCACTCTTTAAAGGGGGCTCTTCAATGGCTTCCTAAGACATTCGACTTCTAACACAATGTCAGGTAAATAAATGTTAACGATGTCATTACACTATTAAGTTAGATGAACTGTATATTCAAGTAAACAAGCATAAAAAGTGATGCACAGATGCTTTCAGAATTGCTTTGACATGGGTGCTAGATTAGAGGTTTGTAATAATTTTATTTATACATTTTTGAGAACGTCATGAGTACTGTACTAGTATTATTCCCCCCCATCCAGTTTCCAATGACTGCTATATCCCTTACTCTATTCCCTTTCGATTCACGGCCTATTTTTAATTAATTATGTACATTATAATTGCATATATAATTTCATATATATGTGTTCTATTTATGTATACAATATATATCTGTTGTGTGTATATATATGTATATATATATATTACACACACATATATAAACCGTAGTATGTATATGTACTTATACATATGTATATATACATAAATGATTCCATTTACTGTTGCTTGTATATACATTTTTAGAGCTGACTACTCAGTGTTGAATAACCAACTAGGAAGTCATTCCTGGAGAATACTGATTCTCCCTCTCTCAGTAGTCTTTAATTGCCTATAGCTCTTCATTCAAGGGTGGAACCTTCTGAGATTTCCCACATCCACATTGACATGCCAACTGGCGCTGTCATCATTCAGGTCTTGTTTCATTACCTATATTGTTGAGATTTCATGACAGATGAAGTTTTAAATATTAAAATACGAACAAAGTTTAAGTAATATACCTCTGTGGGTTGTAGTCTATATGCAAGTGAAGGCAGGCACAAGATAAGGCAAGGCCTGTGATTGGGCAGTGAAAAAGTAAGACAGGCACAGAGTTTTGGAGTGAGGAGAGAGAGAGGAGAAAGGGAAAGAAGAACCAAGATGGAGGCAGAGAAGGACGACCCAGATCTGTGCGGCCTTAAAGGGCCACAGGTAGTTATGAATATTTCTTAAGGGATGGATCTTTATAGGACAGTTTGTCTTATCTGGGTGGGCAGTTTATATCAACATTAATTGGCTCAGAATTTATTGTATGGATGTTTTGTGGTGTGAGAATTTACTATATAAATATGATTAATAAATTACAAGCTTTTGGAGTTTTGATTTTACTGGATACTGGGAATTGTGACTCTAACCACAGTGGGACTGTGAACAGGGTTCACAGCAGGAAGTTGCAAGAGGGCAGCTACTGCAGGGCCCAGAGAGCCGGCAACAGTGTGGGATGGAAATTGGAAACTTATCCAGTTGGGTTGAGATGCTTTGCTGATTAAGATGAAAATACCCCGCAGATGCCCTGTGGCCCGTTGGAGCCAGCAATAGGATGGGGTGGTGCATTCTGTTTTTATTATTGACAGCAACATACATCTCTGGAATCTGAGGCAGGAGGCTCAGAACTTGGGGCCAGTCTTAGCTACATAGTGAGACTCTGTCTCCAACAGCAAGCAAAGCAACAATCAGCATCAGTATTGTGAATATGAAACAGCCACAACGAGCACTGCACTGCATAACAAGCGACTGATATGACTAATAACAATAATCAATAACTAATAACAAACGACTAATTCTCCTTTCACATAAAGCAGCAGTGCTCAGGTTTGTCATTTTTACTTAGCATATAGTTGGGTGTCCCAGTCAAACCTATGAAATGAAAATCGTCAACACCAACAACAAACCAATGGCTATAGAATGGAATAAGGAAGATTCTCTCTGTGTGTAGGTGCCAGGATTTGATATGGTAAGAATCCTAAACAATGTACAAAAATAAAACCAATAGACCTGACAAATTCAGCCAAGTGTTAAGACATGTAATAGGCGTTTAGAAATCAGATGTCCTTCAACCCGTTGACATAGACAATCCAAGTAGGAAATCAAACAGCAGTTCCACCTGCAGTTACACAAGAAAGACTAAAGCACTTAGGGCTTAACTAAAGAGATGGAGGAGACAACTGACACCCATGCTCATGGGTTGGAAGATTCAGCACTATCTGGAGTGACAACACTACCCAAATGACCTGCAGGTTTTAACAAAACCTTTATCAAATTCCTAATGTTACTCTTTGCAGAAATGGGTTAAAATTTATACATGTAGTCAAAGTAATCATCAAAAGTGTCATAAAGTCAGACACACTCAAATAGAATAGAGCTCAGAAATAACACCTTACAGATGAATTACCAGGATTGTTCAAGAAGCAAAACAAACCTCCCCCGCAAAAAAAACCCAAACAAACAAACAAAAGACTTCTCAGCAAACAGTGCCAGGATAACTGGATATTCATACAAAATAATTGGATCCTTATATAACTCTATATGGTAAAATTATATCTAAAATATAAAATAGACTTTTAGAAGAAACCATAGGACGAGGAGTTCCCTGTGTTGAATTTGTTAATGGCTTCTTACATATAACACCAAGATTATTGATAGCGAAGAGGAAAACTACAAATAAGAGAACGTACATGTAGCTCATATGTGCAACAGCAGATTAATGCAGGCCCTACAGGGAACTTCTTTAAAAAAAAAAGATTTATTTAATGTATATAAGTACACTGTCTTCAGACACACTAGAAGAGGGCATCAGATCCCATTACAGATGGTTGTGAGCCACCATGTGGTTGCTGGGAATTGAACTCAGGACCTCTGGAAGAGCGGTCAATGCTCTTAACCACTGAGCCATCTCTCCAGCCCCTACAGGGAACTTCTAAGACTCAACAACAAAATAGGCAGCTCAGTTTAAAACTGGGGGAAAAGCTTTGTATGTTGTGTGTGTGCATTGTGTGTGTGTGTATGGTGTGTGTGTTGTGTTGTGTGCACATGTGTGTGTACATGTGTGGTGTGTGTGTGTGTGTGTGTGTGTGTGTGTGTGTGTACAAATGCCCAGTAAGCACATAAAACGATGCCCCAAATCTAATCACAAACTACAAAGAGCACCGCCTCACTCACCAGAATGGCTAATATACTGTACAGCAAGACAAATGGAAAATAACCAATGTTAGAGGGAGGTGGAGAAATTGGAAACCTGGCATCCTACTCATAAAAAAGTAAACTAGTATAGCACTAAGGAAAACAATATGGTACTTTAAAACAACAAATAAAAATAGAATTACCACATGATCCAAGAATTCTCTTTCTGGGGTATGTCCCCAAAGAATTAAGATCAGTATCTTGCCAAGTGTGGTAGCACACGCCTGTAATTATAGCATTTGAGGGAAGAAGCAAGGAGGCTTTCAAGTGCCAGTTCATCTTGAACATCACAGCAAGAGCGTGTCTATAAATAAATAAAGGGTTCGTCCTCAAAGAATTAAGAGCAGGGTCTTGCCAGGTGAGGTATCACATGCCTGTAATCCTAGCATTTGGGACGCTAAGGAGGAGACTCTCAAATTCTAGTCCAGCTTGGACAAGATAGTGAGAACATGTCTATGAACAAACAAACAAATAAATAAAGTCTCAAATAAATTCTAGAAACCAAAACAAGAGTCTGGAAGATATTTTTATAGCCAACCTCATGGAAACATTGAGTATAGACAAAAATGTGGACATAACTCAAGTGTTATCAGAAATCAAGGATGAGCAAAATGTGGCTTTCTTGCTGTTGAACAGACACAGAAAAAGTTCCAACTTAAAAAGAAAAAAAATCGTGTTATGAATGACAAAGACATTTCACTAAGTAAGAGAAGTCAGACATACAAATGGTGTAGGATTTCTCCTATAGGACGTATTTATGGTTATTAAAATCACGAGAATGAAATAGGAGTGGGTAGACTCTGAGGGAAAAGAAGAATGACAAGCTATAGTTAAATGGATACAGACAGTAACAAGACAGTTCAGGAGCTGGCAGAAATGTTCGCCCAGCCTGCATTCATTGGCACAGAGGCTTGCAGAGTCAGGGGGCCAGAAGTATAAAAGTCAACTACTTAGGGAGGTTGGGACCAGTCTGGACTAGAGACTGCCTCAATGACAATGACCACATAAAATTGTTATGAAGAAGAGTAGAGACAGTTATTCAGGAATGCAAATATAATTGTTGCCACAGAGCCCTTAACTATCTATGAGTAACTTTTTATATTTTTCATAAGAATTAAAAAAAATGTCTCAGTTTTTTAAGACTATCATTTTCTACCCAAGTGGGAAGCACATGCTGTAATCCTGTGGTCATTCTGGAGGCTAAGACTTCTGACATATGAATATTCATGAGTATAACTAAATCAGTGCCCAAGGAGGGAATGTACAAGTTTACAGCCTCATTTCAAAGCAGGAGAGTTCTTAACACGGTGACCCTGGCCTACCTTAATATGTTAGATCATGGAGATCCAAGGTAACCTAAAATAGCAGAAGAAAGGAGACAATAAAAATTAGAGCGATAATCCACAAGACAGAAAACAGTTGGATGAAACTGAAGGCTGATTCACTGAAAAGATCCACAGAACTAATAAAAACCCTACAGTCAAACTTAAAAAAACAACACAAATTACCAATAACAAAAAAGAACTACTTCTGGCAAGAGGGTTGCCTACAGGTTCCTGTAGAAGGGAAATAGAAAGGAGAAAAAAAAAAACACTATCATGTCACTAGACTGAAGACGATTGCTGTGAAAAGGGAGAATGGAATGAAGGCTCTGAAACAGGGCAGAGAGACAAGGAGCGCGACACATGTGCGGTATCAACTGCGCCATTATCATGCCAGTCCATACGAGACAACCAGTGACAGGGGCAAAGCCCAAACCAAAGAAATGGGATTCTATCAAATCAGAAGCACCTGTAAAAAAGGAGACAGCAGAATAAAAACAATAGAAGCATCACGCCTATGGTGGGTGGATGAGGGCGTGACACTACTTGTGTACAACCCGCCCAGGGCCCACCTTCTATTAGTCCATCCTCCTAGGAACTCATCAGAAGCAAGGTCAGTGTCCACAGGATTCAATGGCCTCTCAGTAGCATCACTAGCTGGAGAACAAGCTAGTCACATAAGCCCTGTCTTGGGGTTTTACTGCTGTGAACAGACACCATGACCAAGTCAAGTCTTATAAAGGACAGCATTTAATTGGGGCTGGCTTACAGGTTCAGAGGTTCAGTCCATTATCCTCAAGGTGGGAGCAGGTTAGCAAGCATCCAGGCAGGCATGGTGCAGGAGGAGCTGAGGGTTCTACGTCTTCATGCTAGGGGAAGACTGCTTGCTAGGATGAGGTTTTTTTTTTTTTAATTAACTGAGTATTTCTTATTTACATTTCAATTTTAGGCAGCCAACATCCCCTAACCCTTCCCTCCCTTCTATAGGCCCCCCCCAACAATGACTGGGGTTCAGTCTTAGGGAAAGGGCTTCCCCCTTCCACTCTTACTAGGCTATTCATTGCTACGTATGCAGTTGGAGTCCAGGGTCAGTCCATGTATAGTCTTTGGGTAGTGGCTTAGTCCCTGGAAGCTCTGGTTGCTTGGCATTGTTGTTCATATGGGGTCTCAGGCCCCTTCAGCTCTTCCAGTCCTTTCTCTGATTCCTTCACAGGGGGTCCCGTTCTCAGTTCAGTGGTTTGCCAGCATTCGCCTATGCATTTGCCCTAGGATGAGGGGCCAAGCACAAACATAAACAAACCATCACATGCCCTCTATTTTCCCCCATGGCCTAGAATGAGTCATAACTATCTATTTTGTATGGTTAGATAAGCCTTTTCTCAGCATTGGTTTTTAATACGTCTGGTGGCTTTTCTTACACCCCTGATCAGTATAATGCTTGCACTACTTCTTTGCCTAAAGAATAATTTTGAAAGAATTTAACCATAGCTTTTCTTTAAAAAAAAAAAAATCTATCCTTGGAGGATTCTTTTTCCCATTGGCCCTTTTAACTTTGAGATTAGACCTTTATTTAAACTCCATGAAAACCTATAATTTTCTTTATGTCTCTTCATCTTCCTTTGCACCCTCTAGCTGTTCTACCACTCACTTAAAGGGCACCTGCTTTATCGTTTAAGTTCCACGTGGTATGTGTTTGTGTATGTGGGTGCCTTATATATGTGTGCGTGCATGGGTGTATGTGTGTGCTCATATGTGTGAGAGTGCGTGTATGTTTTGTAATGCCCTTGTATGTGGGTTCTGTGTGTGTGAGATACTGTGCTGTGATTGAGTATATTACCTTTCCTTGATAGTGTAGACCATTGGTCTGAACCTCAGTGGTAATAGTTTGACTCGCCTGTTCATTTACTGAACTGTTTACTCTGGAACTTACAGTTTTAGATACAGTAAGTACTTTGGGACTGTATTTTTTGTCTCTTACAATTGTCATGTGTCCCCAGCAGCATTGTAAAGTGTCTGTATTTTATTCTCATGAGTGCATTGCTTGTTATCATGAGTTAACAGTATAGGAGTTGGAAGAGCAAGTGAGTAGAGATACTCGGGATGGGGGAGGCAAAGAGATGACACTAGGGCTTTACTTCTGGGGAAGCAGGTGGAGTTCTTCCGTTCTCTGAAACCCAGGCCCTTTTCTGGCCCTAGGGCTCATGAGAACCCAGACTGTTTCGCTTCTTCTTTGGTGCTGCAGACTAGGAAAGCAGGTATCTAAAGCAGTGACGATACTGATTTTATTCTGAGGACCCATGATGTTCTAGACCAGGGAATTTTCCTTTAAGGATCCTTTTTTTCCCCCGCCTTCACCTTGAAGATCTTCTGTTCTCAGGCTCTCCCAGACCACACTGAACACATCTCTACACAGCTTCTCCCCTGGGTGCCACGCAGCTGAGCATCACACACATGAGTGTGCTCCTGTGAGTTTAAGTAAAGCCTCCCTCACCAGTGTGCATCCATGAGCTTTGGTAAACCTCACAGTGATGAGTGTGCATCAGTGAATGTCTTAGGGTTTTCATTGCTGTGAAGAGACACCATGACCAAGGCAACTCTTATAAGGACAACATTTAATGGGGGCTGGCTTACAGGTTCAGAGGTTCAGTCCATTATCAACAAGGCTGGAGCTTGGCAGCTTCCAGACAGGCCTGGTGCAAGAGGAGATGAGAGTTCTACATCTTCATCTGAAGGTTGTTAGGAGAAGACTGACATCCAGGCAGCTAGTGGGAGGGTCTTAAAGCCCACGCCCACAGTGACACACCTACTCCAACAAGGCCACACCTACTCTAACAAGACCACACCTATCTAACAAGGCCACACTTCCTCATAGTGCCACTCCCTGAACCAAGCATATTCAAACCACCAGTGTGATACTTGATAAACCTCACACACAAGTGTGCGTCAGTGAGCTTTGGTAAAGCAAAAGAGAGCTAAAGTAAAAGGAAAGAGGACAGGCTATATTTATGTTAACATTTTTTTATCTGGAAAATTCCAGGTGTATTTTGAAGAAATTCTAACTGGGAGATTCCAGTAGAAGAGTGGCTAGGATTGGAAAGAAGCAGGGCACTCCATCCAAATGCTGCGATTTTTCTCTACTTAAAAATAAAAATAAAAAAAATCTTAATTCCACACCTACAAGAAATGCATTTCCACTTCAGAATACTGATGATTTTCCAAATTATGTTTGACAGTACTGAATGAACCAAATAAAATACATCTGAGGGAGGAATGTAGCTACCAGCATCCTAATTTTAGAACGTAGAGTGCACGGTAGTTTGGATGATGAATGGCCACCTCTGACTTAGACAGATTGTATCATGGTAGCGACCCTCATCTTTCTCACTGAGCAAGCTCTGTGGAGGTGCAAATATGTCCTCTACTTAGCTCTGTGGCACCCCAAATCCCAAGTGTTCCACACAGTTCACACAGGGCATTTGATGTGTATGTTAATGTTTAATGAAGAAACACTGCCTTGGCGCCACCACCAGAGACTAATGAGTCAATCGGTCCTTGTGACTATCTAGAGCTCTACAGTAACGGAAGCTGATGATGTGCCATTGGAATGGAGTGGATCAGAATGGGAAAGGAGGTGGGGAACTGGGAAGGAGCTAGGAAGAGTAGAGGGAGGGGATCCGTAATTAGAATACATTAGTGAGAAAAAAATCTCAATATTGAGAAAAGTATGAAGGACAAGGCATAGTGTCTTCAAAAACATAAACTCTGAAAATTGATTTCAGCGGGAGTAAGTAAATTGTGTGTTTGTTTGCTTTCCTCAGAGACTGGAATGCTTTCAAAATGCCAGCTGCGCGATTTTTCTACGGTGAAGGACTACCCAGACTGTGGATCTTGCTTAATGGGAAAGCAGAAAGCTGCGTCCCAAACATGGAGATGTGAACGCTTCATTAATGCAAAGCACTGCCCTAAGATGAATTAAAAACAATGATTTTTTTCATTTCCCCCTTCTTTTCACTGCTTCTCTAAGAGAGTCTTGCCGAGAAGGGAGAGCAATGAATGTATTGTCCTGTTCTTTACCAGCGCAGTCTGGATATCACAATACTGAGGAAATGATTGCCTACAACGAGAGCTCAAATATGATTTCAAATCAAACCAACGAGGGCCCAAATCAGGTTTGGAATTGCAAAGCTACTTAGTGGTTAATTGGAGTCTGATGCAGTCTTCACCCTACCGCTGTCTGAGCAGGGTTCTTGATTACAACCCGCTTCTAGTTTTCCAAGACGACATCAAGCTGTGTGGCATTAAAGCAGACAGTGCTGCCAGCTACACTGTGTAACAATTGTGGCAAATACTGTGTTTCCTCAAGAAGGGGGGAGAGAATAATATCCTGGGTCAAAATATTAATGTCTGGATTTTTCAAGGCTGCTATTGTTACTCTTCTGAAAATAACAATAACTCCTTATTTTATTAAGTCGTGGGCCTATTATTGAACTAAAACTATTTTACCCCATAATTAACGATTTTTTTCGTTTAAATGTTTAATTTTAAAGATGGGTCTCAAGACAGATCATTATGAATTATCATGAGTGTTAATGGGGTTTCTTCTGAAGGATAGTCATAGGAGAATATAGTAACCCTACACACCTATTTTTAAGCTACATGCTTTAAAAAAAAAAAAAGGCTTTGAAGTATGCCACTCAGAGGGAATGAGGAAGATTCAATCAACTGGTTTTGTCTGAAAATTTAAGGCTCTAACAAGCATAGAGCGTCAAGGGCTGTCACAGGGCTCTGCTTCCGATGGATCGGATCTGACGCCCAAAGAGCTCTCAGCTGTTCTGTCATCCGAAGTTTAATCGGACACTGGTGAGATCATAAACATGGAATATAACTTTTTAAAAATATCACAGCTAAGTTTTAGGCTGCATAAGTTGTCCTTAAGAAAGACGCTCCACAGGGTCTGCCTTAGACTAACTACTCTCACTTAAGAGCACACGGTGGAGGGAATTTACACTGATAGGGAGTACACGTCACAGACTGGGCTCAGCCTCAGAAAACAGAAGTAACAATTTCTCTTTTATTTAAAATATTTTTCATCCAATATAGTTTGATCGCGTTCCCACCACCCCTGACTAATAACCTCTTTATTCTGTAAGTTAGCAACGAGGCTTAGAGAGTTTCAATGCCTTCCCTGGCAATGGCAGAGAAGGAGCCCCACCCAGGACTCTCTGACTCAGGAGCTTGTGCACCTTCCCTTACATCTAGAATGCCTGGAACTCAGATTAAGTTTCTTTTTAGTCCTGTGCTAAAGTCTGCTCTGGACATCTCTTAGGAGCCAAATAAAATAGAAGATAATGAAAGCAAGTGATCTGTCCCTTAACAAGACACACCTTAGTAGCAAGGGACCCGACCTGGTCTCATTATTGAAGTACCTAGCATGAAATATTGAAATTTCTTCCTTCTACTATTCCTTCCCTTCGATGACAGCATCTCCACGTCACTATATGTGCTTATACCTAGGCCCTTCTTTTAAAGTCTGAACCAAAAACTACTGTCTGGAAGATGAGGAATTTACATCTGATATAAAGGCACACTCAAGTGTTTTGAGACTACTTGAATATTCTTTCTTCTGAGAAGAAAGGCAGTCGTGTCTTTAGAGGGCAGCAGGTGATAACTCTCACAAACAGAAAGGAGCCCCAGCAGAAAAAAAAAAAGACTCCTCTATTTCACATTCGGCTCCGGTCAGGCCCTAGACATAGTATTTAGGGGGGAAAGAGAAATGGCAATTTTGAGGAACTAATTCCCCTTGGAGTCCAAATACTTGTAACAGGTCTGAAGTTTATACCCCTGTTTTTGATATCTGCCTGAAGACAATCATTGCATTTTTGCCCCATGCTAGAGTACACTTGTTTTTTTTGTTTTTTTGTTTTTTTAACCATTTTAAAGATCAATCTTTGGTATCGAGGTCAGCCCCAAATACTTTCATTTTGATAATGCAGTGTATGAAAACTATGCTCTGGAGATTCCTTCTTATTCTTATATCTTTATCATTTGAGTTAACATGAAGCGTGAGGTAAGACTATGACTGAGGTTGAGGCTAGAAGACAGCGTACAGAGGAAGGGAGGCATTTCCATGAATCATTCTCCACCGTCGACTTCCCTGCACTGTGTGATGGACAAGAGAATGTACCACAGCCTGTAAGGGTTAAAGAAGCAAATTCCTGCCCATGGTCGGTAAAATAGGGAGATCAAATTTTAAACAAGATTCCTAAAGAATTAGCCCACTTTTCAGGAAACAGTGTCGAAGGCTGTCACAAGGAGACAAACCAAGGGACTTGGCAGCCATCTTGCCCACTGAAAGACGAAGGGTCTGGCTCTGAGCCAAGCAAAGCCAAAGTGATCAATATTACATTCTGAGAGCACCAATGAGCCCTTTGTCCCAGAACGAGCACTTCTGGGAGACGTGCCAGAAGATTCACGTGTGCACATGTGCGCACACGGAGGGGAACATGATGATTCAGGAAATTCAGTCATATGGGAAGATCAAAGCACAGCAGGATATTCCTGTGACTCTGGCATTGGTCAGCAATACTTCAATGTCCACATCCAAATATGAAGGTGGTTTAAAGAGTCTACAGATGGAAGAGAAACAGAGACTTGAAAAAAAAAGTTCCAATTTCTTTCTCTCCTGTTGTCCTTCCACCTCCCATGAGCAGTCCTGGTAGACTGTCAATCACTCCCTCGTACCACTTTGAAGTATGACTCTCTCACTGAATCCTACAGAGTGGATGCCAGCCTGGCCCGAGCTCACCTCTTCAAGCATTTTGCCCTCCTGCACGAAAGCGTTTGGAACACAGACTGGGGGCTGAAGGGAATATGATCTCAGATCCAAGTCCAGACGGCTACTAGGACATGTCATGTGTCTGGCACCGAGCAAGCACAAATTCCCAACTTAAAATCAAGTAAGTGACCTCAGTTTTCTTGGGAAAGAAAAAAGACATGTGCCTGGTAAGAAAGCAGTGAAAAGATAGTGTTCCCCTGTGCAAAATTTATTTATCTGAAAATCAAGGCCATATTTGGGACCAAATACCCATTTAATTTGTGAATGGTATTAACAGAAGGGTCTGATCTTTCTACTCTTGTTTTTACATATAAATTTTAAGGATTCATGGAGCCAAAGAGGAAATGAATATTCAATTTAGAACATTTTTTATACAGTTAGTATCTACTTCTCGTGATGTTTGCAACTTTGACAATCTTTGTTATGATTAGCTTCTCATCCCATTTCTGAGAGGGAAATAATTATAATTATAACCTTATGTTATATTATGTTATAGTGGAGCAGAAGGGAGTGACTTGGCATAGGTCATGTGGCAGTGCAATGCCCAAGACAGGATCTCTCTCTCTCTCTCTCTCTCTCTCTCTCTCTCTCTCTTCTGTATATGTATACATGTATGTGTGGGTAGATATAGATAGAGGGAGAGAGAGAGAGAGAGAGGGATGGCAGATGCATGGACACACAGATGGATGGACAGAGAGAGGTGGGTGGATGGAAACCATTGCCTGCTGTAAATTCTGGTAAGCATGGCAGAAACAGGGCTCAGGGTGCCCAGACAAAGCATGGAGCTTGTGCAGAGGTATGCTTGGTCTGTGCTGTTGTCAAGCAGAAAAGAAACTTGGGTAGCGATACCTTGAATAAAACCTTTTTGGAGGATATACCCACAGGTCTTGTAAGCATGGGAATATGACAGGGAAAGGGTGAGTTGCTCTGTCATATGGCGGGAGTTGGTTCAGCATTTAAATGGCTACACAACCTAATCTTTGCTCCAGGGTAATAATAAGCCAAGTAAAATGGTCATTTATTTCCCAGACTCCAGAGAGTTTCATCCCAGTGTCCTTATGTTGAGTACATGGCTATGTGATGAACTAATGATGGCTTATATTCTAGTGCACTTCTGAGTAGTGTGAATCAAACATTAAATACCTTTAGAGGTGAAAGGTCACAAAGCTTCTAATGTCTGTGTTCTGTATAACTGAGACATTTTCTCTAACCTCACTCAAACTATTGCTTCTCTATCGAACAATTTGATGATGGTGATGATGATGATGATGATGATGATGATGATGATGATGATGATGATGATGATGATAAGCCTTGTATGTCAACACAACGTAGAAGAGGGCAGCATGATAAGTCAGATGAAGGAAGAAACTGCAAATATATTTTCCTTTTTCTTATTTTTTTTCCTTTGTATTTCTGAAGCAGGGTCTCACCATGTACCGCTCACTGTCCTGGAACTCACTATGTAGACCGACTGGCTTTGAACTCACACAGATCCTCCTGCTTCCACTTCCCAAGTGCTGGGGTTAAAGGCTTGTGTCACTACACATCCGGATACAAGCATATTTTTCCAGATCTCCCATCATAGTTTATTTTTTTAAAGAGACACAAAACCTCTGCATTTTGTGTACAAGCCTTGATAAGTTTAGCAGAAATTCTCTGTAATTAGCACTGAAATTCTAAAGCATGAAAATTAGTTTTGATATCACAAGGTTTGGGATAACTTCACTATGTGCAGAAAAGCTCAAGGGAGAGAGAGAGAGAGAATGGCCCTGGCTAAGGAGAGACATGTGCCCCGTGGCCACATCTGAACAAGGAGTTTTTCCTACTTGCTCCACAGAGAGGAATTAAACGTCATTATACCTTATTGTTTACATTTCTGTTATTTAAAACAGAATCGGGTATGGAATATTTTAGCATGCACAAAATAGTATGCTGTCACTAGCTATGTTCCCAAGCTTAGCATATAGTCCCCTTTTGCTGTAATTCTCTGTAAAAATGAAGTCAGAACCAACCGCCATACCATGCCCCCTCCTCTCAGTCTCTGCCTGTCTTTGCACAACAGTAAGCAGAAATCCATACCTATTCCATTCGTGTTGTTTTCAGATATCACTGCATAAGGCTGTGTCAGAACCATTATGTAGTAGTATCAGTTGCCTAATTTAAAACTTTGCCTACATGGTATTTTGTTATTTTACTGTTTGCCTCTCCACGGCATTGCCAACATTTACAGCTTGGTATATGTACATCCCATTTAATCATCACAACCACTACTTAGCTGAATCCCAGCAGGGAAGGAAGGCCATATAACTGTAGTTTGTTTATAATAATAAATATTGTTATTTAAAATTTTGCTCTGGTTGTTCTCGGGCTCTCCCTGAGCTAGGCTAGCCATGGCGGCGGTGAAGACCCTAAATCCTAAGGCCCGTGGTCCGGGCGCAGACAGTACTGGCGGTAAACATCAGCACGGCACGGGGCCAGCAGGATGTTCTGAGGACCAACTTGAGGCCCAAGTTGAAGACGCCGGTATCTGGTGCTGGAGACACCAACCTTACTAAAGATGACAATGTGCTGCTTCGTGAAATGCAAATTCAACAGCCTCTTTGATAGAAAAAGTGGCTACAGCGCAGGATGACATAACTGGTGATGGCACTACATCCAATGTCCTCATCATCGGGGAGCTGCTCAAACAAGCGGACCTCTACGTTTCTGAAGGTCTTCATCCCAGAATAATAACGGAAGGTTTTGAAGCTGCAAAGGAAAAGGCACTCCGGTGTTTGGAACAAGTCAAAGTAAGCAAAGAGATGGACAGAGGAACCCTCATCGATGTGGCGAGGACATCTCTGCGGACTAAAGTTCATGCTGAACTTGCAGATGTCTTGACAGAGGCTGTGGTGGACTCCATTTTGGACATTATGTAAAAAGATGAGCCCGATGACCTCTTCATGGTTGAGACCATGGAGATGAAGCATAAATTTGAAACTGATACAAGCTTAACCAGAGGGCTTGCTTTGGATCTCGTGGCACAAGAGTCCTTGGAGTATAAAAAAACAGAGGTGAATTCTGTGTTGTTTTTTTTTTATAAGAGTGCAGGAGAGAGAGAGAGAGAGAGAGAGAGAGAGAGAGAGAGAGAGAGAGAGAGAGAGAGAGAGAGAGAGAGAAACTAGTAAAGGCTCAAAGAAAATTCATTGAAGATAAAGTTTCAGAAGAAAGTCTGTAGTGATTCAGACAAAGAATTTGTTGTTATTAATCAAAGGGGGGTTGATTCCTTTACTTTAGATGCCCTTGGAAAGAAGGTATCATAGCTCTGTGCAGAGCCAAGAGGAGAAACATGGAAAGGCTGACACTTGCTTGTGGAGGGATAGCTCTGAATTCCTTTGATAACCTGAATCCTGACGGTTTGGGGCACGCAGGTCTTGCCTATAAGTATACACTGAGTGAAGAGAAGTTCACCTGTACTGAGAAGTGTAACAATCCCTGTTCTGTCAGGTTAAAGGATCAAATAAGCACACGCTGACTCAGATCAAGGATGCAATCAGAGATGGCTTGAGGGCGGTCAACAATGCTACTGATGATGGCTTTGTTACCCATGTGCAGGTGCAGTAGAAGTGGCCCTGGCAGAGGCTCTGATTAAATACAAGCCCAGTGTGAAGGACAGGGCTCAGCTTGGAGTCCAGGCATGTGCAGACACCTTGCTCATCATTCCCAAGGTTCTCGCGCAGAACTCTGCTTTTGACCTTCAGGAAACGTTAAAGTTCAAGCTGAACATTCAGAATCCCGTCAGCTTGTAGGTGTGGATCTGAACACGGGTGAGCCAGTGGTAGCTGCAGAAATGGGTGTGTGGAATAACTACTGTGTGAAGAAGCAGCTGCTTCACTCCTGTGCTGTGATCGTTACCAATGTTCTCCTTGTTGATGAAGTCATGAGAGCTGGGATGTCCTCTCTGAAGGGTCAAAGAAGTCTGCCTGGGATGCTACAGAATGCTGGGGGAATGGTTATTTTTTGTCCAAGTGACTTGGAAAAGAGTTTTCCTTCCTGATTGGAGAAAAGGAACATTAGGCACCTTTCAAATTATAATACTCTAAAAGTTTATTTTATTATTATTATTACTGTTTTGCATTGAGTTGTCTGAACACACTCAATGCTGTTCTTTTTAAGCCCACTCAACAAGATGTTTTAGCTACAGCAATACAAAATTACATAGGATAAGCATGTTGTCTATCTTCTTCCTTAAGTGCTCTTTGAAATTTTGTAATGGTTTTCTCCTAAATAAGGCATGATGATGCATGCCTGTAAGACTAGCACTTTGGAAACAAAGTCAGGAAGTCCTACGCCAACTCAGGCTACAGGAGACCCTGGCTCAAAAGAATAATTTGGTTGCTGTGGATGTATTTGAAATTATCCAGCCAACTCCCTGTTAAACATGTAAGATTCTTGTCAGTGTGAAACATATCTGAGTGATTTATGAGTTTCATAGTGTCTCTAACAAGTACTTAAGAGTGAAAAGAAACGTTCTACCTGATTTTGCATTTCCTTGATTGCAATGAGACCGGTTTCCTTTTCTGCAACTGCCCTTCCTGTTCCTATCTTTATTTTCCCTGTGGGTTAAGTCCATCACATTAAAATGTTTTAAAATTGAGATACTGAATTAATTGTATGGCTTACAAATAGCTTTTCTTTATTATAATTGTGTGTGTATGCTGTATTTGTTGATCCTACCCATCATATCAAAAAGAAATACATAATTATAGCACCTTCACTTTATGTTTTTCTTCATAACCCCATCATTTTTTTTTAATTTTTATATGTATGGATGTTTTGCCTTCAGGGGTGTCTGTGCATTACCCGAGCTCCTGGTGCCTGGAGGGGCCAGAAGAGGGCATCAGAGCCCCTGGAACTGGAGCAGCGGGTGGCTGTCAGCTGTTGTGCAGCTGCTGGGAATCAAACCAAGGACCTCTGGGAAACCAATTAGTGCTTCTAGCTGGATCATCTCTCCAGACCCTCAACTCCACTCTTGTTTATCACCTGTTATACATCACATGTGGCATCTGGCTCCATCCTGTCCCCTTTTCTACACTCGGTTCCAACATTTGCGTAACACTTGAACTTGGGTATTACAGTTTTGATATTCTGTGACGCCTAAGACCGTTTGTCTAGCAGGTAAGCTTAGTCACCTTTCCTATTTTGTCCACGTATTGCTTGTAGACAGCATATGGCTTCCTCCCCATGTTCTCACACAGCTGGAGAATTGTATGGTTTGTTCTGTTATGGAAGTTCTTATCAAGTGCGAAATCTCCTGAGCCTGGGCTGATTTCCTTGTGTGACTACGTCTGACCTTAATCTTTTCATTCATGGTTTCTATATTTTCTCCATCACTTACGTCTAGACTCTATCACCCTGCCAGAATTTAATCTTATAAAAAAAAGGCAAACCTAGTTATTATATTTTCAATCAAAGAATGGGTCCAGATAATACTCTCTGTAAAACCTGTGATTTTTGGAAATCTAACTCTAGCACAATTCAGTTCTAATGAATTTTTGTATCCCTTTTAATGGAAATATCCAGCAAGCCAATTGTAATGAACTTTTTGTTATTTTTATCATATCACTGATTAAGTGTGGTCCTCTTAAAACATGACTGCAATTGCTTTGCTGATCCTGACATAAGGAGGTCAGATCACTGCTCTATTCCTTGGTTTGGGTAAGGTGCTGCCTAGCTTTATTTGACACTAGCCAGAGTTATTTGCAAAATGGTAAGTAACCTCAATCGAGAAGATGGCCCCACTAGATTGGCTCATGGGCAATACTGATGATTGGTATGGGAGGGCCCAATCCACTGTGGATGGGGCTACCACCTAGGCAGATAGTCCTGATGGTGTAAGAAAGTAGACTTAGCGAGCCAGTAAGCAGCATTCTTCCATGATTGCTTTGTGGAACCAGGTTCCTGCCCCAGCTTCCTTAAGTGTTGGACTTCTTGGCTGTAAAGTGAAACAACCCTTTTCTGCCCTGAGTTATTTTTGGTCAGAGCATGAAAAGCCCTAAGACGAGTAACCTATGATTCTGAGTTATTGCTGGTGTCTGATAATACAATGTCCACTTTCTTTCCTTGGAGCACTTATCTGCTGTCTTAGATCACTGGCTTTAAAATCCCAGCTACCCTGCATCCACTTGATCTAAGGAAAGTCAAATCTTGGGGAAGGCCTCAGGACTGTATGTAGGTCACATGGTGACTGCATGTAGGTCACATGGTCACATGGAGTTCTAGCAGACAGCCCCTGGGTTACAGCCTTCCCTTTATGCCAGGTTAACTGACAGACATGTAACAAGCTTATACACGAGTGTGTCTCTCAGCTGTTGAAGTCCCTCCAGCACATTGCCTCTCAGGCTCCAGACATAGTAAAACACAGACATCTCTGCTGAATGTCAAAAGACACCTGGACAAGAGGCACGACAATTCCAAGACTGGATCAATCCCACCTTTAAGATAACACCAGGATGATGATTAAGTGGATTTACCACATGTTAAACTCTACCCCAACATTTGGAGTATCCAAAGAAGAAGGAGAACTTATACTTTTTCAGCTACTCACACAGCTCAGGAGAGATAGGAGAAAAAAATTACAGACAGAAGATTTTAGTAGGTGTGTTTCTAAGATTTCAGAGTTTAACAGTTCATCACAGAACACTTTATCAAATGGCCCAGCATAGTGATATCCATTAGCCCTAAAACACTCTATAACAAAATACCTTATTATGATCATAGGACCTGTTGTTTATCAAAACCAGAATCACCAGCAAAGACCATCGATTTACAAATGCATGAGAGTCAACACGAATGAGCCAATCCTCAGGATATTTTGTTGTTGATCATTAAGTAATCCTCTCTTAGAGATTCGTCTTACTAGTGAGACATTCTTAGTCCAGGTTTATTTATCATTAACTTTCTGCATATATGACTTTTCTTGGAAACCTGTGGTATTATTCTTTAGTGCTTTGCCTGACAACTGTCAGATCTCCTTTCTGTCTCTAGAGGATGTCTCTTACTGATGGTACTCTATATGCCATTCCCAGGTTTCTGTTCTTCCCAGTATCTTTCACGTGAGTGGGTTATTCTATCTCCTATATGCTGATGCCTTTTCTGTGTCTCCTTCTAGTTCATACTTCCTTTCAAGCTAGTCTTCATTTGGGAACTAGAGTTTCCCAAGGGTGGCTTGCTGATTAGAGTTTGGGGGTTACCTGCCCTTTTCTATGACAATTAACCCTCCTAGAAAGGGGCTGAAAGTGAATCGTGTTCAAGGTATATCTCAAGATCTGGTTCTGGACTGTACAACCTGAAGAACTAGAAAAAGGGTCAGTATAAGATAAGTGTTAAGGAATCTGTGAGGCTGGGAAGAGATGTATAAACTTCTCTTAGAATCGTCTCTAGACAGTTAAGCGCAGCGAAGGGGGAGAGCTCACGAGTCTTCAGCCCTCCCTGAGGATCTACAGGTTTGTAGTTGCTGAAGGAAGAAAAAAAATATTTTCTTCAGTGGTATAGTCACTGTTAAGGTACCCAAGCTCCTGTAAATGGACTCCCATGCCTTTCAACCAACCCTAATGTAATTCTTTGGATCATTCACACAAAAGACATAAAAGAAGGAAGAATGGCTGGGAAGAAAAAGAGATCTTCCAGAGTGCCATTGTGTGAATATGACCAAAATACTTTATGTCCACCAATGAAAATGTTGTAATGAAACCTAATGGCACGTATAATTCATGCTAATTAAAACATAAAATATCTACCTTGATGAACGACAGATTCCTTAACATTTACAAAACTGAATTTGGTTTTATATTTTTTAATTGGGAGTTTAGTCTAATTGGATGAACTCTGGATGGCCAACACTTAACATATTACCTGAGTCTTAGCAGGTGGTCAATATGGACTGAATAAATAGAGTGAATGAATGAATGAATGAATGAATGAATGAATGAATGAATGAGTAAAACATCTTAAAACAATTTCACTCCCAATGCTCCCTAGTTTTGGAATGCAGTCAATCATATGCTTCCATATTTTCCCAGGTTGTAATCTTAGAATCATTCTAGATTTTATTTTCCCATCCCTCATATAGCCAATCAACTGTCAGTTTTGTCAATTGTATTTTTGGAATGTATCCTCCATTCTCCCAGCACCATTACAGTTGTCTCAGTTTATCACCAGCCACTTCATTTTCTACATGACCGGTAGAGTAGTAATTCTAATCACAAGTTCTACTGTGCCATATCCTGCCCAGCTTCATCACCAAGCTTCATAACCTTGGCCAAAGAATTTAATCACACAGTGCTTCACCGTGACTTTGCTGGCTTCAGTGAATTACTGTATTAGAACCATTGAGAAAAGAACCAGAGGTAAGGTGACAGTCAGTGACAATTATCTAAGTTTTTACTATCTGTAAATATATTTCAATTAACCCTCTTTATTTATAGAAAAATAAAAGCCAATCAACCCAAAACAATCACTCTGCCAAGCATTCAGGATGTCTATTTGATATTGCCATGCTGGCCCCATTCCTACATTGCTTCACACTGAGTTCTAGGATACCAAGTTCTGTTGCATCCTCAGTACATGCTTTCCAATACATTTGAATCCACTGACATCTCTTGTGAATTCTTCTTATCCTTTATGTATCTACTACTGTGTCCTTCGATGACCCTTTCCTGACATCTTTAGATAAATTCATGTGTTGGCTTAGAGTTTTTTAAATCTACATTTAATAAGGGTTTTTAACTACTTTGATCCTCCTTCTAGCCGACTGTCAAAGGCGGGGGAGAAAAGATAGTAACTAGGACAAAGAGATGTGGGCCTGTTTAGAAGTAGCTCTTTGGGGGCGATTACAATCTCCATTGTCAGGATACTAGCAGTCCAGTTCTGTAGTGTCAGGATACCAAACACAAATCAGCAGTGGTGGCACCATCCAGCAGATACAGCCAGGCCTCCACCTAATCAGCACGAGTGAGTGGGAGCAACCAGGACCAGTATGGACGCCAGGAGAAGCTCTCTGCAGTGCCTCTCTCTATGAAACAAAGATCATTGAAGATGGGGACCAACAAAGCACTGCAAAGCTAGCCATGCAAGTGCCCTATCATGTGTTAAGTAATGATAATAATTAGTCTTAAAAATATTAAATAAACTGTATTACAGAGCAATAGTGATTAAAACTGTATGGTATTGATACAGAGACAGGTAGGTAGATCAATGGAACAGGATTGAAGAGACAGGAAGACAGAACATGGAGACAGATGTTAAGATTCCTCTCTGCACATTTACAGGTTGTTATGAATATTCTTAAAGGATGGATGTGTACAGGGCTTTGCATGTCTAAATGGGCAATTATATCTTATCAATTGGATCAGAGGTTGCTGTGTTGTCTGGCATGGAGGCAACCTGCCATGGGAAGTAGATGGGTAGAGAGATTGCTGTCAGGCTCAGAGAGAAACCATCGGCAGTGTGATATGGGATGAAGCAGAGTGGGTGAGAGGCTTTGCCGACTGAGATGATGATATCCACCAGATATCTTGGGGCGCTGTGGTACCAGACCTAGGGCAAGGTAAAAGACAGCCTTTTTTATTTATAATTTTACAGCAACATCAGTGTATGGCCCTCTGTTCATAGCCTGTATCCTTTTTTTCTCCCAGATATATTCTAAAACACCCAACGTTAGTAACAGTATTTTGAAGTGAAAACTTCTGGTTTCTTTGGAGACTTGGTTGTATCATGTGATGCTGTCTTACTAGAGGATGTTTTGCTGAGAACATACACATCACGGTGTTTTTCTGGAAACTGTCTTGTGAGAAGGCCTGTGATGTCTTGCTGGGGCAGACACTTGAGGGGCACATGATGTTTAGAAAGAATATAAATATAATCTGACAGGCAATGAGAGGACACTCTTGCACTGGTTCACCTCGCAGTGCTTCACTGGTCTTTGTTGACGACTCTCTTGAGTTGGTTGGCCTTGCAACACTTTGCATTCTTTGCCGATCTTCACTTGTCATGAGTTTATGGAGAGAAAAGCACCAGAGAACTCTTTGTGGTATTCTAGTTGCTTCTTCTACTTCCTCGAACTTGGGCCTGTTTGTCAGAGCCTCGCAGTTTCTTCTGGAGGGAGCAGCTGCTGTTGATCCGTGTTTGGTATTTTGGACTGGACTGGCTGATATCCTGACAACAGAGATTGGAATTGCCCCCCAAAACTACTTCTAACAGGTCCACAATCTGTTTCCTCTGCCTCTGGAGGGTGGGCTAAAAGGAGGTTAAAGCACTTAAGATCCTATATTAAAATAGGTTTTAAAAATCTAAGCCTACATTATTTGTTTTCTATTAATGTTAGGATAAAAGAGCATCTTTTTTTTTCTGTAATGCCCAAAGGTTCATCATCAGTTAATGAATTTTAGTTTACTTTACCAGTTCATTTTCCCTGTGTGTGTGTGTGTGTGTGTGTGTGTGTGTGTGTGTGTGTGTGTGTGTGTGTGCTGCTAGGGAATGCACCGAGGAACTCATGAATAATATTAGATGAATGTTCTATCATTAAGATATATATCTAACAATCTCTAGCTTTTTATTTGGAGGCCAAGTTGCCCAATCTGACCTTTAATTCACTCTGTAACCCAGACAGTCCTTGAACTCGTACTCCCCTCCCTCAGACACTTGGAAGCTGTGTCACCATGCCTGGCTTAAATCAGAATGACTTCTTCACACAGAGTCCACATCTCACATATTGGCATGATAATCCTGTGTCTATCACAGAAAACGTGAAGAAATCCTAACAAAGGAACTTATTTGTGTCTTTTGCAACAGATTGTCAAAAGGAAACCAGTTCTAGCAGTTCCGTGAACTATTTCTGGTTGTCTGTGCAGTGTCCTATGGTCCTTTTTGGTGTTTCCATTGTAGCTTAGAAGTTCGCGGTGAGATAGCATATTTTTTAAAGTGTAATAGAAGCAGGGAGAATGGCTCAGTCTGCCAAGTTCTTGTCTCGCAAACATGAGAGCCTGAGATTGAGCACCAGAACTCATGTAAAAATAGTGGACACCGTGGCATCCTGGGGTGGCAGAGTCTGAAGACTAGAGAATTCCTGAGAATTCCTGGAACCAGCTGGTCAGCCAGTCTAGCCTACTTGGTGAGCACTGAGCTAATTATAGACCCTGTTGCGAAGGAAGTAAATGACATTCCTAAGGAAGTCAGCCAAGGCTGTCCTCGGAACTTCACATACACATGCACCTGCATACATACAGCGCACGCACACACACACACACACACACACACACACACACACACACACACACACACACATATAAATAAACACAAAACATCAGCATAAGAAATATAAATCTGTATGTTCAATTTTAAGTACAAGATATGGTAAGCAGGTTGGAATATAGTAAGTCTTACAGTGCACACTTTTGAAAAGCTTGCAGTACATGTAACTTTAATTATTCAGAAATAGACATCTGCATGAAGGTGTAAAGTAGAAACTGGAAAAAAAAGTAGCTGATAATTCAACAATTGATTAAACGTGGAACAGGCCTTTGAATCATTTTTACAATAATGTTCTTAGAGGGCAAACCCTGGGAAAAAGAAAACACATTTCTGTTTTCTAAAACTCCTATAAATCATCAAGAATTAGGACGTATTACTTCCATCTCAGATTTCCTATGGTACAGAAACGTCATAAAACATAAGTCCTGTCCGTATAGATGGGGGTGAGACAATCCTGCCAGCAAACTTGATTGAAGTAAGAAAGAGAGAGGGGAGGAGTGAAGGATTAGCCTCCCAGCCTTAGACACTCCTTACAGGGTGTCCTGCCAATTTCATGGTCTTTTCAAAAACCCACTTTTCGTCCAGCTCTTTGGAAATTGGTGTCCTTGTGGAACTCCATCCTGAAGCAAAATAAAGTGGTGGAAAGGCTGGCTTGTTTGTGAGTACTAAGTTATCCCTTGAATGGCTTCCTCTTCTCCTTCAGGCTGTGGAAAAGCCCGGAAGTTTGCATCCTCCGGTGTGCAGAATGGGGCTGGCTAGGGATGTGGAAGACAGCTGGGCTGAGGCCTTAGGCTTGCATAGAATGCTTATCGCAAGAGGTGGGAGACTTCTGCATAGGTCTGGGTGCTGGAAACCAGAACCCAGTTAGCTGAGACTGAGCAGTGCTGGATGAGGTTCAACAACAAGCTTAAGTGAAGAGAGAAAAGAAACACATCTTTACCAATGAGATTATCAAAGAGGAGCCCAGGAACTGAGGCCCCCAAAGCATCTTGTCACAGAGGACCCTAACGTCCAGGCAAAACTTGCATAAATTAATCTTAGGTTTCTTCTCCCAGCCCCCGGATACTTGAGACCTCCATCCTAGAGGAAGCCAGAAGGAAGGAAGCAAGGAAGAAATGCCAGGAAATAGCAGGCGTGACGTTCAGTACCTTCAAAGGACTTCAGTGTTTAGGAGTCTGAGGTATCGTGAAAGGGCAATTTAGACGTTTCCTTTGGTCCCACTGACAGAAAAGTCCAAGAATACTCAATTAAAGAAACTGTAGAAATTGCTTCTCTCTCTCTCTCTCTCTCTCTCTCTCTCTCTCTCTCTCTCTCTCTCTCTCTCTCTCTCTTTCTTGACTTGAGGTGTAGAGACCCTGGAACACGAATCATTTTACAAACACCCCTTAGCAGTTTTTCTCCCTTAGCAGTGAGTATATTGTGGGCAAGTCAGATTTAATTTCTAGGGATAGTGGGCATGCATGCTGGGCACAGGAAAGTCTGAGGGGTTGTTCTTAGGGTTCACATTTTGACGGTTACAGTTTTAGATCAAGCGACCTGAGAAGTATGCTGAGGACAGGTATCTCCTTTAGATTAAAGCTGTGAATATCCCGAGTCATCGCATGCAGAGAAATCGGGACTGTCATCTTTGTGCGAGCTGATTGTTTCTGAGCTTGAAACTCACCTATCATTAAAGACAGGATGGGCCATGAAGGACTCTGGGATCCTCACATCAGGTACTGCCTGGCTCAGTAGCTATACCTTTTTATTTGATCTTCGATGAAGCCCTCTTTGCTCCGATGCGTGAGTCATGGGTCTGAGGTTTTTATTAGTTCCCGTGCTGCAGCAGGGAGCAGGGGTTCATATTCTTCTTCAGCTTGTGGAAGTACAGATTTATTCCTCAATTATAGCTGTTATCTCCAAAAGAAGATGTTTCACCAGGCCAGTGCAGTCGTGAAAAGAGGTCTCCTCTCTGTGCAAGGACAGGCAGCAGGCCCCTGTATGCTGAGTTTCACGCCTAAGAAGTTGTGCACCCCTGTGTGACAACCGGGAAAACCAAGAGCTTTCAAAATGAGGGCAAGGATGGGGGTTCCATGATCAGGAGCCCTCTGACTTACAACTCAGTGTACATTTTACAACCCCTTCACCCTCTATTGCACCCATAACTTCCTAGCAAAATTGAATGTTGGCTGACCGCTCCTCCTTTACTTTGACCACAGTAGAAGGAACCAGAGTAGACAAGTTCTTAAGCATTCGTTGCTAAAGTTATCTTGGGTGATGGATCCTTTGATGGAATAAACACAGGTACTGGTGTTCTTTTACGTTTGATATTTCTGTTTTGTTTTGTGTTGTGATTTTCTTTTCTAGAGCCATGGCACCCAAGAGGCATGAGCAGGGGAAATCACTACTCTCAAGGAGAAATTTACTCGGATCTTATAAAGCTTCACATCCCTGAGTTAGTACTTTGTAAAGCACTGATCATCGGCGAGAAACGGATCTTAATAATGGCTTAATGACTGAAATCTGCTTAATTTTTTTTAAGTCTGTAAAGGGGAATAAAGCCTCTAGTATGTGGCTCTTGTGAAGACCACGAACGAGTGGAGAGAAGCACCTACTGTGGTATCTGGCACATTGCCGACACTCGTCTAAAGAGGACAAAATGCAGCTCTTTAGTCACAAAACCGAGGGTGGTGTGAACAACGGCAGACACGGCAGAAAATTATTATGAGCATAGGGTTTTAGACAAGCGTGCACAGTGCTATATTCTTGGTATGTGTCCTAGTTGAGGTTTCTGTTGCTGTGATAAAGCTATACATGACCTAAAGCGATCTTATGGTTCTCCAGTCACACTCCATCACTGATGGAAGTTGAGACAGCAGCTACAGGCAGGGACCTGGAGGCAGGAACTGAACTAAACGCATAGAGGAGTGCTGTCTGTTTGCTTGCTCCCTGTGGTTTACTCTGCTTGCTTTCTTACTCAATCCAGGGCCATATACCATGAGTGGACCACTGCCAGTGGTGAGCTGGGCCTTCCCATATCAATCATTAATCAAGACATCATTGATTAATAATCAATTAATAATCAATCATTAATCAAGAAAGTACCCCCACAAACTTTCCTACAGGCCAGTCTTAGGGAGGTGTTTTCTCAGTTAGCGTTTGCTTTTCCCAGCTATGTCTAAATTTTGTGTAAAGCTGACAGATATTACCCAGCACGGTTTCTCATTTTATTGAACAGAAAAGCATGGCTGAAGTCCTGCAACTTATAAAAAACCACTTTCTACTCATTAGACCAATTATGCTACAAGCATTTTATTCACGTTCCAACTCACTCATACAGAAATCCTCTATGGTAGGTAAACGGTATCTTGATAGCAAAGGAAATGTTGATTTCCTGCTTGAATTATCATTTCTATGAGATGTGATATGAGATGTTTTCAGTTTGGAAAAAGTAACAGGTGAAGAACAACTTTTTCCTCCAAATAAATGATATGCAAACCTTTTGCTGTTGGTGTCTGCCACTGCTTTTCAAGGACTATCTTTGGGAAAATTATCCATATTTTTGCTAGTGTTCAATTTAATTAGTATACATCTTTATGTATAATGCTGATTTGGGGTATTTGGGGGGAAATTTGGCTTTGCTTTAAATAACTCTGCTTTCTCAAGTTTTTTGTTTGTTTGGCTTTTCCTTTAAGATAGGGACTCATTCTGTAGCCCATGCTAGTCTTGAATTCATCTTCTTCCTGCCTCAGTCTTCCCAAGGCTTAAGATTACAGGCATATACTATTGTTTGTAAATACATGCCTTTCTGATGTGTATTAACTTAGAAATCAAATATACATGAAATGACAAAAAATATTATATTAATACAACCAAAATAGCCATCTTCATACTTTCAACACGGGTAGACTAATGTAATCACAGCAGGAATATATAAAATTCTATAAAAGAAATTGAATATCAGGGTCATAGTATATACTTGGTACTTGTAGATATTATCAGTTTTGCAAATTTGCATCTGTGCATATACCCACAACAGTACATGAGAGTTAGAGTTAGCTGTACTAATTTGCTGGTGTTCCAATATGAGTGTTCCAGGGCATGAAAGTGAAGTTATTATTGTTTTGAATCCCTAAACATATCAGTTTAGCTAGCCATTTTGGAGAAGCACTATGGTATATGAATGCTACTTCAGAACAGGTGCATTACTCTCCTCTTTTTCCACACAAAGAGAGCTATTTTCCTGTCAACATAGTCTCCATCTTTGTCCACACCCTCTGCCTTCAGTCAGGTTATATAGAAGTATTAGCTATAGATTCCTCATTCAAAACTTTAAGAGAAATACTTTGACATTTTGCCAACAAGCTCTTATGTTTAAACTCATATTGGTTCATTTTATGATATTAAACCAACCTTGCATTCCCACAACAAAGCCAGCTTGATTGTGAAACATTTGGTTTCCTGTATCTCACTTGCTTTTCTAAAACTTTGTGTCAAAGTCTTGTCCACCTACAAAGATTAGCATGTAACTTTTCTGTGATTATTTTTCTTCTCCAATTTTGGTGTTATTGTTAGGATTACAGTGTTCACATATAATGTTAACAAGTATTTCCTCTTTGCTCTTCACTAAGTTTTATGATGTTACTGTTGTTTCTTTAATTACTGGGAAAAATCCAGTGTAATTACAGTTGAGTCTGAAGATCTCTTTGTGGGGAGATTTTCACATTCACAGAGCCCCACCTACCTTTGCCTCTGAGTGCTGGGGTTAAAGGTGTGTGCTTTCACTCCTAGCCTTGACTTTTATTGAAATGTCATCTCCTACCTTTATGTGACAAATAGGTTTTAGTTCTTTCTAAAAATGTTTTAAGAGCAAAAAAATTCCTATTAACCATATTTTAAAACTATAGGTCAAATATATAAGATATATGGCCCAAATCATTCATAATTTGTATTTTAATTTCTTTCTTGATGATCAGTCTGTGGAAATGAATAGCTTAATTTCTAAGTATCCAGAGATGTTTTGGTTATCTGCTTTAGTGAATAATAGATTAATCTCATTTGAACTCTATCTAGCTTGAAGATTTAATTGACTTGTCTCAATGTTCTCAATAATTTTGAGACTTATTCAAAAGCTCAGCTTTCTAGAACTCCTGACAGATACACTAGAGTGTGTTGTGTGGATTTTCGTCCTTATAAAATTGTAAACATAAATTTTGGCCTTCTTGGAACTCTCAAGTTACCAAAATCTCAGCTATGGTTTTTATCTACTTAATGATCTGTAGCCTATCACCTATACTTCCATATTGGGAAATACCTTCAGAGGAAACTGATGTGAGAGTTATTCTTCCTTGTCTTAGCTTTTATTCTCTTTGTAATCATAATCACAAACTCTGTCTTTCCCCAAGCATACTGTTGTAGGCATTAGTACTGTATTTTCCTTTTCTTAATGAACACTTACTCCTTTTGCAATCTTTGGTTATATCCTGAAGTGTTGAAGACAAACAAAGTATAAAAAAAGAAGGAAGAAAATTTAGTTAACCTTGGAGTGTCTTTTTTTGGAACACTGTTGCTCAAGTCTTGGCTTTCTTTTGGTATTTGAGGAGATGACAGGGACACAAATATTTCAGCTATTTTATTTGCTCTTGGAGAAAGCATTGCTATCTGGTCCAAACAACTACATCATAGCCTAATGTAGAGACTGAACTAAACTTTATTGACTCTTTTCTGTTTTCTGGACACTATTTTAGAAGTTCCACCTGTTACCTTACTTTTTCAGAAGTAACTTGAGATGCCAAAGCTCAGAGTGGGAGAATGAAAGGGGCCCAACTAACTTGTGCTCTGAAAGGACAGAACTAAAGCACCTTTCTCTCCTCCATTCTAGGTTCTAAATGGGCCAGAACAAGATGTCTCGTACTGGTTAAAAAGTTAATGGTTATCTTCTGTTTTAATCATCTAGTACAAAATAAACATGAATTTTAACATCTAAGGACTTAGATAATAATTTAATGGAGAACAAGACACCCAAATACTAAGGAATACTATAGATCACTAAATCTCACCTTCAGATTTTGTGTTTGGGGATTTTGTTTGTGTTTTATTTGGTGTTTGAGAAAAAAATCCGTCTATGTAGCCCGGGTTGGCCTGAATATCAAAATCTTCTAGCCTCAGTTTCTTGAGATTTTAGATGGCAGGAATCCACCCCACACCTGGTGTCATAGTTGGGGGCTGGAATGCCACCATACATTCTCAGGTTAAAAGATGATTCCCTGGTGCAACAATGGGTGGATGTGGGTCTTTGGAAAAGCAGTGGCTTTCCCAGAAGCTCTAAGTATTAAAACAATGCCTTCCTCAGCTTTTTAAAAATCAGGCTCCTTGATTCTACTCTTTAAAGCTTTCTTCTTTGTGGTGTAAGGGGTAAGGACGTTAGGAAAAGACAACTGATGGTGATGTTAGCGCAACTGGTCTTACACACAGTTGTGACTTCTACCCCAAGTTACGTGTATACATTGCCCACAGCATCTGTTGGAGCTGAGCAAGTGAAAACAACCCTCTTACTGTTACCACTATTTAATCTGTGGCAGAGCTTGAAGTAAGACAGATCCGCGTGTGTTTAAAAAGAGAAAAACGCAAAGAAATGAGGGTAAAAATATATACTTAACCTAGCATATAACATTAGAGAAGAAATCGCAAGCATCTGGCACTGGGGAAAGCAGAGAAGAGGGAGGCTAAACTAATGAGAAGTGTGTGGGAACGGTCAGGGGAAGAGAGAGGTAGAGAAGTGGCTTGGGTCAGCTACAGACTTCGGGAGGCAACAAGACCAGGGAGGTTATCCAAAGCCTACATTTTGTAAATCAACACTAAAGGCAGCAAAGAGACTGATCAGCCAAATTTACCCAGAAACAAAGCATCTTGTATTTCTCCAGTAAAGGTCTTTGTCATTAGGCACACGGCCAAATCTGTGCCCCCCAAGTTAGGGATCTTGTAGAGGCCCCAAGCCAGTTTGAACCGCAGTACACATCTGATGCAAGGCAAAGAATCCAATGAATATGCAGATTCTTGAATTTTTAGAAGGAGACACCAGCATCTCTAATCCCCACCAAGTATTAGCTCTCATCCTGCAAGGGATTTCAGGGTCAGCAGTGGCCTCTCAGGAGCTCCATGTGCTATCACATGTCTATTTGTCTTAATGTTAGCATCATAGTTACATGGGGTTCGCCATCTTTAAAGCATTTCTTTTAAATGTAGAAAACTAGCAAGAATTGGGCCACTTATTATTTACTGCAGCCCCAGAGAACTTGCAGCCTGGGCCATTTGGATACCAGGGAAGAGACAGAAAAAGAGAACTAATAATTGTTGGATAAGACTGTGATAAATTACTCCCTCTTTGTTTTCTTTCTTAATCTTCCTAAGAGTCATATGTGGTCCATCTAAAATGACCTAATGATTAAGGTTTGGGTTCCTCCAAGGAGGCATCTGCACGCATACTTCACTGAGGACATTTGGCCAGGAGTCTTGACTACAGACTATATCATGTTCACACAATATAAACACACTCACATATCACACCTACATACTTTCATGGAGTTTATCTTATTCTCCCACTCTATTATTACTTAATCTTTGTCCATTTCAATTCCACCAGCATGCACTGATTCTTTTGTGTCAAGATCATGGATTTCTATATGCAACTGGTAGAACCTTTAAAATTTTTACTTTATTTTATGTGTACAGATATTTTGCCTACATACACGTCTGTGCACTATATGTATGCCGTGCTGTAGAGGCCAGAAGACAGCATCAGATTCCTGAAAATGGAGCTGTGAACCATCATATGGGTGCTGGGAATAGAACCCAGGTCTTTCAGAAGAATAGCAAGTACTCTTAACCACTGGGCCATCACCTCTCCTGCCCTAAAATTGATAGGTACTATTGATTACCTGGAGAAACTAGGGGTGTTGTTTGAAAATAAAGAAACTGAAATAATTCATTTTCTATTGGGAGAAGAGGATTCCTATGGGGAGGAGGTAATGAGTTAAGTTTTGGGCATGTTAGCCAGGCCATGGTATCACATAACCTTTAACTCCAGCAGTCAGGAGGCAGAGGCAGAAGGATCTCTGAGTGTAAGGCCAGTCTTTTCTACACAGTGAGATCCAGGACAGTCAGGGCTGTACTGAGAACCTTGTCTCAAACAAACAAATAAACAAACAAACAAGTTTCAGAGATATTAGATTTCATTTTCCTCAATGAATGCATGACAATAGCAAGGGAGATGACTGTCTTTTTATCCTCAAAGCTGGCCGTGTGATCAGCACTGAGCTAGATGGATTCCATGGGCAGTCATTTAACTTTTAAGGAAGTATGTGGTAGCAGTCATGATTAGTCTTATTGTACTAACTTTTGAGCTTGGTCCTGGTGGTGCACCCTTGTAACCAAATCACTCAGGAGGCTGAGACAGACAGACTCCCAGTGTGAGGCCAGCCTGGGCTACCTCATCTAGTCTTACTGTGACTTGTTTATGCCATGTCTGGTTGGTATTCCTGGGAGGCCTGCTGCTGTCTAAAGAGAAGCAGAGGAGTGGACACAAGGGGGGGGCTAGGAGGAGTAGAAAGAGGGGAAACGGCAGTAGGAAAGTATTGTGAGAGAAGAATAAAATAGAAAGAAAATGATGGATGTTTGATGCATCAGGAAACAAGTGCTGCTTGTGATATTGCTCAGTAGTAAGATGTACCTGAGAGGCAGAGGCAGGAGAGACAGGATAGCAAGGAGAGTTTGGGCAAGCAAGGAGCAGTTAGCCTATGAGTGTGTATGACATTGAAGAGCAATCCACTTATTATGAAGGCAGTAAAGACAATGGACACAGCTCAGGAAAACATCAGTATTTCAAAGGGAGAGCAGTTCTCCATGAACACCAAGGGAAGCCATCAGAGAATAGAGGAGCAGGAGGAATTCCTGAGTACTGCACCCTGCACTGGCAGTTACAGCAGAGGCTTCTAGTAGAGTTAGGCCTGAGAAGCACTCACTTGCATTGCCCACACGCAGATGCCTTTGACTAAAACTATCCCCATGGTATAAGCAGCCCTTGATGGTTTCAGAAGCAGATAGATACAGTGAAACTATGCTAGGTCCCCGAACATAATGACCTCACATCCTGTAGATGTGACCATTATCCTGTAGATGTGTAGAAATGACCATTATCAATTTACTGTTAGGAAGTGTGCTTTTAGTCTTAGATCCTTTTATTACTGCAAAGTTTCAAAATCTTTCAATAGGAATATTGAACAGAATTGGGGGTAAGTAGGAAACATCTACTCTTCGTGGACAGGAGGAATTTTCCTAGTTTGCCACTTAGGATTACAGGAAACAGAATTGGAGATACACAATAGGTTCTGGCATAAAAGCTTCCTAGAAATATTAAGAGATGGGAACTACCAGAATCCAGAGGGCACTTTCTTTTGCCCCTTGTTTCTCTATGAATGAATATGTACTAGATTGTCAGTCATGATCAGGCAAGCGGTTCCTCCTCTGGCATATCGGCATGTTATTTGCATGAGGGTAATACTGTGTTCTTTCTGTGTCCTGGAACCTGTGATTTGTCATGTGTGATTATCATGTCAGCAAATTAAGATGTCAGAGAGCACAACTTCTGGCTTCTAGCTTGAAGGGGGGGCTGCTTTAAGGTGGGGGACATCCTGCTAGCCAGATGAGGCAATGTTCTGCAAGCCTCTTGTACCAGGGAAACCCAGGACAATAATCACTACCAAGCTTGTATGTAGGACCACCCAATGCTGCATGGCTGCCAACCAAGCGTCCTTCTTACCCTGGTCCCGACTCTTGGCAACTCTCCTTCCTAGCTCCACTTTTGTTCCCACTGAGGCCAGGGCCAGGGTTGGGAAGTCTGGAAACGGGAATTCTTTTAGAGGGGCTAGACCAGAAAGAGTGGTTGGAAAACCACTGTCAGATAAGGAAGAGGGCTCTATAAGTTATATCATCCAAGGTTACAGACTTTTATAGATAATGATTGATGGGTAGGAGTCAAAGCTAAAGGCAAGGAAAGGCCTACACACGTTCCAACCTTCTTCCAGGGAAGTCACATTGGAAGACAAAATGATGATTAAAGAAAGGCAAAGGCAAATCCAGACCATTTCCTCTAGGGCTTTCTGAATGCTCAGGCTGGTCCAGCAGTCTTCCTGGAAGATGACCATATACTGGTAGCTACAGCTTCTCCTGGAATATTTCTGCCAGATGGCTATTCTGGAATTCTGAAAGTTCTTGGCTCCCCTGGTCATTGCAAGCTGAGCCCTGAGCCCTGAGCTCAGAGAACTTGGTTCAACATTTTCCTCCTTGCTCTACCCCAGCAGCCAACAAGCCTTCCTAAAGCCTGGATCCAGAAGAGATAAGAGACAAGAACAAAGCCCTCCCTGGCCCTGAGCTGAGTGTACTTGGTAGAGCAGTGACAGGACCGACTCCGTGGGGTCTGGGCACACCTTCTCCTGCCCAAGCACACTTTCTGTCAGCGCTGATGTAAATGCTATTTGACACTCCTTACTTTTCTTCCTGGGGCTATTCTACGTTTTTTTTTTTTTTAATTGCAATCCACAAATCACAAGTGCCATGTGTAAACACAATCAGGATACAGATTCAATGCAGTTGAAATTGCTGAGAGAGAGAGAGAGAGAGAGAGAGAGAGAGAGAGAGAGAGAAAGGGAAGGAAGGGAAAGAAAAGACAATAAAAGACCAGACTCAGAAACACCTGAAAAGGCTTGGAGTGATAGGGTGAGGGTTACCTAGAGGCTTCAGAGGGGATTCTCACAGTCCAGCCAATCCTTACCCCTGACTGCAGGGGTCATAGTTTAAGTTTCCCTGCCAGACAAAGGGGCTTATTGCACGCAGCTGAAGCCCAGGAGACATTCTAGGAAGAATAAAAGGTTCTAGGACTCTTTTGATCTAGCACACCCTCTAAGAATTCTCAACATTATTGTGGGATGGTCTTAACTGTCTCCTTTGCTCTCTCCAGGCACAAATGATACAGGTTTCTGTGAATTATAGAGGACCAGAGCACATTCTGTGCCTACAGATTTCAAAAGAGACCCTTCTAGTATACCTCTCCTTGCCACAGGATAGGAGCAACTGGGGGGGGGAGGGGAGGTCAGCAAGTGGTGTAATTGGTTGGATCTGACCTTTAGGAAAATACCACACATTTGAATTTGCTATATGCTATATTTGTAACTACCTAAACAAATTTGCTACACAGATATTTAAAAATGTATCCAAAGTTCCTATAGAAACCATTCGTACCCTAGTTGCAAGTGATTGATAAGCATGGGTAACCAGCGGGTGATTTTCAAAATGTGCCTGCATCCTGGAGAAAAGGTCAAATAGAAGGAAAGGCACCTAATGGTATGTCTGGGGATGGTCTACGATATCTTTTCCTCATCCATCCTCTGGATGCACACAGAAGTGAGGCTACTTCTCAGAAGTGATACCCAGGGTGCTAGACGTCCTGGCCTTAGGAAGCTAGAAAGATTAGCGCTCCGGAGACACCAGTGGAAATATGCCACTTTAGCCTGTCTGTTGAGTCGCTTCCATTCCAGGCGCTTTAGGCTCTAGGAGTCTCACCGTTGGCGTCTCCTAAAGCACCTCGGGATACACAAATTCCCACTATGTCCGGCCCACCCATGGGCAAGTCCCCAGCGCAAGAACCAGCTCTCCTGGCCCAGGCGCTGGCCAGCAGACAAACCTTCGCGGCTCAGTGCCTGGGCTGCAGAGCAGGAGGGACCGGCGCGCATTGACCGGGCTGGGGGCTGCGGGCTGCCGGTCGGGGGCACGGCAGGAGTGGCTGGAGGGAGGCAAGGGGTGGAAAAAGGAGGGGGCAGCGGGTGAACTAATGATGAAAAAGTCTCCTCCATCCTGGCTCCTTAATTAAATGCATGGAAAGAACCGAGGCGCGCACATCTGGTTTCAATCTTCAACCCTTTGATGGCATCAAATGTTCTTTTCCCAGATCAGGGCTGGAAGTTCTGGGCTAACTATGGCCGTTTGGAGCCCAGAAACCGTTTATACACACTGGGACCCTTCCTCCTTTTCAATTCAGCCTCCTAGCTGTAGGAGGAGGGGAAATCTAGCAATCAAGGGAGTGAGGGGAAATGTATGAATGTGTGTGTTTAAAGGACATAAAATGCCACAAATAAGCACTCAGTATTTTACTTACTGGCCATATAGTAACTCATTCCTAATGAGACTATTAAAGCTGTTACCAGATTCCAACAGGTCATGAAAACACCGTCCAGCACTTCTCTGTCCTCTGTCAAGACTGGTCATAGACTTCGACCCAGGCTTCCTCGGTCTCTGTGTCTGCCAGGACCTCACCCGCCTGGACCCAGATTAGCACAGAGCCTACCCCCCAGCTTCTCCCGCTCCCCCAGCTCTTTCAGCCCTAGTGCTCCTGTCTGCTCCGATATTGGGCAGCCTCGGCTAGGCGCGTCAGAAATTAGAACATTGGCAAGGGTAGGGGAAATGATTAGGATGGACTTTCCTCCGGTTTGATAAATAATTTTCTACTGTCTGAAGCCTGGGGATTTCTGGTGGCAGCGAAAGTCCCGAATCCATTCGAAGCTGAAGACTTCTGGATCTCCCCAAGCCGTCTTTAGACCGCAGAGAGCCTGCCGTTATTATCGCTCTAGTTCTTTTATTACATTATTTAATAGGCTGTCTCTACAGAGCCAAACGAGCTTTAATAGGCTTGCTCTTTTTTGCCTCTCAGTCTCAGACTCTCCCTGCGCTCTGTCCGCCAAAACAAAACTGCAGGAAAAGTTGCTGGGGGCGGCGCAGCCGCAGATTTGACTGTTAGAGATGTGCATCTTTTCCTTTTTTTCTTTTTTCTTTTTTCTTTTTTCTTTTTCGTAACAAGTTTGTTCTCAGCCGTTATCAAAACAAGCAAATGAGATTTTCCAACAGGATCTCAAACAAATCGGGAGGAGTTAATGCTGAAACAAAATAGTCAGCCCGGTTTTAAAGTGACTGCGGGTTTCGGGCTCTTTTCTGTCTGTGGTACTACTGCAAGGGAATGATAATTAGACCTTTATTTTAAAAATCCAAAGGGGCTCTCTCCTTAGCTTCCCTCCCTTAGCCCTCCCTCCTTCCTCTCTCCCTTCCCTCTTGCTCCCTCCCTCTCCCCTTCTCTCCGGCTCTGATGTTGGCAAAGGGGTTTTCTTAATCAGACTGTTTTTTCGGTCCGAGGAAAAGGAGGTAGGAGATTGTGATGGAGAAAGGGGGTCTGTAAAACGTCAGGCGCCGCACAAAGGCTTTGCCACGTAATTACAGGCTCCTATTAAGTGGAGATCTGCCCTCCCAGGGGTCTCCAATTTTCTTGTATTCCCTACAAAGCCTCCTCTCCATGCCAGTCTGTGCCTTTTGAAGTGCCAGAGAGCTTCTTGATCCAACTGAGAAGGGAAAAGGAGCTGCGCACGGAGAAGGGGGAGAGCGCGGAGGGAAGGGGGACGCGCCACTCTTCTGCAGACTCTTGAAGCCCCACTTCTTTATTTCTTATTTTTTCCCTCCTTACGAAGAGTAAAGTGAGAATCCTGCTCTCTAATACATCTGCAAGACATCACTCTCCTGAAATTCTAGTCACTCCCGAGAATCCACAGGAGTGCAGAGAGGGGGAACGCGCTTTCTTGAAGACATTTTAAAGCTGGAACAAGCCTCCTTCTGTTGGTGCTTGAACTCTTGCCGGGGAATAACTTTTTTAACCTCTTTCTCTACTTTTTTTTTAAAAACCCACTTTGATTCTTCTCTCCACCCCTTCATCTCTCTTCTGTTTGCCTAACTCCCCCGCCCTGTTGGCCTCCCCTTTCCTCTCTCCCCCTTATTATTATTTTTAGTGTCTGCGTGTAGACGCTTTTTGAGAATTGGAAGGGATTTTTTTTTCTTTTTGATTTAAGCTTAGGGTGTTTGTTTGTTTGTTTGGTTTGATTTTTAAACTTTTTTGGTGTGGATTATCTCTCTGGACCACGCCGGACTTGGCTTCAGCGAAGCAACCGAAGCTGCGAGAAAAAGTTACTTGTGCTGAAAGTTCTGCACTTCAGAAGGGGGTTCTCTCTCTCTCTCTCTCTCTCTCTCTCTCTCTCTCTCTCTCTCTCTCTCTCCTCCACTCCCCCCTCTTTCTTCCCCACTCGGCTCCTCTCCCCCCTCACGCCCACAGCGTTTGGTGTTGATTCGAGCGGGAAGAGGGGGGTGGGTGGGATTGGAGGGAAGACCATGACCTCCAGCTACGGGCACGTTCTGGAGCGGCAACCGGCTCTGGGCGGCCGCTTGGACAGCCCTGGCAACCTCGACACCCTGCAGGCGAAAAAGAACTTCTCCGTCAGTCACCTGCTAGACCTGGAGGAGGCCGGGGACATGGTGGCGGCACAGGCGGACGAAAGCGTGGGCGAGGCGGGCCGGAGCCTGCTGGAGTCACCGGGACTGACCAGTGGCAGCGACACCCCTCAGCAGGACAGTGAGTGAGGGGCGCTTGCTCCGGGGAGTGTGTACTGGGGACAGCGGGTGGAGGCCCGTGAAGGGCGGCGGGGACCGTGTTCCAGGCTTCGGTTTCGGGGAGATGAGGCTTAGCTAAGAACTTAAGAGACCTGGGGAAAAGTGACTGGTCGCTAATCGCAGAAAGACCGATGAGAAAACGAGGGCTCCCCCAAGGGTGTAAGCCAAGCAGACTCTGGAGAGAAGCCCGGAGGCCCAGGGACGCTGGGAGGCCAGGCGATCCAACGCAGGGACTCTACGGCCACCACTGTCTTTAGCCGCTGGGGCTGCATCACGGGTTCGGGCGGGAGCGGCGGCCAGAAGTCCCGCAGGCGGGGCGCCCAAGCCTGGGTAGGAGCGGTCTGGCCAGAGCACAGACCATACAGCCACCTCGCTTAGCGAAAACAGCAAAGATGCAGGGCCCACTTGGGAGCGTGTCTTCCCTGGGGTTGAGGGGAAAGCACCGTGCTCCGAGGAACGTGGAAGACAAGACTAAGGTCCCACACTCTATGTGCGTGCGAGCCAAGCCTGGAAAAGGCCGAGGGCAGAGCGGGGATGCGCAGGCTTGGTCTCTGACTCCTGCTGTCATCTTTACCTGTGTTTGAGACAGGGCTAAACGCCCACCTGTTAAGGCAAATCTTGATGGAGCTGGGAGAATATTCTTTAGAAGCAAAATCAGAGTCTGCCTGGATTGACCTAGCACTATCTTTGCACTGGGGAATCGCGGGTTGCAGGCCCAAGTCCTTGTGCAGCACGGCGGCCTGTTGGCCCCTAGACCTCCAGAAAAGTCTACATAAAAGCCGCTGTCACTGTCGACATCACCCCTCGAAATGTTAATTTCAGAGTTATTAACTCCACCTATCGAAAAAGACTGACTGCAAGTGTATGTCGTGGTCCCTTAGTATGTAACACACTTGTCACCTACCTGGCTCATCCTCTAGTCAGAGGCACAGAGAAGTTGCAGCGGTCTGGACTCCCGCAGAACATTCTAAAATGACCTCTTTCCTTATCATTCTGTGCTGAGCCCTCTTTTGGAACTTGGAGGGCCCTCTGCCATTCTATGATTCTCTTAAGACACCGTCCCCGTTAGACTTCCAAATAACAATTTTAAAAAGACATTCAAAACAAACCTGCATCAGAAACAGCTGAAAAGGGTTCCTGGGCACTGTGGGGGGAACCCGGCTCGCCTAGGCAGGCCCCAGGAGAGCCCTATTTGGTCAGGGTACTGGCTCCTGCTTCTGCAGCCTGCTAGGACTGAACTATAGATGGCAGTAACTTGGGGGCAATCAACTCTGGATTGGGCCCACTGAGTGCCACACAAGCTTGATGAAGAGATTTGAACTAGCCATCTGAATTATAGAAACCAGTCTAAATCACAGCCAGGAAGAATCGGTATCCCCAAAGCCTGGGTAAGGGCTAGGATGGGAACTACAGTCATTCTGTGTAGAGTGTGAGGGAGGCTGATCCTGGTATACATGCCAGCATCACATGGATAGAGCATCTGAAGCTCTAATAAAATGGACTACAAAATACTTTGATTATTTAAATTCTTTCACTGGGGAAAGTATAAAACAAAATCTAGGAAGACAGTACCTGGAACTCTGTGATTCTATCAAGAGAGTTTCCATACGACTCAGTATTGACCTAAAAAAGTTATCACTGTTTGAAGAACTAATGTTAGAACCTAATACCACCACCCACAAACACTGATACCCCTTATGTCCCCACCACCACCACCACCACCACCACCACCACCATCAGGACCCATATGCTATCCCAACAGAAAAAAAGAAAACAGGTATTGCAGAAACTGCTTCTTTGAAGACCAGAGTGGTCAGGAGAGAGAAGGCAATACCGCCCTTTCCCTCCAAAACGCTGGTGTACAGGAAAAGCAGGACCAGGACTGGTTTCAGCAAGCCAGAACCCCAGGGTGGCAGTCAGCTTTCGAAACTGTGTGGGGCTGGACTGGGGTAGAACATACTGCTCTTATTTGCTCCTTTGGTTTCCGTTTGTTTGTTCTTTAAGGAAAGCATAGGAGAAGGGAGCTTGGGGTTGTCATGGTCTTACAGCGAGTACATAGTAAAGCTAGGTTAAGGGAGCCATAAGGGGAGCTGATTTGGAGGGGCTGCACTGAGCCTGGTTGGAACAGGGAAATGGTTTTTGTGAGACTCAGGCCTAGAACCACCAAGGTTGCATTCATACATATGAATCACCTGGTCAATTTTAAGGTTTCCACGGAAGTTGGAGGACCTTTTGCCCCCAGAAAAAGGGACAAGACCTCAAGAATCTTCTTGCAGCGAACTCGCCCCATCTCATACTTGTAATGAATAGAGAGGCCACAGGAGAGGGGGCCTGGGGGGGGGAAGCAGCTTACAGCTTGCCTAGGTAAAGGATACACCAACCAGGACAGTCATCAGTCAACAGAAATGCAGGGGACATAGGGGTATCAGTGAGCAGCACTTAGGACTTAGAAATAAGTCAGAGACACACACACATATGTACAGGGCTGACGGTCTTTGCCTTTCGGGGAGATGGACTGCAGAGTCATACTAAGAAGCGATTGCTTTTGGAAGTAGGTTTTTCTCAACGTCCCCCTTCTCCATAGGGGGTGATAACAGGAGAATTTTATCTCAAATCAAGCGGCTCTGCAGATGCCCATCTTTCCTCTTGAGCACCAGGTAGAACGCAGAGGCAGTTGGGACCAGTGACAGGGTGCCACTCTCCGGTTTTCCGGCTTGAAGCAGACAGCGGAGCTCAGATTATAGACAGAGAAGTGGGGAGTCTGCAAGAGAGGAGGGCTGCTGCAGGAGATCTGGCTGTAAGGGATTTAGGGGTCACAGTAGGGGTCACAGGGGGATGGAGAAGTTCACAGCCAGTCAGGTGCTAAAGAAAATACCTTTCAAAGAGATGGGAAACAGTGAACAGATGCTTATTCTTCCAGCTCTTTGGAAAACTGGCCTCTCCATCTATCTGGAGGAAATGAGCCTGTAGGTTCTACTCATGCCCCCAACAATAGTCTTAATTTTGTAAAACTTTGCGTTTCAACCTGGTCAATTATTATAAAAAAGTTGAGTCCTTACTGGCCTCTCCCAACATAAGTCAGTAATCCTGTGCTCTCATCTCACTCCTCTTCCTGGGTGGGGACTGACCCCCCTCCCGTGGCTCTATTTTCTTCTCTGTGGAAGGACTGTTTTTATTGTTGATTCTCCCAGCCCAGTATATTTCTCTGGAAATTTTTGGTTCATTTAACACTATTAAAACTCTATGGCTAATGTAGAGGAATGAATTTGTGGCGTGTGAACATGAACGCTGGTGATGGTAGAGAGGGGATAAGTAGGGAGGGAGGGAGAGGTAGAAATCCTCAGAACAGGCAGACCTATTCCTGAAGGGGGGGGGCGCAGTTCATCCCCCTATCCCGCTGTCAACTTCTTAATTTCAACTTCTGCAAACTCTTAAAAAAAAAAAAAAAAGCGCCTGCCTTCCACGTTCCCAACCTCTAAATTAGTGAAACCAGATTGTCCTAATAAGACCTTTTGTTGGAAACACATGTAGTCATAAAAAGGTAGACGGAAAGTCAATTAGACACGCGCGCGCGCGCACACGCACACACTCACCAGCCGGCGCTAAGTGTGCACCCGGGCACAGCTGGGCCCCGGGCCGTGGTGCATGCAAATGGGGAACAACAGCGGCGCGGGGAAATCGATTAGTCACGAAGGCAGAGGTGTCACACAGGCCAGGAATCGCCCTCCTGAGCCACCAACCCCACTCTTGCTGGCCCAGCTCCCCAATTTCTCTGAGCCAGAAGAACGCCCAGTAGAGCGAGAACATTCTCTAGGGCGCTTCCCAGTTGGAATCTGCATCAAAATAATATCAATTCCCTCTCTCCCCGCAGTGGCTTGTTTCACAATAGTTATGGCGCCACGAGTGTCTTTCGGGCACCACCCTGGGGTTTGTGCCCCATGCTGGTACTCTGAATTTGAATTCAGGCCTCAATGATCTTAATTCAAGACAGAGATAATAAAAACAAGTCCTTTTCAGGGTGGCCTGGAAATTTCTCTTTTCACAGGAGCAGGGGATTAAAAATCCAGAAGCAAAGGAGTCCTCAAAACCTGAAGTGTAGCTCAAAGGCTGGTGGGGAATTGCTTGTTTTACACACAGTGGCAGAGAGCATCGCGGTCGCCTCCTTTTAAAATTTTCAGAGAAAAAGATAATTTAGTAACTTCGAAGCTTGGGGACCAAGGACGTCTCTGGATTTGAAATGTCAGGAAATTGGGCCCAGAAAAGCCAAGAACCCAGGCTGACCAGACTCCTAGCGGCTCCAGATAACCAACTGTAGGCGTCACTGTCCTCGTTTTCCATGAAACCCTTCTGAGACTCTTACTAGATTTAGATTTTGCTGTGTTGATAAACTTTCTTAAAAGACCCTCAAGTCACAGCGCTGGGTAGCAAAGCAGGCCCGCAGCGGATGCATCACACCAATGTTAGTACTTCCTTTGTCTTCCCAGGGCCATCACTCTAGATTTAACAGCAGGAGTGAGTAAAACATCCCTAAACCAACAAATGCCACCCCACCCCATACCCCCTGCGAAAGAAAGCAGCGAGTACTTTTCTATTACACACACTCCATGGTCGAGTTTTTGAAGAGTTTTGACCACTGCTCCAGGCCGTCAGCCCGGGAGCCCTATGCGCTAAATGGCGGCTATAGATTCGCAACTATGACGGTCCCTAGACCAATTGAACGTTTTATTTTAAAGAATTTACAGTTCTCTTCCTATGCGGTGTTACCGGTATTCACTGCAGTGAGCCTCCGCCAAGACAAAGCAGGCGGGAAAAGCTAGGCGTGCCAGTACCCAGTTGTTGCAAACTTCTGTGCCTGCAGCCTTGCACTGTGACCCCAGGGAGCCTTCAGCTTAAGGCCCCATCCTCTTTGTATGCTGTGGAATGTTCATTTTATTAACTCTGTGGAAGAGCCACATGAGGAACCACTTTGAAACTGGAAAGGAGTATTTATAGAAAAGGAGATGGGGTTTGCATTGTGTTGGGAGTGGGCAAAAAGACATTTTGGGGTGGACAGTATTCTTCCCCCAAATAAAAAGTAAAATACAGGCCTCGGCGGACTCTATCCAACTCTTGGATTAAAAAAAAACATTTATTTTTAAGAACTGATTATTTTTGTTGTTGTTAAATGTCCACCTCCCTATGGTTATTTGTGAACCAATAATTAGAGTCACTTACAGGCATCGCTGGATGACAAGCCACCGTCTTGTCTGTCTCCCCGATTTACTCTGATGCTCTGAGGTACCACCTTCCATGGGTTTCCTAACTTTTATCTCCCTGTTTACCAAGAAAAAGATCTGTGTTTTTGATAATGGTATTGATCCACAAGAATTTGGATTCTCGGGGGGTGGGGGGGACCTAGAGCCCTCAAGCAAATAATCAATATTCTCAAACAGTAGCGAAAATATCAACAAAGCAGCATTCTCTTGACTTTTCACAATGCAGCTTCTGGTTAAGCCAGTATAGGTAAAGGCATCAGAGAAAGGACAGCAAGACAGTCGTGGATGTTTCTGAATTAGCGAGTTTATTTTCACAGAACGGTGTCTCTGCTGGTGAGGGAATATTAGTAGACTCTTCGCATCACTAGGTTGGAGTCCTCAAAGACGTGTTTGTGAAGACCTCTGTGACATACTGACCTTAAAAGTAATAGTGTTTCATCAGCTTGAAATCACTTAGTTAAAAAAAACCCTGAAGCTAATTCCGGAGGGTGACAACCTTGGTTGTTTTGCGGAGTAGAATAACCTCTACTCGTGATGACTTAAAGGCTTCTTCTTATGAAGGAAACAGAAATCATGGCAACAAGTAAAACTCACAGTGACCTTTCAGAGGGGTCCAAAGACAGCCAACCTTATAATTTCATCATCTTGGGGGTCCTCTAATGCAGGGACAAAAGGCTGAGTTGTGACCACATATATTCTTGGGTCCTGAGTGCCTATACTCTTTGCTGTATTGCAGAGTAGGGAAGGCTCAGATCCTGAGGATCCCGGACTCCTTTTTATGATTATTGGCTACAATAGGCTCAGCTTCAAATGAAGAATAAACCTGGGAATGTTCATGAGACGTAGTAGTATTCTGGGGTGTGTGTGTGTGTGTGTGTGTGTGTGTGTGTGTGTGTGTGTGTGTGTGTGTTAGGTAAAGAGGAACTAATTGAACAAAATTTTAAATTTTAAAACCTAGCCTTCAGTGTCTTTAGTTTTAACTGCTTTTGTTCGTGCCCAGGCAAAGATACAAACTAGCCTCCTCCACCTCTGACTGCTTCCTGCTAATCCAAAAATTCCTGCTACCTTATGCAGGGTAGGACCACCAGCCTAGCCTGACTGGCTCTTTCTTGCCTTTTCTTTCCAACAGGGGGTGCAGTTCTCCAGGACTAAGGCTAGGAAGTAGTCTACCTTTAAATACATAAATACATACATACATATATACATACATACATACACACATACATACACACATACACATACATACACACATACATACACATATACATACTTATATACATACACACATACACAAACATATGTACATACACATACATACATACATACATATATACATACATACATACAAACAACTCTCAGTCAGGAGACACAAGTTGTAAGAGTCTAATGCAAAACATAGGACATCTCCACAGCATGAAGACATTGCCAGAAGACTGGCCCTTCAGTTAGAGCTGCTAAAACTGGTGCCTGGGTTCTATGGAGAGGGCATATGGATGTGAGTGTGAGTGTGGGTGTGTCTGTCTCTGTCTGTCTCTGTCTCTGTCTGTCTCTGTCTGTCTCTGTCTCTCTGTCTCTGTCTCTGTCTCTTTCTTTCTTTCTCTCTCTCTCTCTCTCTCTCTCTCTCTCTCTCTCTGTGTGTGTGTGTGTGTGTGTGTGTGTGTGTGTGTGTGTGTGTGTGTACACTTGACCGGTATGAGCAAGATATTTCAAACTGCAGTAGAAAGCCTTGGGTACCTGTGAGTTTTTAAATAGAACAGGAGTCTGGCACCCTGGAATGAGGGTAACCCTCTTTCCCAGAGGAAGGCAGTTAACTGCCCTAATACTTTTGAAACACTGAGATTCGAACACTTGAAATCACTTCCAGTCCCTATGTCTGACCCTTTATGGCCAAGCTTCAAGGACTTGAAGATAAATTCTCAACCTCCTTTGTAAATTTCACAGTTCTTTTAATTCTCTCATTACTCAATGGTGGCTGGAACAAGACAAGGTGATCCTGGGGACAGCACAATGGCTGAGTAAGAATACTGTTGTCTTAGTGTAGATGGCTGAAAACACAAACGTCTCCAGGTAATTTGACCTGAGATGCTCAGAGGAAGTAGAAGCAGGAGACCAGAACCGTAAGGGAGTCTGATTTCCCACAACTCCGTGTCAGAGAGTGCGAACATTCATCCCGTTTGGCTATTTTCTCCTTGTTACTGATGGCATTAAAGGACCCCACAGTCCTGGAAGGAGGTGTAGTTAGAAATGAGCGTGGAAACATATGGGTGCACTCCCAGTTATGTTCATACAAGGAAGCCAAGGCTTTTCAAAGGAGACCCAGAAAGACAACTTCAAGGCCAAAGGGCCCAACTCAATCAAAACCCGTGCCAGTCAGCTTGGATATGGGCAAAGCACAGGGCCTGGCCAGCAGTAGGTGCAATCAGAGAACCATTTTTTCTCATGTTTACAGGCAATCATTTTATACTAATCCGGTGCCAGTCTGCCAAAGGCTTGGTAGGGTTGGGCCTGGTGGGTGGTGAGAGAGTCAGGTTCTAGCACCTTGCCCTTTTTACTTTTCCTACTTTATGTCTCTGCCTCAACAAATTCAGTGCTAGAATTTAAAACATCCCTTAAATATTATGTTGTGGAATCTTCTGAAAGAGAGGGGTGAGTGTTGAGGTAGAGAATAACTACATGCCAGATTTTACCTGTGTACTTCCTCTCTGCTAATTCAGTTTATTATTTCACTTTTAATTTGGGGGTTCTTGAGTCAGGGTCTCACCATGTAGCCCTGAGTACCTGGAAACACATTACGCAGACCAGAATGGCTTTGAACCAGAATGGCTTTAACAATGGTACTCCTGCCTCCGACTGTACACAATCATAGCTGTGTGCTACCGTTCCCACCCTCTCCCAGCTGGAAACCTGTTGCGTTTTGTGAGGTGGTTTATCGTGTTCTGTTCCCTTTCAGAGTCATTGATGAGTTCACAGGACTGAGGGTTCTGAAGGACAATGTACCGATTCTAAATCTTTGCTCCTTGCCATTCTCCCGCACTGCAGTTAGTCTAGAGTGGGAAGTGGCACTAAATAATATGGGCATCTCGGCTCTCGTCTATCACAAATACTACCATAGCTCATCGCAGCTGCAACACAGAGAGACGGTTGTCAACTGTGCTTAGTCAGCACTTTCAGTCAAAGGCTTTCATTACCCAGTGACACTACTAAGCAGTCTAGCCTCCCCTTCTCACGTCCTGACTCTTGCCCGGGTCCATAGTGTCAATAGGCGTTTGTATATAATTGCTCCCTGTTCATAGCTAGACAACTCCATTGAAGTCACAGACTATGTATGCAGCTGCCTACTTGATATTTCTGTTCCAAGTCACAAAGGGGCTTTGGCCACAGAGATAACAAAAGTGTGGAACTCCCTTTGATCCTCAGATTTCCCTGTTTTCCTCGTTCACATCCACCCACAACTCTCCTTCCTTTATGCCTTCGCAGACTTCCTCTCTAACTCTATTTGAGTTTACCTTTAAAATCTACCTAAACCTCTCCCTTTTTAAATCCCTAACAGGTTGACCTGCACCTCTTCCTCTTTGCCTGATAGTTCTTCCTACATTAGAACATACAATTGCTTTTCAAACTTCTCAACATCGAGGATAAATGAATTATCTTGGCCTTTTCTCCTCCCCCCTCCCCACCTCCCCCTCCTTTCCCTCCTCCTCCTCTCCCTCCCTGTCACCCTCCTCCTCCTCCTCCACCTCCTCCTCCTCCTCCTCCTCCTCTTCCTCCTCCTCTATAGTCTTCATTTCCATCCTGCTCCAGCAACTTGCCGTATTCATAAGTCTAAATCGTGAGAGAAGCTGGCTTGCTGCTATGCCCCCTATGCTAGCTGGGAAGGTGTATTCCTATCTGGAAGCCTCATTTCTGGGTCTCATCTTCTTATATGGAGAGATCTGGCTCTGTACAGCTACCTTCCAAGGTTCTAGTCTCATGACACTTCTTTGTGATACCTCTGTTTAATTGCAGCCCCTGCAAATCTCTTCCTGTAGATGCCCCCAGTGCTGGTTCAGGGGACACTCGATGCTTCCACACACAAGACTAGGGACTGGCTTAGGGCATGTTTCCTCAGACACTACATAGACACCTCTGCATGAAGGCATTCTACTGACTTGTCTTTCTAGCTGCAAGTATTTTTTTTTTTTGTGGTTGTTGCTTTCTGTGTTTTAATATTTTTATAAAATAGAAACGAAGTAGTGCACATGCCCATTTTAGAAAACTAAATTTATTTACATGAACATTTAAAACAGAAAAAGTAAAGTTACCATTATCTTACTACCCTGAGGTAAATACAGTTAATATTTTGACAGCAAAGTGTTTTCTTTTCAGTTTTGTTTATGCAATTTTTGATTATATGGCATTAACATCTTTGACGACTGATTGTTCTTTAATCAGTAAAAGAGTTTACAAGTGCATTTCCAAATATCCTGTTTCTTTTAAAACAAGAAAACACATAAACACGCATCCCGCTTGTTCTCCTCAGCAAAGTTGAACGAATAAACATGCAAACAGCAAACAAAGGTCTCTGGAGGGTTATGTAAGCCCTCGTCATCGCAGTCCTGCCTCTTCTCAGCTTTCTCAGCATCCAGTGAGGCCTCTCCAGCCCCGAGACTTTAGAATAAGTGGTTTCTTTTTCTTTTCTGCCTGTTCTAGTTGAGAAGCTTCCCTAGACATTAGCTCATATTTTCTGAAATTGGCAAACCCTGCCTCGTATATAAGTGATACTCCACACCATGCTTAGAGAAGAATTTTCCACAGGGTTAACTTTTGGTAGGATTGGAAGAGAGAATGTTCACCGAGTGGGCACGGAGTGGAGCCTGACATGGTTTCTTTTACTGTAGCATCTTGGGTCTTACAGTTCCTTTTATCAAATGCTGGAAGATTTATACGTTCCTTTCTACTTTGTAGAGTGATGGTGGTAGTGGCAGACTCGGTACCTATTAAAGCATTTCAACAAAGGAAGAAACTTTTTTTTTTAGATCAAGCGTAATGAAATTTATCCAGACATGAACTTTTAAAGAGATAAATATAAGTAAAATAGGAAGTTGTTATTATGAAATCTATTTACAAGTCATCCCAAGGAAGATTGCCATTAAAATATTTGCCCTATGAATATAAACATTTTATTGAAGGGAAGGATGGATAAAGGGTCTAACACCATGCTGAATAAAAGTTTAGCTTATGAGTTAGATGTGTTTTATACATCTCAGTAACCACTCTTTCTCTTTCTCATTAGAGGGAATAGAATAAGCATCACTTTTAAGAATTAAAAGAAAGAAAAAAACACACTTACCCAATAAAAGTTTCCGCAGTTCCCCACACCTCCTCCTTCTAAAGGAGGGGAGAAAGATCACCCAGAGAGCTGCCTGCCTGTAACCAGATGTGCCTTCCAGCTGCTCTAATCCTCAAGACTGGGGGAAGACCACAGGATGAATCCCCAACACATTTAAGAAATAAAACCTAATTTAGTTCATTAATCATGGAACCGAATTCTGCAGTTTAGCTAGACATATTTCAAAGACTGAATCCCTTCTGACAAGAGAAACAGAAAACAATATCTCGACGGCTACAATCTGTTCTCAGCCGCCCTCAGGGGACGGAGCAATTTCCCTGAGCATGATGGTATTTAGGGCTTTTATTTAAGTGTTTGTCTCCGTCCTCCCCAGCTTCCTTTACCTCTAGTATTCTGCTTTCTTGAGATGGCACACATATTTGTTTTCTTCAGTGGTTGAGGTTTGTTTGTTTGTTTTATTTTATTTTATTTTTGAAAGAACGGCACTTCTTTGAGGGAGGAAATGTAGCCTGTGTTCGGTTAGGCCCGGAAGTGGCATTTACTTCAACTGACCTAGTTCACGCACGCTGCTAGCTTACTTCAGGCAAGTCCTTTATTACTCGCTTGACTTACTTTGTCATAAGGTATCGATACATGAAAAATAAAGTGATGTGAAAATATATAACTCTTTCACAAGCTTCAGAAACGCACACTTGCTGTTCCATTCAATAAATCGAACTCTGAGGAGACCGAGCCCTGCAACTGTTTTCTGTTTACGGATTGGAGTTTTTCTGGCGTGTAGAATCTTAGTGCGTTACTACTCTGAAGTGACTCACTCTCCTGATCCCATTTTAACTTTTTTCATTGTACCCTACTGTGACCCTTGATGTCCACCAGATTATTTTGGGTGCATTTATCTCTTAGGGACGAGGAGCCAAGGAGCTACTACTTCACAATATGTCCCCAAGCTGTGCAAATATTTGAAAAGTAATCGCATTCTCTGCTATAAAGCACTTGCTCTGCCTCGAGCTCCTTCATGGGAATTCAGTAAGCCAAGGAGAAATTGGGCTTGTAAAAATAAATGAAAAGCAAGCTGGGTGTGGTGGCGCCTGCCTTTGATCCCAGCACTCAGGAGGCAGAGGCAAGCAGATCTCTGTGAGTTCCAGGAGGACAGCCAGAGCTACGTAGTGAGAAAAAAAAACCAGATAAAAATAAGGTAAAGCAAAGGGTTAAGTGTATGTGCACCAGTGGACCATAAAAGATAGAATCTTTCAAAATTAAGTCATCGAGAAGAGATCAAAAATTAAAAATACAGTTTATTGGACTCACGCTAAGCTCAAAATGTGAGGACTCATTGGGATTGGAAATATTGGTGATCGTGAGAGCAAGCATTTATTAGTATGCAAAAGAACAACCCCTACAATGTCTACACACGCAAGTGAGAAACATCTCGTCTGGGTTTTAGGAGTATTAGGGATTTCTGTGTGTTTACTGTGGATTCAGAGAATTCTCCGTTTACTTATGATTTACACAAATCTCTGTGTCCCTGTGTCTGTGTCTATAAAAGTGCCACATCAACATGGCAGACTGGGGCTCACTGCTTAGCCTTTCACAGGGGCCACTTAAAACCATAAGGAAACCCAGATATTTACACTACGACTCACGGCAGCAGCAAAATTACAGTTATGAAATAGTAACAAAAATAAATTTGTGGTAGGGGGCTCACCGCAACACGAGGAACCTTATTAAAGGGTCACAGCATTAGGAAGGTCGAGAAGCACTGGCTAATGAACACCAAGTGCTCGGTTCTCCGGCATGCTTCCTGTTGTGAGCACAAATAGATGGCTTGCCCTTTTCTTGTTCTGCACTTAGCCCAAACGTCTCTGACGAGTATCGTTTATCCCCAGCTTGGTTATATATTCACTGTGGTTTCCCAGTCAATGCTGGAGGCCATTGAGTACTACTGAAATTAGAATATTCCCGCACTCTGGAAGTCGAACACTTCCAGTGTGTCATTTACAGAGTGACTAAGTAGACATCCGTTTTTAATCTGCAGCTAGAAACTGATGCCTCATGACTTTTTGTGACGCTCATACGGCTCCACCACAAATGCCACCATGAATGCGAGGCGTGCGTCTGCCCTAGAACTTTCTGGATAAGATCCCCCACCCCCTTTGGGCCATGTTTCATGATAACTAGTCATACTGACCCTGTAGTGCTTCAGGGGGCATTAGCAACCTTTATCCACACAGTTTCAGCACCGTCCTATCATATGATACACAATTAGGGCACAAGGTATCAAGACTGTTAAACTAAGCCCTGATTTAGTAAGTTCCCAGGGACCTACCATGAAGCATTCTCCCTGGGTCCATCATGTTTCCAGTGTAGCACTGACTGACTACACCACTGAGATCTCTGTGGGGCTTATTAAGTTTTCGTACAGACATAATACCATGTTAACTAATGACTGCCCATAAATTTGCCCTTCTGTTCTTCAACTTCAATTTCCTAACAAGTTGCATAATGTAAACATTCTGCCCTCCATCTGATGTGTCCTGTTCTCTTACGCCCCTCTTTGAAATCTAATAAGCCTAGAATATGTAACGACTGCATTTCTAGATCATGAAGTATCGAAGACTTCTTCATTTTGCTTTGTTTTGTTTTGTTTTTGCCAAGCCATTGACAATCAAAATCTCCTTGGCATTTTCAAGTGGTGGATCTGTATTGCTTACAGCTGTGACACATGTGGAGAAAACCAGTCTCTCTGGGTGAGGCATTTGGACCACAGTTTATTGCAATGCTGATGTGCCTTCCCCGGTGTGGTCCAGACAACCAGCTTGGTTATTTCCTCTTTTCTGGAGTGGGGCAGATTATGCCCCAAACAGTCTTCGTGACTGGGAGGCAAAGATTAGATGGATTTTTTTGGAGAATAAATGTCAGTCTTATTTGCTGAGAAACATACAGAAACATGTGTGTGTGTGTGTATGTGTTTAAAAATAGTCTTCATTTTAATGACCTGTGCAGTTTGTACTGGGGGCATAGCTAATTTCAAGTCACCATTTTCTTTCAAAAGTCATGGAATCATTTCTTTCCTAGAAGTACTTTCTTTGGGGGCTTGTTTTCATAATCTATGTGCTATTTATGCTATTGTAATGCTGGTAATTTCTATCAGTCTGCAGAAAAAGAAACAGAAATACCAGATAGTGTGATTATTTCTCTAACACATTCGTGCCCCTTCTGGTGCAAACTGGAGTCACTGGCATTGGAACTTCCCAAGGGACACATTTAGGACTCCACCATCTCCCATGAAAGAGACTCTCCAACACTGGCATGTTTTAAATATCACAGGTGAAGTTTTACGTGGCCCTGGAAAGCACATACTTAGACCATTTCGATCCATAGTAATTGGCATCAAGGAACAGAGTAATGTGTTTATTTGTGACCATGGGTGAATATTTTGTTCCAGTGTCACTTAAACTGTATGTGCCAATCTTTTGTCTTTAGCCAGGTACATGCAGTTTGAAAGACGAGGAGAGGAGACAAATGGTTTATACCTTGGAGTACCTGCCGTGGTGCTTTTCCTATTGCAGGTTGCTTTAAAGCAGCTGTAATGAACAAATGAAAATCTGTACAACCCAGCTAGAAATGAAGAGCACATGCACAGTACTTAGAGGCGCATGATGCCATTCTAAGAAAAGAAATACACTACTGAGAAATATACAACCCCCGAGTATACACTTAGGTGACCGCTGTCTCAGTGCTAGTGTCGAAGAAGCATGTGTTGGAAGTTTGGTTTCCTGTCACACAGAGAGCTGCATTTGCTGTTTAGTTGTAAGTCTAAGTGATTCTCAGAAAGACGCCATCTGTCATCCATCCACTTCTTCCTTCTTTTAAAATTAAGTATTTCTTTACTTGCAGGTAGTTGATAAAGCACAGACTTCTCAATGCTTTGACCTTTAATTTGGTTCAGTAAACCAAGTTTTAAATTAACCCCCCTTTGCGTGCATATTTATGGGAAGACTGTTCATGAGATTTCACTATAACTTTCCCCAATGTAGCGTGTTTAATGACGACTGAACTTATTCTGTTAGTGACATACTTGGATCCAGCATATATTAGGGCTAGATCTTCAATGTCCCCTTCTAAGTATGCGCCAAGGTTCTTGTCACGAGTGGTTGGTCTATTAACACCAAGGCATGTTTTCTAATGGAGTATATGTCACAGTAGATTGGTCTCCAAGTGATCTATTTGTTGGCCTATCTTGGACTAATTAGAAAGAGTGACTCTTAGAAAAGCAGAGTGAGTTTGACTTCAGTAAGCTCAAAGGAAAAGAGAATGAAAGGAAAACCCTTGCACCAATGAGACTAGCCAAAACTAGGGGCAGCAGTTTCCTAGATCCAGGCCTGTAGCAGAGCTTACTACGGAGTTATAGGCCTCTAATCCCATCTGAGAGCCTTTGGTGACACAAATGTTGCTCTGGTGGTCTATGATGTCACTGGAACCCCCCTTGCTGGAATTACAGCTTCATAATTCACAGCTCACTCTTGTTTATTTTCCGTTTAATTATTTGTGAGCACACTGGCTACCTACCCAGGGGAGCTATGTGGTTATGCTCCTGCAAATCTCCTCGTTACATAATCAAGTACATCAGAAGTACATTCACCAAGTGTCATTGCATCCCAGGTCTCAGGCCTAGCTCGTTCTGGTCTTGTTTATGACTGTCCTGAAGGTATCTTGGTTGACTCACCCTCCTAATGAGTCCTCCTACTTGGGGTGGGTAGTTATTAAAGACAGCTCCTAGCTTAAAGGCACTTTTACGAGTAGCAAATATGTTTCCATTGACAAATAATGTGATACTAACGTCTACAATACAATCTGAGAAGCAAGATTCTATTCCTGTTAATCCACTGCTATCAATGAGACAGCAAAGAGGGCTTCTGGGTAAGCAAGGAGACTCTGGACTTTTCTCTGTATTTCTTTGTGTTTGTCCTTAAAGTCAGAAATGACTCAACTGAACTAGCATCTTGGGATTTCTCGTTGGGATAAGAGTACTAAAGGAAAGAAACTGACTTTTATTGAGTACGCATCACAGAGCAGACTGTGATGAGTGACTTTTTTTTACTAATTAAGTTGCTTAAATGTCCATGGCAATGCTGAATGATAGATATTGTTGTTCCTAATTTATAGACCCAGCTCTATTACTTCTACTGTTGTAGTGACTGGAAGATAAGGGAGAGCTCAAAGACGGATGATGAAATATAATGTACCCAAGGGATCCCGACTAGTTCTGATTTCTGAAAATAAGACAATGAGCTCTAGAGAAGAACTCGAGGTGAAATAGAGACACTTGACACTTGACTTTGACCAAGGAGCTTGCCAACTGCATGACTTTGATACTTTTGGGCTCTAGGCCTATGAGACAGGAATGACAGAAACATCTTATTGTCAAGTCCATTAGAGGAAAACAAAATGCCCATGGACTTAACTATCACAGATGGATGTAACCAAGCTCTTGATTTGTGTCAGGTCTAATGTTAAATTGTAGAACATTATGAAGGAAAAAATTACATTCAAAATCTCTAGTTATGTATTTGAGGTAACAACAGGGTTTTGAAAATCGTGGACTGGATTTTGTTTTCCTTCAAGAGCTTCTAACAGTGACCTCTAACTTGACTGTTTAAATGTGGAAATTCATTTGTCTAAATGTGATGTTCTAAGTAGTGATTCGTTTCCCAGAAAACCTAAAATAATTAGTGAATGTATGATGTAGTTGAACTGTGGTCTTGGTGGGGGCAGCCAGGGTGCCACATCCTAGAAGGATGTGATTTTGTGATTCCAGGGTGAAAAAGGAATGGGTAAATGTTTTCTCTTCTTTCGTGTAGGACCTATGTTAGGCCAAACTTAGAGTTTAACCTCTGGATTTTCTTACTCAACAGTTTATCTTCCATATCTCCTGTGCACCCTCATAGTTTCCTTCCAGAACTTCCACAAAGCATCATCTCTTGAAGCATGCAACAGATGTTAAGACCTTGATCTTCCTACTGATTCTTTCAGCGTTCTCTGTGAGGAAAATGAACACATAGAAGAGTGATTAAGTGACAAATAATATACCAAACAGCCTTCATTTAGACAAGCATTCACTAAACCATGGGCACCCAGGTTTATAAGATTTGCTTATACAGTGAAGTAGGGGTCTGGAGTCAACAGTAATAAATGCAGACTCCCTTTCCAGTATGTCTTTCTCTTACCCATGCTTTTACACTGTTGGCAAGTATGCACCGAGTACCAGACATTCCACTCCTTATCCGAGGTATTAGGGCTACAACAGAGAACAGAAAAACTGCTTTGTCTCATAAACTTGACATTTTCCTGCGAAGGAAATCAGTCAATAGTAGATGAACAAACACTTAGATAAATAGTCTAGCTAGGACCACAGGTGAGTTCTATAAAAAATGAAACAGGCTTATTTGAGCAAAAATGTGAATGAAAAACTTAGCCACAAGAAGAAGGAACCGATGTAATGGTTCTGAAGTGGGACCAAACTTGCACATCCAGAGCACAGAGGAGGGACAAGAGGGCCAGAAGATAGGATTCTGTGGGAACTTTAGAGAAGACAAGGTGAGAAGGTTAGATAGCAAGATGTCAGGGACTTAGGTGCTGAGGGAGGGTGGTCTGTTGCCTATGGTGGCAATGGGAAGCCATTGGCCAGGGTGTGGAATTTTATAGTGCGATTTTGATCTTTAAAAGAACAATTGGACCATTCTATGAGAATAGATGTTAGAGCAGGAACATCATCATCATCACCTTCATCTTCATCACCATCATCATCATCAACAACAACAACAACAGCAACAACAAAGGAGAAGGAGGAGGTGGTGGCATCTTGAAGCAACCATGAGATGCTGTTTCAGGAAACCATGCTAGGCACTCAGACCATGCATACTACAGTGGCACACAAGCTGAGGAGAACTGGCTAAGCTTCGTGGATGGAGGAGAACTGAAGGGGACATTATTAAGTGTAACCTGGTCTGGAGGATAATTTTCCTAGCCCCATCTTTTCTACGTAGCTTGACCTGGATGTTCTCTTCAGCTTGCAGGTTCCCTGTGAGCGGTTGAAAGTGGAGAAAGCAACCGTGTGAAGTAGGGCATGAAGTAGAAGCAATTCCTCTCTGGAGTTCATTATCTGAATGATTAAAGCCTGCTTTAAATTCTGGCAAAAGCAACATCTTTGAAGTGCATCAAAACATTAGCAGATAACATTGCTAAATGTTATAATTCAGATGTGTGAAGACTTCTGTAACTAAAATTTCCCAAGAAGTTACTTATTTCCTGGTTCTGAGCCCTTCCCCTTGAAGGGGTATGTGTTAGTGGAACTGAAGGTCATAAATCAGTCAGATTGTTTCTCCCAACAACAAAACTGAAATCATACTTCAGAAGGGCTGAAACCAGAAAAGTCTGTCTAGCAGTAGTCATTTCGTTCGCAAATATTTATTGTGGTAAGCACCACATGAAGCAGTTTGGACAACAGTGAAGAAATATCTGACACATCCTCTTGTACAAGGGACAAATTGAGTACAATCCCTTAAGTAGCCTGACTTTAATATGCCCAATGTCGCTGGTGCGTTATCCTGCTCTTCTTCTCTCTACCATTCAGTGGTATCTCAAGACTTCCGCTAGACCACGGGGATCACATAACAGTTATCCTGCATGTCAAACAATATTTTTGTTATGATTAATAACAGTAACAAAGTTATAGTTATGAAGTAGCTACAAAATAATTTTATGGTCAGGGGTCACCACAGCATGAGGAACTGCGTTAAAGGGTCGCAGCGTTTGGAAGGTTGATTACGACAGAGCTGAAAGCTTCCACACCATCTCCATCTTCTTCTCGTCTTCCTTCCGAATGCCTCTGGAGCATCCTTTATTTTTTCTAGGGCAGGCAGGCTGCCTCGCAGAAGGTTTGCTTCAGTTTTTCTCTAGTACTTTCTATGAGCCCGATGTAACTCCAAAGCATGTCAATTTCAAATCTGTAAGAAGCCATTAATTTGGAATCACCAGAAGAAACCGTAGCTTTTGCAGAATATTTTCTACCCTGGATTTCTTAAGCACTCAGCCTCTTAGAGCATCTTGAAAGGGAAACAAAACTATTGCATTCCCTCTTCTGTTTCAGCATTCTGAATCTTTTAACATGCTCCCCGACCTTTAAAATGGATTCATTGCTCAGCACAGGAAATTTAATCTACATTTTGCCTAAGGCTGAAAGATCAGCTTTTTGTTTTAACCAGGTCTTGCTTATTTGAGGTTCATGTCTTCAAACTCTGAGCCTTCCCAGATGTTTTCATTAATGGAAAAATAAAAGAAGAAATTGGGTCAGGATAAGCTAGTTTACACCTATATGGCTGGACCAACAAACCAGCTTCATCTCTTGACACAGGAGGAAAGAGGGTGATGTGATGTGAGTCAAGCCTGCGGCCCGAGACTGGGAGGCACTGTCAAAGGGTGACTCCAGCCTGGATCAGCAGCTGGCTAGGGCCAGCAGGTTGACCGGAAGCTAGCCCTTCTGCAAGACAAACTCAGAGGATACGAGTTACTGAAGAAAGTACCTTGATCTAGTCTTGTTAGTTTGAAAAATGTTCATTTGGATAGATAGAGACTGAAGAGTTTGGCCTTTGAAGTCAGAACATTTAAATTTCAGTTCCACTTTCATTTCTTCCTAAGAGTGACACTGCTGGCCTCTGCATATCAAGAAAAAGAAAAAATGTTAATGCTTGAAGGAGTTTGTTTAAGCCAAGAGGCCTATGTATGGTTTGAGGTCTGATGGAAATTCCCATTAAATAATAAACCCTTATAGGCCTGGAGGGCAACTCTTTGACATCTACCAGAGAATCAGAAGAAAGGTTTTTGGAGGAGATGGTCTGGTTTGAGACTTGGAGTATAGTACAATATATTTTCTTTTTCTTTCTACAAGTCCAAATATTGTGAATAAAGACCAATGTAAGCACCAAACAAGCAAATTCAATTAGTGAGGTACCTGTTCGATCCTACACGAACACTTCCAGGACTAAGTGGAGTCGAGTGGGTCCCTGTGGTCGTAGTTGACATTGCACTATTTTCTGACAAACTAAAAAGGTGGATCCTTTGCTTAGTGGATTTCCACTCTGGCTCTTTTCACTGGTGTTAAAGTCACTTAAAAACAATTTGCAGTGAGGCTGGAGAGATGATCCTTAGCACTTAGGATTGCATGGTACTCTTGCAGAGGATTCAAATTCTGTTCCTAGCATTTACAGGGGGCAGGCTACCACTGCCTGTAACTCCAGCTTCAAAAGGCTCTAGCTTCTGGCTGCCATGAGAATCTATGTGCACACACACACACACACACACACACACACACACACACACACACACACACAATTTAAAAACAGAAACATTTTTAAAAGATTGAAAAAAATTAATTAATAAATATTGGCGTGTTTTTAGTTAAGACCACAAAAAAAAAATCACAACCTATTTCTATATTCTGGTTTTTGTTTTAAGAGTAATTTAGCGAGTAGGCAATGGCAGCTTGGAAAAAAATTTTGGCCTGAGAGACCAAGAACCGAAGAAAGCAAAAATAGGCAGTTCTATTTTATAACTGACCCTTTCTTCAAAAGGAGCTGAGGTGACTTGAAGAGTAGAGGGAACAGGAAGGAAGAAAGAACCGTGAGGAAAAAGATTTCTCCTGTGGTTTCAGCAAGGTCGAAAGACTGAGAGTCCTACAGTGCCTTGGGGAGTGGGCTGGGAAAGGTGGCTGGCTAAGGCTGACCACTTCTGACACTTACTTGAATTCTAGCCTTTGGGGCTGGGGGAGCAATTTGATGAGGTCAGGGAAAGAGGTGGCAGGGACGGATGACATTTAACATGGTTACAAGACAAACAGGCCACAGCAGCTCGTACAGTGGCTTCCCTGAGAGACATTCCAGAACAAGCAGTCACCTCTTAATTGCCTGCATGTGGATTTTCCCACCTCGTGAATTCTTTGGCTAATCTACAGTAGACACTTCTCTCTCATGTGCGCCTTTCCGAGTTCCTTTGTCTCATCATCTGCCTACGCAAAATCTCATAGAAATACACCAAGGCAAGACGAATCGGAAGTGTAAACATCCTAGATAAATACAGTGAACGAAAGCGAAGAAGCTAGAATGGTTTCCAAGCACACAGAGCATCTTGGACTATTGTTTATTTTGAGTAAAGAAGCCAGCGCTCACTGAGTTCCTGAAAAAAAAAAATCATTCTGCTTTGCTTCTTTGCTTAAGTAGAATAACAAAATATCAATTGGACATTATCCTACCTCATTCCGAACACAAATTATTCAAGTTTTTTTTTTTGCTAATAGATGCTTTTTTCAGTGTCAAAATGTTAAATATAAAGTTTCTATGAAAAGAGTTAAACAAAAGATCTTCCTGACCATTTGATTTCTTTTTTTCTTAATAAGTCAGAATATTATAAGGGAAAAACAATATAAACATCCAATAGGGAATTTTCAGGACCTCACATGCGACAGCTGCTTTTCAAACAATAAAAACAGATTGGCCTCAGGCTTCCAGACACTTCGGATGTGTATTTTGTGAACAAGTCCATTGATGTTGCTAGTTGTAACTGTAGGACTTTTGTTCTACAAGCCCCCTTCCCTGCTCTCTGATGACAGTCTCTTCGGATACATACGTAGGGATGTCCCAGGACTTTTGTAAACACTCTCCCATCCCTTTTTTTTTTTTTTTTTTTAATCATCCACCAACAGTGGCGAGTTCTTCTCTGAGAAAGTTACAGCACACAGATGCAGAATGTGGGGCGGGAACGGCATCTTTTCTTTTTCTATCTTGTTTGTTCTGAAGGATTTTCTGAGCCTCTTTCCCCCCTAAAAGGAAGACTAAAACACTCCCAGACCCCCCATAGGACGGGTTCATGAACATTGAATGAGATGATGCATTGAAAGGGGTGAATTCCGTGCCTGTCATGTAGTGAGTCCCAGTCAATTCAAAGTTATTTTATAATGAGTGCTTGGAGCTCGTTCTACAAGGAACAGACACCGTGGAGTCCTTTATCACTCAGCCATAAAAACTATGTGAATGTTTCCTTGAAATATTTGTAAACATCTGGAAACGATTTAGTGCAAGGACAGTTTAGGTAACTGAAGGGACTCATTCTCAGAATGAATATATAGTCTCGGAAGACTCGGAGGTCAAAGAGCAAGTGACCAAATACCTCTCCTCAATCTGAGGACCTTTATGGTGAGAGAAAAGCCAAAAGGAAAGGAGAAAGGGAGGGACTTTGGGAAATAGATTTTACATAAAGTTAAGCCATAAGAACAATTCGAGGAGAACACGCAGCTCTCCTGTAAATCGTTCGACACGTAGGCAGTACACCCATTCACTGGTGTGACCTTTGAATTCATTGTTATACATCCCAGCAATTGTTATTATTATCATTCTTTTTATTACCCTAGAGACTGTTGAAGGTAAAATAAATCCTAGTCCTTCCTATGGACTTTAAACCCACAAAGTAAAGGAAGAGGGGAACTCATGGAAACTCAGCACACTGAAAGCAGAACATGGGTTAGGAAAGAAGGATTTATAGAACTCGAATATTCTTTCTGAACCGGACTGCCTGAGGCCAAAAACTAAACTCTGATTCTTCACTCCCATTTTCTTAAAAAAAAAAAAAAAAAAAAAAAAGCTTTAATTTCACCAATATCTTTGGAAAAAAGTAATTGGATGCTTTACACTTGCTTCTAAAGATAGCTTTAAGTCAGACATTTCCAGGGCTTTCTGACTTCTAATTTTCCTTGAAAATTAATTTTAGATTCCTGCTTGAATGTACCCAGAATTTAGAAATTCTGTAGCAGTAAAATTTTGGTTTCTGAAACTGGGGAAATGCTTACGTAGACTAGTGAGAATATTCAAATTGACCTACAATTCGCTATTTCATGGGACAAATCACTTTGCAGCACTAAAACAATAGTGAGTTTATTTTCAAGACAAAATAAGCATATTTAACGTATAAAAAATAACTGCCACGTGTACTTATTTTCACCATATATCGTGACATTTGAAAGTTGTCATTGTTCTGAGATGTGTATGCTGGGCATCCCTGATGGAGATGTTTTTTGGTTACTATATTTCACTATACAGTGGCTAATTTCACTCATACAATGATGGCTGCTCTTTATTTTTCTCTAATATCTAAGAAATCTATTATTTTAAAATTGGATTGATACAAGTGGACTCTCTGGAGCTTTGCATCATCAAGAAATGAATCAACAAGTGAATAAATATTATGCCTGGCTATCACAGGGTACACAGCCTGCGGTGATGTAATGCAAATTACAGAAACAGCTTGCTTGATAAACCAGGCTTTGAGATATGCAGAATGTTGGAGGAGGAAGCTCAGGGGCTGGAGAGTGTTCACATTACTATAAAAAGATGTGGATGGAAACAAGATTGGTTTGTGAAGCAGATTTGTATTTAAATCATGTTTGTGACCATATGTCTGTATCAGAAAACACATGGCCTCTTAGAAACACTTTCAGCACATGATCCCAAGGTCTGGGTATTTATCACCTTGAGAAATCACTTTTAGCCACACATGGTAGCACACGCCTATATTCCCTGTGCTTGGGAGGTAGAGGCGAAGGGTTCAAGAGTTCAAGTCATCCTTCATTACAGAGCAAGTTTGAGGCCAACATGGGCTGCATGAGAAATGATCTCAAAATTAAAGAGATAAAAATGATTTTAGGTTTCATTTTTTTTAGGTATTATTCTTGCTTTTGGGCATCATGTGGTGATGTGAAATGAGCTGTGAGGTACATGGAGGGTAGGCAGCTTAGATTATGTCCTAAATTAAAAGGGAAGCCCACTGAGATTTGGAGAAGGAAGAAGTGTGTGTGTGTATGTGTGTGTATGTGTGTGTACGTGTGTGTACGTGTGTGTGTACAAGTGTTTGTGTGTGTATGTGAACATGTGATTGTGTGTGTGTACATGTGTGTGTACAAGTGTTTGTGTGTGTGTGTATGTGAACATGTGATTGTGTGTGTGTGTGTGTGTGTGTGTGTGCCAGTTTGAGAGACAAATTAACAATGGAAACCCAGTGAAGGTTTAGTTAAATTTTGACTAAGAAACATTAGGTTAGCCTCACCCATCTGAACGAAACAGTTTTATTACATTTAATACATTTTGTTTTCAAAATGTAGGAGTTACTGAACCTGTAGATCCCAGTAGCCATTTCAGTAGCAGCGTTTCATTCACAGAAAGTCTCTGCTCCTCCCCTCCTACCTATAATGGCCCACATAGTGAATAAGATCTAGAAATATCACTGCATGCAGTGCCTGGTCCCTGCTGCCTGGGAGGCCAATATGAAACTTTAAACTGGCCACGTTCTCTGAAGTCAAAATGAAGGAGGGTCAAGGTAAGGCTTACTAAGGGGAGCTGTCAATCCAATGGGTAAAGACACAAATACCAGGATGAATATGAACCCTCAGCTGGACCTGGATGATGGGGTGATGTACAGTAAGGAAATTACTGTAACACAAGGCTCTACCCCTGGAGCTGTTCAAGCACACGTAGAATAAAGAAAAAGTTGACTGGGTCCAAGCATTTACACATGGTCAATCTTGGAGGAACACTCAGGAGTTAGCAGAGTTATCTGTTTGCTTCTTGCTTCCCTGCTTCTCTGGAGTTTGTTTTGTTTTGCTTGAAACAGAGTGTCACCCTGTAGTAGCTTAGGCAAGCCTTGAATTTACTGTGTAGCCCAGGCTGACCTCAAACGCCCCCCTCAGCCTCTCAAATGCAACAATTACGGGCTTGCATCCATTGCCGTGGGCGACCAGTGTGAGCTTTGCATGTGAAAACTTGGGCAGATTTGGTGAGACCTCATTTTCTCATATATCTTCATATATGGGAGTTTGTGTGACAGTTCCAATTGTAATATAAATTGGGCTTTAATATTAAAATATTTTTACTGGGTCAGATAGATTAAATATCTAGACTATGTGCTAGGAAGGTGTTGCAAGTGTGACCGTGAGATGAGATGAATGAAATGGAATTTTGAAGCTGTTCAGAGAGATGGCTACTCCATATCGAGGTTAAAAAGGGAAAGGCAGCTTGATTCGGTCATTGCCAGAGATCAGAATAAAGTAAAGATGACTTGTTTGTCAGTAGTCCATTAGCAATGGTTTGAATACAGGGAGAAATGCGTGGTGACATTCAAGTGCGTATAGTATTTGCCAGTTTAGGGAACAGTGGAGAGAGCAGAGCACAGCTTTCAAGTGAGGCTCCTACCTCACTCACCATTGCTCTTCTGGGGCTGTTCACAGCATGATGTGTTAGGCGCCAGCAACCAAGCATGAATTGGTTGAAAAGCATTTATTAGGAATCTAGGGGTTAACTATAAAGTATTGACTTTTAGGGGCCACTGCCCCTTATAGGAATTTTGACATCTCTGAGAAAAATGTCTTCTGTGCTTTCTCTCCCTCTCTTCCTTTCTCAATTATTAGAGGTAACCTTCCTTGAGTCATTCTTGTATTTTGTTTTAGAATGTAGCTAACGTTCCCTTACAAAGGATCATCTTACATATTATTAAATCTCCAGGCATGCTTGAAGACCAGTTGAAGCTGTATTTTATTTCAGACCACTGTAGTTCTCTTACTGTTTAACGATTGGGTTGATCCTAGCTATAGAATCTTATTTTTCCCTAGAAGTGATAATCTATGACAAATATTGGGGATTAATCCAGGCTCACTGAATAATGTCCTTGGAAACAAGAGAAAGAAACCCTTTGTTTCATATTCTCTCTCTCTCTCCCTCTCTCTCTCCCTCTCTCTCTCTCTCTCTCTCTCTCTCTCTCTCTCTCTCTCTCTCTCTCTCTCTTGCTCTCGCTCTCTCCCTCCCTCCCTCCCTCCCTCCTTCCACTCCTGCCCCCCAACTACTACATTTTTCTGCAACTAAGACTTTTGGAATTTTTATAACATCAAGAATGCTTACCTTCTGCAGAAAGTCCTTGACCCAGAGGTACCTTGGGAAATTTTAGGAGCTGGCCTAATCCTATACGTATTCCAGGCAAATTTTGACAGGCTTATTGCTTTTCATCATTAAGTGATCCTGGAACTTTTCCTAAATAGTCAGGCATGTTAACACTAGCGTCTTGATCCGGTTCCAACCCAACCTTCAATTTATTCCATAGGCTAGTCACTGCATTCTTCCTTACTCCGTCTGTGACCTAAGTCATTCCAGGAGACCTCTGTATGTGCTGTTAATATTTGCGGAGTTCTCAGGGGACAGAACTCCAGAAGAGCTACATAATATGGCCTTATTATTATTACTAATCGCAGGGCCCTACCTCAAAGGAATGAAGGCAAGGAGAGATGAAAAAGCATTGATAAATGACTTGCAAAATAGAATATGCTGTAAAAAGTAAAAGGCCCTAAATCTACTATAAAGAGTGGAGACAGCATGCAAATGTGATTAGGGAGACAGAGGTCAGAGGATGACCGCTGGAATATGGTGCACTTAGGGTCAGGGTGACCGAATTCCACTATGATGTAATTCTTGCACATGCCAATCTCAGAAGCAGGCTTTGGAAGGCAGGCTACTCAATGTGGCAGTGCAGTCACGCTTAAGGAGGGGTAAAAAGAGCAGCAACACTTTGCTTCCTTGCTGTGCTGGGATCCCACTCTCCCCTGTCACTGACTACCACTAAATTCAGCTCTCACCATCATGAAAAATGTCAAAATACGTGTGTTAAGTAAAGGCTGCTCAGCCAGCCTCCTAAAAGAAAACATTTAGCAGTAACGGATTTTCTGGGACTGATAGTATTATGGGCAGTGGTTAACACGTTTACTATGGCAATATATTACAGTACCTTCAGAAATTTAATCAAAAAAGATGAAAGGCTTAGTTAGGCCTTGTGTTAGCCTAGGTTTACGAGATGGGATGAAAGATAAAGGGAATGTATCTTCTGAGAAATCTGATCTTGGGAAAACGGGAAGATGTAGTTAGATACAAAGCATCTGCAGGCTGTGAGACTCAGGTAGGTTTTATGCTCCCGAAGCAACAATGGTTGGGGACAATATTTCCATCTGACTTCTACCCGTCTGAGGCCTACTTTTTATGCTTCCTGCCCATAGGAAGGGAGAATACTATTTTCCACCACAAGAGATTCCGAGAAACAAATAGAATTTTAATTTTTGGAAGGCTTTGTAGTTCCTGGACGAAGGCTGCTGCCCAGAGGGAGGTCATTACCACATAGTCTGCTTTCCAGGTGCAAGGGGGTCCGGACCCCAGGTGCCAGGATATCCAAGTTTCAACGCCATAAGTTTTCATTTTCTCACTTGTGTTTGCTGTACGTAGTACCTACCACCTCAGGAAAGGCACAATCAATTCTCGAAATGAAATTAGGAAACGCACTTGTGACTTACAGAACTGTGAACGTCAAAACTGAAAGAGAACCTTTAAGCAACCAAACGGAACCTATCCTGGAAGCTGCAATTCCTTCTCTCACGTTCCTGGCAGACACGAGCCAACCTTGCTTAAAGATTTTCAAGGAGTGCACTAGCTCGGTGCTTCAGAGGGTGCACGTTGTTGTTACAAAATTATACGAGATTTATAGGTATGCATATGTATAACCTGTGTATCCAGCTAGGAAGGGCCCAGTTCTACAGAGCTGTTTTTTTCTTATTTAAAAGCTGGCACAGTGCTGAGAATCACAGCTGTACGTATGGGGAAATTAAGATCAAAGGGAAATAGTGCTTGAGCCTGTCAAGTGTGCCCATGGAGACTTCACTGCAGTTTTTTGTTTTCCTTTTTTTCGGAGCTGGGGACCGAACCCAGGGCCTTGTGCTTGCTAGGCAAGCGCTCTACCACTGAGCTAAATCCCCAACCCCACTTTACTGCAGTTTTAAGGGCACATACTTCTGCTGTTAGTACCAAGCATATATTTCTATTGATTTAGAATGTCTACCATTTTATAGTGAGAGTAGATTATAAATAAAACTTTACTGATCTTCCTTACTTCCTTCCTTCATCCTTCCTTCATCCTTCCTTCCTTCCTTCCTTCCTTCGTCCTTCTTTCCTTCCTTCTTCCCTTCCTCCCTCCTTTCTTTCTTTCTTTCTTTCTTTCTTTCTTTTTTTCTTTCTGTAGCAACCAAAGGCTTTTAGCCACTGGAGTCTAACGAGTAACAGCTGTGCTTGAAAGGGTCCTGCAGATAAAAATCAAAAGTGTGTTAGCATCTTAGGGTTTTGGTTGTTGCTCTGTTGTTGTAATAGGAGCAGACCAAGGAACTAGGAGCAGGCTGGAGGCATCAATTCTTCTAATTTGTCACTTAGCTTCTCCGTGTAATTTGTTATGGAAGAGAAAGCCAGGGTTCTCTGACTTGATTTGTTATCACTGAACTTGTGGTGGAGTCCCACTCCCTGGGAATGGTGGGAGATGTTCACCGAATGCCTTTGGAGGCATGAGAAGTGAGACACGGGATGCTAGCATGACCCAAAGCTGTAACCGTAGCAGTGGACTGTGAGGGGGAAAAGGAGCCAGCGAGCGTGTCCCTCCAAGTCACTTACATGCAAACTGAGCAAAAGGAAAGCAAGCTGCACGCAGTCAATTTGCTACTTTGCAAAGCCCGAGCCCCTGTTCACTGCTCATTACATTCCGTCCATGGCTCTACCACAGCTGTGTTACGTTCTAGCCATTCGGTGTTTTTGATCCTATCAGATGTTATACCTACCTAAATGTTCAGTGTGATTATAGATTTTTTTCTTTTCCTTTTCTTTTTTTCCCCATCTTTATTAACTTGAGTATTTCTTATTTACATTTCAAATGTTATTTCCTTTCCCGGTTTCCAGGCCAACATCCCCCTAACCCATCTACATGGGTGTTCCCCTCCCAATCCTCCCCCCATTACCGCTCTCCCCTCAAGAATCCTGTTCTCTCGGGGTCCAGCCTTGGCAGGACCAAGGGCTTCCCCTTCCACTGGTGCCCCTACTAGGCTATTCATTGCTACCTATGAGGTTGGAGCCCAGGGTCAGTCCATGTATAGTCTTTGGGTAGTGGCTTAGTCCCTGGAAGCTCTGGGTGGTTGGCATTGTTGTTCATATGGGGTCTCGAGCCCCTTCAAGCTCTTCCAGTCCTTTCTCTGATTCCTTCAATGGGGGTCCCGTTCTCAGTTAAGCGGTTTGCTGCTGGCATTCGCCTCTGTATTTGCTGTATTCTGGCTGTGTCTCTCAGGAGAGATCTACATCCGGCTCCTGTCTGCCTGCACTTCTTTGCTTCATCCATCTTGTCTAATTGGATGGCTGTATATGTATGGGCCACATGTGGGACAGGCTCTGAATGGGTGTTCCTTCAGCCTCTGTTCTAAACTTTGCCTCCCTATTCCTTCTACCAAAATAGCGATGGAACTCATGTAGACCTGGTCAAAGGTATGAATGTTCTGAGTTGGACTGTTTATTCTTTGAAGTTGGGGGTTTTATGAGATCATCCATGGAGAAAAGCATCTTCTACTTTCCAATCAGGACTAACACCATTCACACTGCTAGTGTCAGGGTCTTTGCACTTGGACATAACACCTAGTTGTTTCATTTTTCTACATCTTTTCAATCAACAAGAATCCCACAAGCAGTGTATTTTCTCACATGTAATCTCTCATATGAAAAACTTCACTTTGCATCCCTCTTCCACTTTGCATTGCTCTTTGTTGAAGTCAAAGTGTGTGTTCAGAGAAACAGTAGATGGCTTTTCCAATGGAAATTCTAGAATCTACGTAGATAATTGAGCACCTAGAATCTAGATGTTCGGCATGGAGAAATAAAATACAAGCAGACTTTTCTTTAATCTACATGAAGACTATGGTGCTTTTGTTTCTTTTGGGTATAACAATGGGTGTGTCCAAAACTCAGTAGGGAAGCAGGGACACAGGGGACACAGGCCTCACATTTGCACAAATCACTCATTTAACAGACAGTGAGACCAAGAAGACCCAGGGTAACTCGGTAGTAGGGAGGAGCAGGCATGCTGGTCTTGGCTGTTCGAAATCCCAGTGGTTATCACCCAGGCATGGCAAGAGCAGTGGTGAGCCCGTTGTTAGCTGAGACCAGCAAGGACGGTCTGAATTTGAGGGAAAAAAATGTAGCTGTGAATCCTTTCTTTCTGTTTTATACTGGCTGTGTCCCTAGTGTGCAGATCGCAAAGAGGAATGTATCCCAGTATTCCAGCAGTTATAAAAAGATAACACTAGGTGCAGCCGGAGGTCCAAAAGGGATGTGGTTAGGACTTGTCAAGCTATTTAAAGTCATTTAAAAGGAGAAATCCCACACTCAATGACTCTTAGGAACATAACTTTCTGCCTAAGAAAAAGCAAGGAATGTATTCAGCCATTTGTAATAGGGGTTAGTGTCCCTTTCATTTATATGCAAATTAGTCAAAAAGCTAGGAAAACCTATAAAATTTTAAATATTCCACACCAGGGGCTTACACTAAGAGTCTTTGTCAAATAAAATGAGTTCTCACAGATCTGCTTTGAGCCACTTTGCCTCTAAGCACAGTCTCTCTCAGAGGAAGGAAACAGTAAAGTTCTCACACGGAGAGAAAAACGTTTACCACTCAGTAAAAATCCCTGGGCCCTGCCGTATGAAAGCTTTAATTTAGTTCAGTTCACTGCTCCATGAGGTAATTTAGAGTGCCAATAAAAGGAGATTATTTTTGGACTGCGAATCTGCCTGGCACATTCTTTGAACTTAATAGGGCTAAATAAAGCTATCCAAACTCGCATGATTTTTGGAGAAGGTCATCCACACAGGATATCCCTGTGATAGTTGTTATGCACACAGAGCAGAGCAAACATGAAAGAAAGAGATTAGGGACCATACACATGGACAGGCCCCTTCTTCAACATATACGGACTGGAGAAGATAGGGGAGCAAAGGAACCAGTAGCTACAAGAGCACCCACACACGTAGCCAGCAGAAAAGGAAAGGACCGAAGGAATGATGTAGGCTCCAGTACAGAATGACCGCCTTAGCTCGGCTGTGAGGAAGAGCTGGTTTCTACTAGGCTGGCCACCTCATCTCCAAACCTCAGTCACTGTGCTGCAATGGAAACCAACCCTCTTCCCTGAGGAAGGGTTGTAGTTGAGTCTGAGTCTGTTAGCCTGTGTTAAAGCCTCCTAAAACCCTTGGACATGGCTAATATGTTAGCCTGGGTGGGTTTTCTTGCCACTGTTGACAGTTTCTGTCTTCTTCTTCTGATATCTGTGTGAGACAAACTTACCATGGAAAATTAGAGAAGACTAGAGAAAAGAAAGTATCTATTCTTGTATCGCTGAGAGATGAACACTTTTAAATACATTGATTTGTCTTCTTACAGGTTTTCTGCTGGATACTGCTTTATATAGTTAAGAATACACATACATCTAACTTGTAAGGGGTGTGTGTGTGTGTACGTGTGCGTGTGTGTGTGTGTGTGTGTGTGTGTGCGTGTGTGTGCGCGTGCGCTCGCGTGTGTCCCTTCACGGTATTGAAAGCGTTTATTTCAGTACTATTCAGCCCCCTTCATGCCATGTCCCCTTTCCCTTTGCATCTAACATCTGGATTATTATGACTTTGAAATCCCTTAAACACTGCGTGTTAAATGGTGTAGAGATGGCTTACATACATGTGATTCTTCATTTCACCCTTGTTCACTATTAATGTTGGTATACTTAGAAAAGTGTGATCAAAATGGGCAAAAGCATTAAAAAGAATTATAGTTAAGAGGTAAGCCCCATTTCTGTGAGAGATACTTCAGGATCATTTAAACTAATGTACTAACAACGGTATGTCAGAAACCCTGATCATGAGCTTCGTTGGAAAGCTGAAGCCAAGTAGGGATATCTATCTGTCTATCTGTCTGTCTGTCTTTCTGCCTGCCTATCTATCTATCTATCTATCTATCTATCTATCTATCTATCTATCTATCTATGTTTCTTCAGAAAAACCATTATATAACCAGTTTTTTTTAATAGACTTTTTTTGTTATTGTTGGTTTTGTTGTTGTTGTTGTTTGTTTTGGTTTAGCCTCTTAGAGCAGTTGAGAAATAGCACCCTATTATTTCATTAACTGCCAGAAATTAATCCTGTATTTTTTATGTACCGCATTGGAATGCATGCAGAGCAGAGCCAGAGGTAAGTGGCTGTGGACTGTGTTGACAGTGGGCCATGAGATGAGCCTGGTATACAGTGCTCACCTCTTTGCTGTCCCCCCGACCCTACAGTGCTCACCTCTTTGCTGTCCCCCCACCCCCAAGTATCAGCTAGCGAAGATAAAGGGAGGGAGAGAGTGGGGGAGTCACCCGCAGCTGTAAGGGAAGAGTGGAATGGAAGGGCCAAGGGGTCTCTAGAGAAGGGGCCCCTGGCCAAGGCCCTTCCAGCCCCCCTTCTGTGAGGCCCGGGCTGCCAAGCCCGTGATTCTTTGGTGATGGTCCGTAATCCTTTGTCAGGTTAATTGACAGCGAAGTCTGCACTTTTGCAGCTAATGATAAATAGGGCTTTTAAAGGTTGTAATTTCTTGTTTAACCAATGCCAGTTGCACATACTTTGTACTGAGAAATAATTCCACTCTGCCAAATAAAATACAGTGGACGTCTGTGGTGTGTTTCTCAGCTCATTGTTAGTCACAGATCGCCTGACAGAGCACTTTCTACACAGGAGATAAATGCCAGGCAGACCGACTGCCAATTTCAGCACAGAAAAGACTTCTCTTATGAAAGGAAAAGACAGTTTTGTTTTTCTAAAAAACAGTAATAAAGTTCCCTCCCACCTATATTTTTAACCCTTAACAAAACCCTTTCAGAAGTAAATGCCTTAGTGCGTTGAAATGAGGATTCGTTGAGTGTCTGCACATACTTCTCTCTGTTCCCTCTTCTGCTCAGAGGTGCTGATTTGCACAAAGCTCCTCCACATAAGGGCCAAGAAGACATTCTGTAGCAGCTTACAGAATGCTGGGGGGTTATGACATATAGAACCAGGTAACGATTTTTCCAAGGGTCTGTCCATCTCTATATAGAATAGAAGGTGACAGGGAATGGTGCCTAGTTTGTGAAGGGTAGAGGCAGGCTCTGTCCGGCTTGCTTAGAATTACATTGTTACTGCTACTCCCCCAAACGCTGAGACGTGACAGCATGCCTCACAATACAAACAGAAGGATTTCAAGGCCCCTCACACACATGTCCGTAATGATATTTGAATGTCAGTGAAGTTGGCGTCTTAGAAACATCCTGTGGTCATTTTCTGTTTCCAAAAGGAAGTGAATTGACATATCTGATTTTATGGTCTGGGAAATTATGTTTTTATGAATCAGATTGCTTACAGTGAGGCTCTCCAGGAGCCCAGGAAGTTCACTAGGTCTTAGGTGAAATACTAGAGGGCAAGGCACATGCGGCTGGGTTAGAGCCATTCATGACTTGTCTGATTGTTTGTTGCTTATAGAAGTGAACATGGGCCTTTAGGTGATGTATCTGGACCCTAGGAAAATATTCCAGATCCCCTCTGTATTGAAATACTGAAAGAAAGATATCATTTCATGCCCTTTGAGTCTTAAAGTTTTTATTTTATTTATTTTATTTTTGTAGTGACTTGGATACAGGTGCACTTCACAGACTGGGATACAACATGACTTTGAGGATTTAAAAACAGAACAGGATAGAAAAGAAAAGGGGGGAGTGGTGGTTGACGGGCAGGGCCGAGGTAGACAATTGGGAATCAGACAGGGGTGCACGGGCTAAGCATTAAAGCGTCATGACAACGCACAAGGCTAGGGCTCAACCGTTGCCTAGTTTTAGAACGGAGGCGCTTGCCTCATGCCCAGACAAAGATGAACTCTGCGCAGGCGCCATGATCTTACGTGAAGCGCTGAAGTGCTCATGTGACTATCTCCCACCCTCCCTGACTTCCATGCACCAAAGGGTGGAGTTTAACCACCCGAGAATGCTGTAAAGAGCCTACGGCCAGCCACCTCTGCCTTCTCTAGATCGGCTTCATTTTTCTCCTCTCAAAGCTCCCAAACTCTCAGTTCCTGCAACACTGAAAAGCCACCATCTCATCTCTGACTGACACTGGGCTCTTGACAGACTTTCTTCTCTCAACCTAAAATTAGACAGAGATGCGGTCTTAGGATGTAAATGAGGAAAAATCAATTTTAGCAACGAGTCACACAGCTTTTCTATCATTCTGCTCCACTCATCACAAGTATTCCCCCCTCAATTAGCCAACATATGTACTCTTTTCTTTGAACATGCAACTCATTTAGTTCCTCTTATTCTAGGACTCCTTTCTAACATTTAGCTTCATCTATCAAGACGCAGTTGATCCCTCTGTGTCAACTATGCAGTGCACACCCTCATCTGGATAGTTTACTTAACTAATTGTTGGAGTTACTTGCTGACATAATCCCCTCTTCCCCACTAAACTGGGAACTCCTTGTTGGAAGGAGCTCATCTTTCATAATTACCAACCAAGTGTTGTTCATTAAACATACACGTTCTAAGAGTCAGGAAGAGAACACAGGACCGGAAATCTGAATTGTGATTTTCTAAAATTGTTGCTTCCTTTGAATCCCACCAGTTGCCAGCGGAGGGAAGGCTTTGGGGCGAACTCAGTTTACTCTGTGGGCATCTGCTCCGTTCATCTCTATTCAATAAGGCAGGCGCTTTCCTTGTATTTCTCAAGCATTGCCATTTCCCGCTTCAGAGAACATACAGCCTTCTTTCTGAAACTTCTAAGGAGTAGACAATTTTTAAGAACACCTAAGAAGTAGACTTATTAGACTTTTCTGTATGGAGTAGGAACTGCATAATGGTGGATTGAGGAGGGAGCAGAGCTGCACTTTTGCTAAATAAAAGTAATTTTTTGGGTTGGGGATTTAGGCCAGTGGTAGAGCACTTGCCTAGCAAGTGCAAGGCCCTGGGTTCGGTCCCCAGCTCTGGAAAAAAGAAAAAAGAAAAAAAAAGTAATTTTTTTTTATACAAAAGGACTAAACATGGAACCATCCAGTATAATTTCATAAGCATGGGTAACTGGTCCTAAGGCCTAAGATCAAAGCTATTATCTATGATATATTGACAGATGTCACACTTTGATTTTTGGTTTTTTTGTTCGTTTGTTTCGGTTTTTTTTTTCTGCTTTCTGATGTTTAGTATTTAATTCCTCTGTGAACATAGACACCCTTTTTATTTTCCCTTTTCTTTTATAATTGAGAGGAAGGCAGTCAAATATTTCTCTCCCATCCATGGTGCTAGGAGAATGTTTCCAACGACTCAGTGATGGCAGAACACTGATGCTGTAGCACGTGATCTGTGGTGCCACGTGTGATGGGTGGGTAACAGATCCGTGCAACTCTCTTGCATCCATTATCGGATCCATGCTCCCACGACTCCAGGAAAAGCCTGTAGTGAGAATTAGGAGAGGAATAGGAACATGGACCAGAAGTTCATTTTCTCAAAGGCAACAAAAACCCTAAGGTGCAGAAACATTTCCTAGAAGAACATGTCGTATGAAAGTCACGGGATCACACCCTGATCAGGGGGAGGTGAAGACTCACATGTCTATTCCAGTTTCTGGGTTCAAATGACATCCAATAGACTTGGGGAAAACTCTTACCTACCGAAAGAATTCCTTCATTCCCTCCCACTCTTTCCTCTTCTTCTCTTGCCCTTTCTGGTGTTTTGAGACCGGGTTTCATGTGCAGTCTTGAATGCTCTCCTGTCTGCAACCCTCATCTTTCCACACGCCTAGTGCTGGCATTAGAGGCCTACACTGCCACACCCAACTTCTTCCAGGTCTTATTAGTTCTTAGGAACAACATTTTACAGCCTCTGAGTTCTTTCAAGATCATTGAGTCCTTGGTCAAGCAGGGAAAAGCATTTCAGAACCTGGGCTCTGTAGCCAGACTGAGAGATGTCTCAGCTGTAAGCCCTTAACTAGAATGCTCGCCTAAACCGCAAAACAGTGCCCTTGAAAATGTTTAGGGTTTGTTTTCTTCATTTGTCAATTAAATGGACTTGGGCCTGGGAAGGCTGCGTTTGCTGAAGTAAAGGACAGATCCTACTGGCTCAGTCTTTCAGCCAGTATCAAACCTGCTACAATGTTATGAATTGTTTGCCTCAAACACCAACTCAAGGGAGAAAAATATAATTAACATGAAACATGAAAAGAAAAATATTCCTTGTGTTTGTTGATATCCATATGGTGATTTCTCTGCATGTATGTCTGTGAGCACAGAGGCCAGAAGAGGGCATCAGATCCCCTGGGACTAGAGTTACAGGCGGTTGTGAGCCTGCATGTATGTGCTAGGAATCAAACCTGGGTCCTCTGGAAGAGCAGCCAATGCTCTTAACCACCGAACCAGCTCTCTAGTTGCCACCTCACCTCCCAGATAAATTCAATTAAAAGGTAAAAATAATAAACCTACCCATTGGCTATTTTTTTTGCCAAAATATTGCTAAGTGTTATATTGTCCTCTGCAATTAATTAGATAAATATGACTTTGTTAAGTCACATTGAAACTGTATTAAAATAGCCCTTTTCGGTTGAAATTGTATTAAGTGCTCCTTTGCTGTACCAAAAACATTTAGAATATAAATGAAATAGCATATGTGAGATGTTTTATGATCTTTGGAAGAAAAGACCTATAGAAACCTGACCTGTCAAATGTGCAGAAGCTGAGAGCACCATTCCATTCCGATTTGCTGATGGAACTGCTCTGACCATGTAATCATAGAGCAGGGGGATGTAGATCCCGACTTGTTTGTTCTGAGACTGAAAAATCTTGAGGCTATGGTTAGCTTTTGGCTGAAGACCATAAAAAAAAACCACTCAAAACAGTCATTGAATCCATAGGTGTAGGTGGGTGCCTAAAACGTAACTGATTTATCGGCCATGGGTTACTGCAGTGATGGTCTGGGGCCGTCTGCAAACCTCCCTTCTCAGTCGTATTATTTTCCTCAAGGCACCTTGAGAAGCAGCATAGCCTTCAGAAAGCCAGCGACATACATGTTACTCATGTTCTCCACCCCAACACGCAATGGTCTCGGAGAAACTCACTGCCTAGATAGTCATAATGGAAACAAACTAGATGATAACCAGGCTTCCCTCAGTGGGTCTGCCCATGTGGCATATGCCATAAGCAAAACGTTTTCTAATGCTAAGTATTAGACTTTCAAATCGAATTTGGAGAATAAGTTGTTTCACTCAGTCTCTTCTTGGAAGAGGCACGAGTTTGGATTCCAACAGGCTTCTCTTCTGTTGTGACTGGATGCTTTATGTCATTGTTTTTCCAGTTCTGACCGAAAACCCTCTTTTTCTAGAGGGACCCATAAAACTTGCCTAGTGGCTTAGCTCAGAACTTTGAAATATACACCACAAATGGCTCCGAAGGTGCGTATATCATCTGGGTTTCTAGTGGGACTGGGGCGGTCTCAACGTCAATGTATAAACACTCAAATTTTAGTGGAAGAAGTTTTCTTTTTTTCTTTTTGTGATTCGTCTTCAATGTCTCCATTAACTTCCATTTTATTTTTCCATGCTTGGATTGTACAATGATTTAAGATCCCATTGGTGTGGTGCTTGGTCATGCCAGCCAGAGCAATGTGCCAGTTGGCTACACTTGGAACCCGACGTACTCTGCCTTGCTTTATTTAAATTTAAAATGTCTGAAATATCTATTTAAATGTTCCTTTGTTTTGAAACCAAGTCCAGTTGGCAGTGACATGGGAGCCGTTATCTGGGAACTCCCACCAGCAACTAATATGTCAAAGTGAGTTACCAGATATAGTTAGTGTCTGACCAGGTAATTTTGAGAGCTCTCAGCAGTTTTAGTGGGCTATACAGACAGCCCAAGTAAGTAAATCCTTCACAATGCAGGAGTCTGGGCCTTTCTACCATGGACAATTGGATCTGCCTTGAATTCTTATATTTATAGCATTGTTGCTATTAGTTCAGCTGTGGATTTTCTGAGTGTGTGTGTGTGTGTGTGTGTGTGTGTGTGTGTGTGTGAGCATGCACATATACACTGCTGGGTTTATTTACTATTGCTCTTATATCTGCCATTTGTGCTTGAATCACCTATTGGGGTGCTCAGATGTTAAGAGCCCATAATGCTTTGGCAAGGAACCCAAGTTAATTTTCTAATACCCACATTGAAGACCTCCCCGCCATCTGTAATTCTAGCTTCAAGGGGGAATCTTCTAACGCACTCCTGAACTCTGCAGGTGCCTGGACTCATGTGCGCATACCCACTCACACACATAACACATGATTTTACAAACAGTTTTAAAACTCGCTCTTTAATCGGGTGGCAGTGGTGCATTCCTTTAACCCCAGCATTTGGGAGGCAGAATCGGGCAGATCTCTGAGTTCAGTTTGAGCCCAGACTGAGAGTGATTAACAAGGATGTACTGAGGGTATATGAGAAAAAGAAAGTTAAATTTAGTCAAAACTCCCCTAAACACCATGTGGGATAATCTTATTCCACTGAGTCATGTGCCCTGGTTTTTATGTAGCCTGAGGAAGTCTGTGTTAATAGATGCTCCTGTCCAGCCTGGGGTACTACAGAGTGAGTTTCAGGACAGACAGAGCCACATTGAGAGACCCTGTCTCAAAATTAAAAAAAATAAAATAAAAAAAATAAAAACTTAAAAAATTTCCTCCTTAGAAGACATTGAAAAGTCAATTTTTTTTACCAAGATACTGAAGCAGAGTAAAAGCCCATGGATCTGAAAAGAAAAGCGTGTGGCATGGGAGGCAGACTGAGAACCGAGGCTGAGGGACTATAGCATGACTTCCACCGGCTTTCAGATGCTAGGGTGTGGATAGTGGTCATGAAGTGAGTCACAGCAACACACAGGTCCCTCACAGTCTCCACCCCAGGCTGACAGGAGCATCTATTAACACAGACTTCCTCAGGCTGCATAAAACCAGGGCACATGACTCAATGGAATAAGACTATCCCACATGGTGTTTAGGGGAGTTTTGTCTAAATTTAACTTTCTTTTTCTCGTATGTCCTCAGTGCATCCCTGCTAGTTAAGACACTTGCAAATCCCTGGGGAAGAGTTCACCATCTAGTTAAGGTTAGGAGTGGTTGGTGGGCAGTCATGTTCCTGTATGTTAGAGAGGGAATTAGCCAAGCTTTCATAAGAGCTTTCCTTACCAGGGAAAGGGAATAGCAAACATGGTGCCTGGAGATGACTGACTTAAAAACAAAACCAAAAGACCAAACAAACAAACAAACAAACAAACAAAACCCTAAAGTACCCATGTCTTTTAAAACACAGGAAGAGGTGTACTGAGCCATCTTTCAAGATTTCCTTTGCCTTCTTCACAAGACCAAACTGGTCAATAATTTGTAGTACCTCTATTATTAGAGTCTAATATTTATTAAAGGCTACCAGGACTGTGGTGTTACACTTACTTCCTCTGCCTTCAAGGGTTCCATTTCTGATGTAAAGCCACTGAGAGAGAAGGCACATCAAAGATCTGAAGACATTTATAAGGCTCAAAACAGGGAACCTTAGTCATTTGAAAATTTGTGTCCAGACTTTTTTTCAAACAGAAACTGATGCCCGAAAGACTTGCTATGCTTATAGCTAAGGGTGAACTGGGTAGGCCATGAAGGGCAGTTTTGCTAACCAGTTTAATATGTCCCTTTAGTTATTCCAAGAACAGTTCCTAAACTATGCTGGGTACTATTGCTGGATGCCACAACATCACACTTAACAAGTCAGACAAAGTTCTTGCCTTCCAGACATAATGGCCTACTATGCCAACCATGAATTACACATTGCCATAAGAATTCATAAGGTTATGGCATGGGCTAAAGTTCTGGGGGTGGAGTAAACAATGAAGAGAGAACTACTGCTTGGTAGGTGAGGTTCATGCAAAGAGCCAGCGGGAAGCTGAGACTTCCAAGCTGAGGAGAAGGCACCACTGATGTAAAATATGTGGATAAGGGTAAGGTTTTGTTAGGCCACAAGTGACACAATTGAAGTACGAAAACAAAGATGGTGGTCATCATTGGTGCAACTACTAGAGTGGAGAGAACGGAGAGAAAGCAATGCTGAAACAGGAAGGATACTGAGCTTCCAACCTGAGAGAAGGAAGCTCGTGAAGGTTTCATCTCTACCCTAGCACTCACGGGATAGCTCCGTCCTCCTCCCTTACCTACCGCTGGCTCTGGTGGCCATTAAGTTAAGTGGACATATTTTCTCTGCTGTTATTTTTCTGTTGATGTGCTTACAATTTTGCTTATCAACTCAACATAAAATCTTCTGAGAACAGGCTCCACGTTGTACCTCTCTACATCCAGGGAGCCTGCTCTCCCTGGTAGGCAACAGGAAACTGGTGGATATTTGGGCTGGTGGTAAAAGGATATGAAGGTTATGATTGGTTGGTTTTTGAGCATAGTTAGTGCCAGTAATTTTAGAATTGGTCTCCAGTGTTTGCTAGAAACAGGGTTTGCAGCAAGGTGAATGCCCTCTAACTCATGGGAAGGAGGTCAAAGACAGTGGAAGAAACAGAAGTGGTTTGTAGTTGTTACTACTTCCTTTCAGATCAGCTAGAGGACAGGGCAACTGACTGGTAGAGCTCTTCCTTGTCTAGACAATAATTGTACATGAATTATTTCTTATAAAATGGCATTCATATCATTTTCAATCTGGAGATTTATCCTGGTGGGATCCTATTGGCATCCAGGTATTTATCAATCTCCTAGGATTTCCCCAAGCATGCTAACTACAGTGCAACCCTCATATCTTTTTTAATCCTTCATGGTTTTCTTTAAGAAAGAAAGAAAGAAAGAAAGGAAGAAAGAAAGAAAGAAGCAAGAAAGGAAGAAAGAAAGAAAGGAAGAAAGAAAGAAAAAGAGCACACTACCATCAAACAGAGCATAATTTAGTTGCCGTCTAAAACAAAGAATTATTGAAACCTTTCTATTTGGCTACATACATACTGGGAAAAAAAAGAAAGAAAACAACAACAACCTTAGGACCCCACAGTGAGATGTTGGTGGCACTGCAGGTTGACATTACAGACTTGGCTAGCAACTCCTTGAATTAGAATCCAATCCTCCTGTCTTCCAACTTGTACTCAACTTCCAGAATTGCTAGTAATAATTAGTAAGACTCAATACATCTTAAAGCAGAATATAACTGTGTCTCTCAGTCCTTATAGCTGGAACCCTCTAAAAGTACGTGAGCAAATGCTTTGAGTCAGAGCAATTCTCCTCCAGCAAATGCTTAACCCTACCCCACCCTCACCTCCAGTCAAATTCATGTGTTATAGCTGTAACATTCAGTGAGTCAGACATGTTTGAAGGTCAGGTCTTGAGGAAGTAATGTGGTTCAGATGAGGTCACACGGGTGGAGCCCTCACTATAGAATATGATCCTTGTTACCTCAAGAAAACACAGCCACACCTCCCCCACACGCACACTGTTATTTTTAAGCGACTGAATAGGTCCACGCTCAGGCACTAAAGCTCTAAAGCTCCCCAGTTTCCAGTCTGTGAGAGATAAATTTCTGCTATGTAACCCCCAGACTACAGGACTTTTTCATGGCAACCTGAACTGACTGAGATGGCAACAGATTTTATATATGAAAGTATTAAGACCAACCGAGAGATGTTGTAGAGCAGTGTCCACTTCCCAACCCCACAAAAACGTTCTAAGCTTGAGCCACTGTGTATGCTTTCAGTTTTCTTGGTCTTTGGGGAGAATTTTAATTTCCTTTACTTAAGCATTATTCTTCAATTTCATATTTTTTTTATGTGGGGCACATTTGCATCCTCCTGTCTTTAATCCTTTTGGTAGCCAAGAGCACAGTAACCATTCAGAGATACTTAATCTCCCCCTCCGACTTCCTTGTTTATGGTAGATTACTGAGCCCTTTACTCTGGTGGTTTATTGTGATGGATAGCTAGCTCTCCGTTCCCTATGGCTTCTCTCCTAGACTCATCTTGCCCTTTTCACTCTGGACTAACAACATGCAGGGCAGTACAAGTCATGCTCTCAGACTTTAAATACCTTGTAATCGTTACTATGTTTTTATCCAAGGAGAAGAGCCCTCTCTGTCCCATTCTTCCTGTCCTTCCAAAGACTGAGCTCATTCATTAGGCATGGACATTTCTCTCATTGCACTTGGCTCCTAGAGCCTGGTTTTTCCTTTCCTCCCCCAGATCTTAAAGTAAGATTTTAAAATGTAATAAAAATAAAAGAATCAGCTTTAAAAATGACCTGGGACAAGTTGATCCACACAATATTGCCAGTTCCTACTGGTAATGCCATGATTGATGGTAAGCCTTCCTTAAAGTTGGAAACCCTCTTTACAAAGGAAGAATGTCAGAGGAAGAAGCCGGAGATGTCTGTATAGGCAGCCATCACCTCAGGGGACTGTATACCTGGAAAGTTTGGAAAGCTTTACAACCTGATTCAAAATTACTCTTTTCCTAGAATTTTTGCCTCCCTTTGTCATTTCTTTCCTTGTTTGTTTTCTTAAAAAAAATGGAATTTCCCCAAATGCTCAGACATTTAACGAAAAATAAAATTAAATAAAAAAAGGAGGAGGAAGAAAGAAAAGTCACTGCATACATCCTGAGTAATGTGATTTTTAGTTTAGACATGTGGCAACCAAATTAGTTAACGCAAAGCAAATGAGCTGAGAATAATTGAATTTTCACAGCCCGTATTTAGCCTTTGGCCTTCTTCTTTTTCCAGTGTTTTCTAAAATACTAATTTCTGGTGGGATTGTTTACAAAAGTTCTGGATTCCTTACCTATTTGAGTGCAGGCATCTGCTTGATATTTGGACATTTCTTTTCAGAAATGAATTTTAGAGAGAAAATTTGGCTCCGTAGAAAGTCAGGAATTAACTAACAGCAGAAGAGTATCCCCCAGTAGGGTGTCTGGGACAAACTGTGGATTCCCTCATGCTTTGTTGGGTCTACCGCCATGTCTACTGACTTTTAAAGATTTTGTGAGTCTTTTTTGTTTTGTTTTGTTTTGTTTTGTTTTTTTTGTTTTTTGTTTTTTTTTTTTTTTGCACTGGACCTCATTTACACACTCATCAAACTGGATCAAGCAGTAGTGACCATATCGGAAGCATCTTCCGACTTCCTCTGCAGTTCCTTACTAATAGCATGGGTCATTACAAACAGGAAGCAGAGGGCAATGAGAAAGAACAGCACAATGGCTTTTGCTAGATCGTTTCCAAGGAGAAATCTCATCAGTAACTTAGCAGTGCAGCCTTCTCGGTTCAAATGCCTTCTCGGTGCTGATTGACTGCCTCTAGGATGCATTCCTGAGTGCCCCAGGCAACCTTGAGATCTAATTCCTTTTCTCTATTCTGTTCTTTTGAAAACAGGCTCAGAGAAGTGAAGCACATTGTCCACAGTCACAGTTAATAATGGGGAGGCTGCAGGAAAACACGGTTATCTTGGTCTCTAAGCTGCTAAGCTTTCTCCTCTGTTCCACTATATCCCCTCCATTACAGTCAGGTGGATCTAATCAAGGGTTCTTATTTCCTACTTTGTTATTCTTTCTATTCTTTTAATATTTCCCATAGAGAAACTGAGGGTAGTAACCACATTTAAAGCCAGATCTTTATGTCTCTAGCAAAGGGGACGTACTCTAATAACTCAATTCTTCTTCTTCTTCTTCTTCTTCTTCTTCTTCTTCTTCTTCTTCTTCTTCTTCTTCTTCTTCTTCTTCTTCTTCTTCTTCTTCTTCTTCTTCTTCTTTCTTCTTCTCTTCTCCTTCTCCTCCTTCTCCTTCTCCTCCTCCTTCTCCTCCTCCTTCTCCTCCTCCTCTTTTTTCTTCCTTTCTTCTTTTCTTACATCCTCCTCCTCTTCCCCCTCCTCCTCCTCATCAGGTGGTGCTGAAGAGCAAACCTAGAGCGTTATACACATTCTACACAGTTCCAGAAGAAAGTTAGAGTTCTGATAAAGAACTGCATAGGACGGTTTGTTTGTACTGGATTCCCTGAAGAGTTGTGCTCACAAATGCCATAAGACACATCTTGAGAGTTAAAGCACAGAAAAGTGATATGGATTATATTAACATTTTAGTACTATGGAAATACATTTGCCTTACAGATCAAAAAAAAAAACTATAGAGAAGATGAGAGACTTAAAATACTATGAACCATGATAAGGCACTTCACAGTTTTTAGTGCTTTCTGTTTCAAAGGAAGGTTGGCTTTAATGAGAAGGCTAATTTTGGGACTGTATGCAGAACCAGAGGCTCACCCTAAAGAACCATTAAAGTAAATGTCTTAAAAGATTTAGCGTGTGTGTGTGTGTGTGTGTGTGTGTGTGTGTCTGTGTGTGTCTGTGTCTGTGTGTGTCTGTGTGTGTGTATGCTTGTGCTTGTGAGTGCAGGTGTCTGTGGACATGTAGAGGCCAGAAGAGGGCATCCAATTCCATGGAGCTCAAGTCACGGTGGCTGTGAGCCACCTGACGTGGGCTCTGGAAACCTTGTGCGAGAAGAATCTGCACTGTTAACCATAGAACCATCTCTCCACCCCCATGGCACACCAACCCCTTTTCATGTCTTTAGAACATTCTTTTTCTCTAACAAACAATCACATTCTACATGTTTTAATATTATTTTGTAAGATTTAGATCAATATCTAAGAGAAATAAGCCAAATGCATGCCACCTTGATGGTAAAGGCAAGAACACATGTCTAATTTTACCACGCAGTGTGGGCCTGGAAGCTCTAAGGTCATCATTTACACACACTATACATTATAGGCAAATACCTATAGTGACTGAAGAGCTGCATATTCGTCAGCGTGGATGAGATTCAGTGATGGAGGACCATGCGAGTACCATGCTGTGGAGAAGGGGGAAGAAGGCATGATGCTAAACATGGCTTTGGTCATTGCTATACATAGCTAAGCTCCACTAACACTGCAACAGTGTCTCCAGTTAAGTGGTACCAGAGCCACTTATCAGGACACATATTAGAAGGATGCTGTCCCAATTTCAGTTAAAGCCAAGTATACTCAAAGAAATGCTAATGGGCACCGCCGTTGTCTTCGTGTTTTTCGTAGGCCTGGCAATCTAAGCAAAACAGTTCTTAGTGGCTTTTGCAATTATGCCTCCTTTCAATTTTCTAAAGGTTACAGGGCCTGCACCACACAAATCCCATTAAAGTAAGTGGCTGTTGTGCAATACAAATTGCTTTGAAAACATTCTTCAATGCCCATAAAGTGATCAGCGGTCTGCGACTCAGATTCACTGGCCTGCCATGATTTCAGCCCAGAGACCGACGGCGGGCTTTGATGTGGTGGTCGGTTTCTGCTACCGAAGTTGGCATTTTATCTTCTTGCATCAGATTTCTTCCCAAATTGATGTGACTCAGGCCTAGGGAACGCATTTTTACTGCGATTTTCTTCCTAAAATATATATATTTTTCTTTTACTGTACCTTTAAATTACACTGGACTGACCCTTGATCTTGAACCTCGGAGGTTCCTCCTACTGGATGTAGCACAGCAGAAGGTCAGAGACTGCATGGTGTGTGTGTGTGTGTGTGTGTGTCCGCGCGTACACAAGGTCTTAGTAAGTAGGGGTTACCATAGCTGCCTGGTCTTGGCGCTTTCTGCTTTCTTCACCCTACCCTCTAGTGGAATGTCAGCAACCTCATACAGAATACACGGTGAACTTTATGCTACAGCCAGGGTGTTCGTGGTTTCTTTCCAACCCATGTATGTATACACAATTTATCTTACAAGTGATTCTAATCCCTATTCTGATGCCACTAATATTCTGATCCACTGAAAACACTACTCTTTTTAGCATTTCTGTCTCGTATGTGTGTCTCATTATTTAAATTGCTCATTCATCTCAAAGATGCTTTTCACATAAGAGATGAAACCAAAAGATTGAGCTCTCCATTTACAAAGAAACAAGACCCCACATCCTTTCCTGTGCCTGGATCTGAAGAAGACTCGCTGTAAAAGGTTTTTTCTTTCTTCCTTTTGTATTTAAAATCACCCAGAAACAAAGGTAGTCCTGACCTAACTAGTTGTCGCTTTTCACTATTAAAAAGAATCATCCGAATTCAGGACTCCCTGAGCCCTTTGGGGGGCGGGGCTTCTAACTCATGGTCCTGCTTCTATATGACAGTATAGGTCCATTCTTCCAACATTTATCACCAGCTCATCTATGCTGCCTCTATCTCTTTCATAGCAATGATTGAATGCACAAAGACAAGAAAATGTTCACCTGGAAGAATTGGATTGAAAACTTTTAATTACATTAATTTATTTATCACTTTATATCCCAATATCAGCACCCCAGGCCTCCTTCTCCATACTGGAGGACTAGGGGCATCCTCTCTCACTGAGGCCAGACAAGGTAGCCCAGTTAGGGGAATAGGATCTATAGGCAGACAATAAATTCAAGGATAGCCCTAGCTCTCCTTGTTGGGGGGACTCCCATGAAGACCAAGCTGCATATCTATTGCTATATATGTTCATAGGGTCTAGGCAGGACTGTAATTTTTATATAGTATTTGATAAAACAGTAACATATGTATGGAGATTTAGAAAGAGATAGGCTAATACAGGCTGAAACTATTGGCCAAGTCTTCACACAGGAAGTAAAACGTGATGTGCTTCCTAGGACACATCGATTTTCATGTATTCTTTAAAATGAAAGAGAAGTGTGCCCACGTGTTCTGGAAAAAAGATGGAAGGCAGAGGAGTTCTGTTGTGCGTAAATAACCACAGGGAGGCAAGTGAGAAAGAAAGCACAGGACATCTGACTTTAATAGCTACTAAAGATGCACACATGGACATTCTGGCAGCAACAGTGCATGACACATTGGTTTTCGTTCACCGACCCGCCTTAGAACGTTTTTATAACAGCTAGCACGAGAAATCACTTCCCATGAGTCATTTCCACAGCTAGGTTCACTTTCCTTGCTGACGACTTCTTGTTCTTCTTTTGCATAGCATGTATTTGCTCTTAAGAACAGAGTAGAATTGAGTGTCCTGGCCCCCAGTTCTGTCTAGAAATCTCAAAATGCCATTGCTATTTTGGGCAAATCACTTTGTTCTGCAAAATGAGGGGGAACGGATTAGGGAATTTCTTGCATTGTATATGGTGCCAGAATCTTAGGAAACTGTACCTGCCCGTTAATCCAGTTTAGTCACTTCATCCAGAGAGTAGCAATAACTATATAATTGCAATGCATTCAAATACACATCTATAACATCCATAACCACCTTGGATTTACATATGATCTCTTTTTGTAAAGATATATTCACAACTCTTGGTTATTCCAAGGCTTAGTAAATCCCAATGCCTTTAGCAGGCCCAAGAATGGTGTCCATCCCATCAGCCAGTTGGATATTAGTGCCTTTGAACCATGTAGTTTGAAATTAGTCTTCACTGTAGCTGGCCTAGCAGAAAGATGACTCTCTTGCTATGATAAACCCTCACTGCATTTTCCCTTGCATTTACCCAGAACCCCAAATCTGATAGATGTATTTATCATACGTTTTTCAAGTGCCCTGAGTTTGTAAACTTCAGCAGCATTTATTTATCTTCTCCTGCTGTGGGTGACACTGTACTTCAGTGGTAGGGAAAACTCTCAGGCTGTAAGCAGTGAGCAAAGACAGATGAGCCAACAGGCAGCTGCCCCAGCTACCTCGCTGCCTACTCATTGTCTCTTCCATTTGACTTGGGTTTTGAAGGACATTTGCCAGAACCAGACTCCTGGGACCCTTGTGATTTGCATGTCTTTTCTCACCTTCAACATGATCTGAACTGATGTTTTCATTTGTTAAAAGAAACCGAGAACATTTACTGGGAAACTCTTGCTGGAATCACTTCAGAACATCATTGCTATTTATTTCTGTGTCATAAACTGTAATCCTTCATTTCCCTTACTCCCACGTCAGGGGAGTTGGTGGTTTTATAGTGGACAGTCAGTGGAATTTCAATCAACAGTGGGAGATCTCAAAGAACTATGGAGAGATGATGGGGCAGGTTGTAGTACTAAGACCAAGACGTAAAAAATATTCTTGATCTTGATCAGAGCTTGGCAGTACAAGAAGAAACAGGATTACAAGACAGAAAAAAAGGACATGGAACTTGTGGTTAGGCAGGAAAAGGAATTTTGAGTGAAGAAAAATCAGGGAATTTACTTAATCTGGGGTTTTCTTTATTTGACAAAAAACAAAATAGTAACCTGTGGTCTGATTGGTCTCAAATTTAGAAAAGTATAGAAAGTAAGGACTTTTTGCAGATTCATGCTTAATGGAAACATGAAATTCCTAATAAGGTATTGTCTCAAAGTCCTTGAAGATGAAGAGATACCAGAAGAGCTAGGCATACGGAATTGAGTTCAAGAGATCTAGTATGAAGAAGAAGAAGAAGAAAAGAACAATGCAAATGCTTCCAAACAATGGAACAGGGAGGAGACTGTACATGCTAAATGATGTTCGGTCCTACATGCTTCAATTACAGTGTTGTTACTGTCAGTGTTCTTTCAATGATGATATTGTCAGCTAATACTTCTAATAGGTAAATGGTGTCAGTCATGTTAACTGGGATGATCTAGGCATCGAGAGATCTTGATTATGATTCAAATGGTTCTATCATCAAAATGAGGCTGATTTGAGAGTCTCATCAGAGCACGACAGAAGCTCCATCTGAAGAAAGGATTAATGGAGCTCCTGCATCTATCAATCATTTCTGATAGTCAGCAACTTCTTCTATTTCTTTCTTCCTTCCTTCCTTCCTTCCTTCCTTTCTTCCTTCCTTCCTTTCTTTCTTCCTTCCTTCCTTCCTTCCTTCCTTTCTTTCTTTCTTCCTTTCTTTCTTTCTTCCCTCCTTCCTTCCTCCCTTCCTTACTTTCTTTCTTTTATTATTATTATTCTTTAATTTAAAAAAAATCCAGTTGTTATCCTCCTCCTGGTCTGACCTCTATCTGTTCCTCATCCCATCCTATTCCTCCTCCCCTGTCTCCAAGAGGATGTCCCCACCCCCAACCCCCACCCCACCAGACCTCTTCAAGGATCCTGAATGTTTTTCAAGGATATGTTGGGGGCCTCAGATCAGCTCATGTATGCTGCCTGGTTGATGATTCAGTGTCTGAAAGATCTTGGTGGTCCAGGTTAGTTGAGACTGCTGGTCTTTCCGTAGGAAGACCAGCGATTTCTCTCTTTGAGAAATTGGGTAAGATCTTACACTTTTTTTTTCTACAGACAAACTTTTCTGAGGACAAGAGAAGTTTCATGTTTCCCAGGGGGGAAAATTAGCCAGTGTTTATTGTAGCTGGGTCTTTAATTACCAAGGACAATATACAGTGTCTGTTCTAAGTCCTAGAGGAGGCTAAGAGGGAAGGAATCTTGGAGTGCGAAGATAGCAGTCTCAGTCATCAGGTACCTAGAGATCTGCTCTGCAGGAGTCCTCAGTCTAAGCTGCACTTTGAACCCCAAACATAACCGTAGAACAGGCTCTCATTTGTTTCTTTGTGGTAACAGTGATACTACAGTTGAGGTTGATTCTTGCCAGCAGCTTTGTTGCGAGCACTGTGCGTATTTACTCACAGGAAACCATGATTAGATGTGCTAGAAACAAAGTGCTAGGAGACCCGGTTTGTTTAAAATGGAGCAAATATACAATCTCTCCTTTATCTTCATCATTACTCCTTGTGATTTACTTGGGACTGAGCCTCTCTGGACAGCACATGCCATAACAGAATGTGTATGACCTATACGGGCTCTGGGAGTTCCAGCTTCTGGGATAATTGTTTGATGGCGGCATTAGCACAGCTGGTCAGCCCCTTGGTTTCCAGTCAATCATCCTTGTACTGGGGCTGGGAGGGATTTCAGGACATTCCTCTCTGATGGGTGGATTTTGCTGTTGGAATGACTGGCACACCAAGATGACTTTGGGATAATTCAGAGCTAACTCATGTAGGTCCGTGGCAGGTAAAAATTCAGAGATGTGATTATTTTTCCCCAAAGGTTCCCCTGGTCCTCAGGACCCTACATCTCAACGTGGGGTGCAACTGTTTCAGGGAACAGCTCCTCATTCTTGTGTGTTTTTTAAGTAATGGTTGCTAAGGTTCCTGATACTGCTCTAAGCTGAAGCCTGTTTGGGCGATGGCATGGCATGGAGTTTTTTCTGAACGCCACTCTGAGTTAGTCAGTCACTGCATTTAAGGAGAACGTGTTTTAAAATGGAAACCTCTTTGATTTGGTTTGGACCGTTTCTTTTCCGTACACTGTGCACTTCTGACCGTGTGCCTGTGATGTGGAGAGGAACTGGTATATTTCGTGATGAAACTGTGTAAATAAACATCAGATAGTGTGAGGGAGTGAGGTAGAATAAGGTCTACTTTTCTTTCCTCATCTCTGGTGAAATGAGGAGGATATGGACGGGTGAGATTTTCCTTCAGCTGTCTGTCACAGAACAGATCTCAATGAGCTGCAAGTAACATCCTTCAGGCAACCATCTCAGGTCTAATCTTAAATAGACATGCGATAATGAGGCCCCAGCGCTGAGGAGGAGTCTTGGCCCTCACTGAAAATGGCATTTGACTGTGGTACTTTGCAATCTCTCATAGATGACAGTAAATGCAGGCCGTCTGGGATCTCTCGCGTGACCTTCCTTCCTTATCCCCACTTTCCTTCCAGATGATCAGCTGAACTCTGAGGAGAAGAAGAAGAGAAAGCAACGGAGAAACAGGACAACCTTCAATAGCAGCCAGCTGCAGGCCTTGGAGCGCGTCTTCGAGAGGACCCATTACCCGGATGCTTTTGTACGAGAAGATCTTGCACGTCGGGTGAACCTCACGGAGGCCAGAGTGCAGGTAAGTCATGCTTTGAGTGGCAGGCACCAAGCATCCCCTCCATAGTGACACAGCCATGAACATTGATTATGGATACAAATTAGAGGTTTGGGACTGGAGATGATACTGATATGGGTTATGAAAATAAAGTATAACAACGGGCTGCATACCTTTACTGTGCTTCTTTGGGTAGAATGGCATTTTAAAAAAGCCAAGTAGAACGCCTTTGGGAAGGATGAATATGCTGTAGGGAAGGAAAGGCTATCCCTTTTCCCTGTTGTGAACTTTCTATATCGTGTTCCATAAACCGTCCACTAAGGGCTTGCCTCTGCACCCCCAGCTCTCAATTTAAATCCTAGAGAGTCCATAGATATGGACTCTTCCTCGACAGCTTGGGAGAATATATAAACCTTCCAGTACTTTGTTCTCAGTACTCGTGATTATGAATGGTGATAGAGGCTGGACATGGCTATTGAGAAGTTAAGAGCACACTTAAACTACATACTGTCTCACCGTCTCCAATGTCTTGAGGAAATAAAACAGGGAAGGGGAGAATAGAGCCATGGTGGTTCCTTCAGTTGGAGAGTGTAACAAGATTCTCCACCCGGGGACACAGGGGCATCTCCTCCAAGTTCCTCCCAAGAGATAAGAAAAAAGGAAAAGGAAAGATGCAAGGAAAGCCATCTAGGCCCCTTCTGTGGCCCCAGGGAAAGGAAGACAGAGTGTTGAGGAAACGCCTTTGTGTCGCTGTCAGGGCTCAGATGCTGCTGCTCCATAGAAACATAGCACAGCTCCATGGTGTCCACATTGGTCCCGTTCTCTCCCTCCTGCTATCCTCGCAGAACTGATGTTAACCTCAGTGTATACACCACCCCACTGCTGTGAGCTCTCTCCGCCTTCCTAACCCTTTACATCTCCTATTTCCCACCTCAGCCTGCAGTGAAAGACATCTGTAAATGAGTAACCCACACACAAAAGAAACAAAGGAGAAAGAAAAGCACAAAAACATGCTCTTAGTTTGGGTGTTTTCCTTTTTTTTTTTTCTATTTTGATCTTTTGTTTTCAACTTTTTTTTGAGGGAGGAGGGTACTAATCTTAAATAGTAAGAAGGTAGAGAGGATCTGGGAGGAGTTGGAGGAAGGAAAAAAATGTGGTCGAATATATTGTATGTAAAAAAAAATCAAATCAAATAAACGGGTATCCCCTAGTAGCCCACAGCACCATTTTGTTTAGTGCTCTGAATTTTAAAAAGGAAACAGATAGTGTGGTGCTGAAAATTGTTTTACAATGCAGAAGGGTTGTGAGATAAATCATGTCCCATTTCAGTGAATGAATGTCATGCATGTCCATACATAATGCATACATGTGCACACAGATACATTCACCATTGCCTCTATTGCTGTGACATTTCCTGGGCGAGCGGCACAGAGTTGTTCCTCTGTGACTTTATTATTTCTCCTTAAACTTCTAGCTTTTCCCAGACCAAACCAAACACTGAACTCTAGGACTCCATGTCCAGGGCATTTGTTATAACATGGCATGAACTATATCAAGTTGTCTGTGGGCCAAGTCTCCTCACTGCATGCTAAAGTCCTCCTGTGTGGAGAGGGGACTTTATTTTTTCATCTTGGAAAAACACATTTCTCCCCCTTTCCTTAAATGCCTATTGAACTACTGTGGACTTGCTGAATTGTTGGAGATAAATAAGGCACTGGCCCACTCATTAAGGGTACCATTGCCTAGAACAGAGAAGAGTTATGCAGGCCATGGAATGGTGATATCATCACAAGACGATCCCCACAAGTATCACTGATAAGTAGAGGAATGTCTGGTGTCACTGCATGTGGTGGACACTCATCTACTGTTTTGGGGGAGTCCTCTGAATCTAAGACACATTAAAAGTAGTATGGCTTTATGATAAACAGCTAATTCTTTTATTGATCATTCCATTCCTTTACATCTCAGTTGATATCCCACTTCCCGGTTACCTCTCCACCAGCCTCCATCCCACGTCTGCCTTCCCCACCCCCCTTTGTCTGTATGAGAGCGAGAGCTAATTCTTGAACAGTGCTTTTTTTTCCATGTTAAGAAATTTTCACTTTTTTTTCCCCAGTAGAAAGGTGGTAGAGGGTATCAAGTAAGGCATCAGCTATATTTACATGTAAAGTGGTAACTCTAATGGCAAAGTGTTGCCCATATTATAAATGAAAGATCTGGGGGCTGGACAGGTAGGGAGATGTCTGAAACTACCTTTGCTGACGTCCATTCAGGTCCTGCATGCTACACAATTCCTTGGGGGGAGGGGGCAATAGTCACATGACATTTTAGGTCAATGTTGTCCACTAGAGCAATTTATCCCCACACACTGTCATACTTTCGATAACTTGGCCAAAATGTTTGGTTTACATTATTTAGGTGTGTGTATGCATCAGGCTTTCACAAACTTTGAACTGCTTGAGAGCAGTCAATAAATACAGTCAATAAATAAATGCAATAAATAAATCATCTCTTCTTCCCAGATTTAGTATCAGGCCTGCACTCCAGTAAGCACCCCATAGAGCGTTCTGGAACGAACATAATGAATGAATAAAATTATGTGAATAAATGATAAGAATTGTATGCCATGGGTTAGACATCCTTAAGTAGAACTAAATGTTGTTATTATTTGCACGAACTTCAGGATTGCTTCTCACTGGACCCATATCCTCAACTTTAAAATAGAAAGCATAGAGCCCAACATGCAGAATTATCACGCTAACTAGAAATAGTGTCAGTCCCAATGTAGGTTACGAGTCCTGGCATCAATTTAAATAGAAGGTTATGACTAGTTGTCACAGATCCTGTCAGGCTACATGCATGCCTTGGGATGTACAAATAAATGTCCTCCCATTGACTTTTCAGGGTTAGTGCCTGTTTTTTTGTTTGTTCATTTGTCATTTCCTTCCTGCTAAGAGTTCCTTTATAGAATGTAAGTAGGTTTCCCTGTCTGGTTCAATATGGTAGAAGTGCTGGGATATTATAGCCAGGAGCCGGCGTATAGATATACCCTTGAGGGGAGAGGGATACCCCTAAACATCTAGCCACTGTTCATCTTGGTCTCCAGAGTCCCCATTTGCTTGGGCTCCCACGGGGGTGCTGATTTATTAGAGCACCCTTTAGTGGTTCTTTTTCTTCTGTTGCATCTTCACTCCCCCTATGGTTTTTCCTGCACCTTTTCTAGGAATAATTTTCTTCTTAATCCTTGCCAGAAGGTGTGGGGGAGATGGAGGGTTTTCTTTAAATGATAAACACAATGAAAGCAGACGAAAAATTGTAAGAATCCTTAAAATGCTCTTAGAAAACCCATTGTATCTATTGCCAACATCTAAGAAAATTCTAATTATATTGAATATAATTACAACAGGGTTTATAACCGACATGTTGTCTCGTAGAATGTGTATAGATTCCCATCTCTGAATTCTTAATTGCTATAAGTATTTGATGGTCCTTTTGTGCCGGGCCTTGTATATGCTAAGCACTACCTCTGAAGTACTACACAGATTCAGAGATTTCCCTCTAAACTCATTGACCATGGGGGAAGGATAACACTGCAGGATTTCTGTTATTTTAGGAAGAGGTCTAGACCCATCCTGTATCTTTCTTGGGGTGGCATTACATAGTAAAGTCAACCAAAATTTCCTTCGTGTAACCTATTTTTCCTTGTTCTTCCTCTCCCTCTTGACGTCTTTCTCCCTTCACAACACTATTCCAGGTGTGGTTTCAGAACCGAAGAGCTAAGTTCCGCAGGAATGAGCGAGCCATGCTGGCCAATAAAAACGCTTCTCTCCTCAAGTCCTACTCAGGAGACGTGACTGCCGTGGAGCAACCCATCGTACCTCGTCCTGCTCCCAGACCCACCGATTATCTCTCCTGGGGGACAGCCTCTCCGTACAGGTGAATGACTGGCCCACTCTCTCTCGCTCCACTTCCACATGCTTCTCAGCCATCCACCACTCTCGAGGCCGCTTTTGCAGCCGGCTACATTCCTTACTGGGTTAGCCTCTTCAGAGACATTCGACTTGCTGGTATCCCCACATTTTCCCAGGAGATTGCTAGTTGCCCCAGGAGCAGGGTTTGGGGCAGAAGAGAGAGGGGCAGCCATCAGCAATCTCCTCCCGGACTCAGGAATTCTTGCCAAGGTTGCAAAACTGGGAAAGAATAAAAACGAACAGATCCTTTGCAAACTGGGCCTGGTGGCTCTCTTGGAACCATTCTGGAACAAAAGTATCCCGTTTAAAACACATTTGCTGTGTTATGGCCGAGTAGGGAATCAATGTGTAATGCTGCGAGTGTAGGACTAAAGGCGCTCTTCGCAATAAATCTGATTTTGAATGATGAGGAAAGGAGAGAGGGTGGGAGGGAGAAGAAGTGAGACAGGGATGGAGAGAAGAGGAGAGAGAGGAGTGAGACAGGAGGGAAGAAGGGAAATTCAGCAACAGAGAAGCTTGTTTTAATCGTTTTCATGACCCTAGTACTTAGTTAATAGGTGAGGCTTTCTTAAGATCCCCAATGCTTCCTCCTCCTCCTCTGTTTGTGCTTCTTGTATGTCCCAATCTCTCTCTCTCTCTCTCTCTCTCTCTCTCTCTCTCTCTCTCTCTCTCTCTCTCTCTCTCTGCTGTGGTATGCTTTAAATAGAAAAAAACCACACTGAACTTTTATATTAAAAAAGGAAACATTTGACGCAGGAAATAATAGAGGACTATTTTAATCCTTATTTGGAGTCTGTCACCCTCCGTTCAGTGTGCTTTTCAGAAAGCCCAAGTTGATGTAAGGGCATCTTGGATTCCTGGACTTAACCTATGATCAGGCTAGTATACTTTTCTTTAAAACTTGGAAAAACCCAAGTCAAGGCTATATATCCTGCCTGGAAGAACTATGCACACGCTCATTTTTCTATTGAATGACATTTATTTATCTTTTTTAAATTTAATTCTTGACCTAAGAAAGGACTTAAAACCGGTTACAGGGAATTGTGCCCAGATAAAGATGTGAAATGCCACATTCGTGAAACACCAGTGCTTTGCCACACTTGATAGGTACTGTTAAATCCCAAAGTCTCATCTAAATGCTCTTTCGGGTCCAAGTGGGTTCTTCGGAGAAATGTCATAAATGCATTTGGAAGTTTTATATACGTCCCTCGTGAACTTAGCCTGAAGCAGTGCTGATCTCAGTGATAGGTATCTGTGTCTAAAAAAAATGAGAGGGGCCTGTGTGTGTGTTCTGGGTCTCCGTTGGCCAACCTTTGCAGCTATGTCTATGTTGCCTACTTAAAATTTAGATGCTTCCTTATTTCATCTAAAATTTAGATGTAGAACTTACTAAAAACACATTTTGGAGACTGTTGTTGGAATAGCATATTCTATAATATTTTAAATAAGTTAAAGGGCTGTTTTCCCTACAACTATTGGTAGTCCACAAATTCAGCAACCGGCTTGGAATATGGGTATAATTTGGAGTCTGGTGCATTAAGATCTCTGGTTTGAGTTTGGTTCCAACCAGGAAGTATTGCTCCTTTTTCTGCTTATGTCTTCCTTGGGATTTTTCCCCCCAGCTATTGACAATCCAGATGGCTGCCACGTGGTCCCTATCCAAGGAGCTGAACACAGCATACTAACACAAGTGGAGACGTAATCCTTCCTGAACTAGCATCAAGTTAGGCAATCTGAACCAAAGAAACATGCCCTAGTGTGGGCATCTAGCAGAAACTAGTACCATGGGGATTTGGTGTGCCTTTTTGGGAAATAGTCTATTTTAATTGAAAAAATAGAAATTCTACATACATTTTGAAAATCCACTCATAGTCTCACCATCTTGATGTAACTAGTTAGTTCATTTTATGATTAGAGTTCATTATTTTATATAGGGATAGTCTTAGTGTACATATTATTTTGTATTGTGCTCTTTTATCATTTAAGACTATGTAATGTCCTTTTCTCATTTCGTGGTATGCATTCATTTCTCTTATACACAATGTTTGTAAAAAAAAAAAGCCAATTGAAGCAGGATAGAACTTAATTGTTCATATTTTGTATGAAGAATAAATTAACATCAAATATAAGTTAAGAAGCAGAAGCTTAAGGCAAGACTTTAATCAATGATAATGTTTCTTTGATCTATTGTTAACTAAAGTGTTTATAATTTCATTAATTTCTGAAAGTGTCAAAGGCTATTCTGTTACTTGGGGATATTTCTGCTATGTTTAGAATCAAATATGTTATGATTTTACATTTTGAAACTTGCTAGGAAACATAACTGTTGTTGAGGAACTATAAAAATAATTCAAGAAACGATGACAAGCAAAGGAGATGACGGACCTTGTTGTTCCTGTCAGTATCACTATGTCAAGCTAGTACCTCACACGAGATATTCATTAAAAGGCTTTTCTCTTGGTCAACCTTTAGAGTACTCCTGTGTGATAGTTCTATCCTTGCCCTGGTTCAAAACAAGAGGAGACCAGTCACTTTCACAGGTTTAAGTCTTCAGCAAGCAGAGTCAGAACAGTACTTCTGGGCCAGGTTTCTACCCAACACATTGGGCTGCATGACCAACCTATTCTTTCAAATTTGACATTGCGCTGTATTGGAAAAACCAAAATGTGTAAGATTGGGAAACTATCTAAGTTCTCCTTCTTGCTTCAAGCACTCTTTCCGGATCAGCAAAGCCTGTTTAGAGCTGAGGTCCTCTTCCTGGGGTGTGGCATCTTAGGGCGATGGCCTATGTGGTTAGATCATGAAGCCCAAGGACAGAGAGTAGACTCTTTTGCTAGAGGGGATGGTTTTATGACTTCCATAGTTTGTCTCAGAAGAACAGGAAACCAAGTCATAAAAGCAGTTATTTGCCCAGAGTCAGAATCATAGGCTAGAAAGCACCACCCCCCTTTAGCTGGATGTCTTTGCTATTGAGTGTAAAGATCATAGAACAGTTATGTCATCTGGACTGGGAAGGTTTTGGAATGATAATAATAATTAGATTAGGGCAAAGGGTATAAACCAAGATTCTCCCAGGCTAACTAGGACATTTGGTGCACTCTAATTACAGTAGCTTACCGTGATGGCTTCACTCATTCTCTTGAGCACATTAGGTGATGACATCAGACAAGCAGCCAAGGTACTAGAGAAAGCAATGTACTTCCTAACATGAAAACTCTTTCCTGTCAGAGGTTGTTATTTATTTGTCTGTAGCTATGTCCTTGTTTTGGGACATAAACCCACTTCTTAGGTGGGAACCATCTTCTTTAAGTGATTTATGAGACTATAAATGCACACCAACACTAAAATGATCAAGACTCACTAACCTTACACTGTTATGCCTCATGGGTAGCAATAATCAACCAAATTCTACACCATTCTTTGAGATGAAGTAGCCAAGGAACTGTTCCCTAGACATCATTGCTCCAACGAGAGGTAGATAGTGAGTGGCTTGGCTCTGTAGTTCTGATCAGGAGTGCCATTTGTAGAGGGAGGGCTGGACCTGAGTAGCAGCAAGGGCAAGAGAGGCCGATTACTCCTGTGTAGTGTCCCTCCCCTCGGTTGGTCTTGGTCATGGTGCTGCTGACATCTGCTCAACGCATTTGGCTCATTTCTCCCTTTCACACTTTCAAAAATAGATCTTCGTCCCTCCCAAGATGTTGTTTACACGAGGGGCTTCATAACGGATTCTAACGGAAGACACTGAAAAGGTAACTTGTCAGATGGGGAGGAGGGTGGCTTCTGGGGGTAGGGCATAAGGGGGAATTAGAGGTTTTGTTTTTGTTTTTTTTTTTTAAAGAAACTAAGACATGGCATCCTAGACATGTAAGCAGCAGAGGGTCTCCACATGGGAAATTAGAAGTCAGAAATGTATGAAAGCAAGCCAAGCTAAGGGAGTGTAGGAGGACAAGGAGGCCCCCCTCAGACACAGTTAGTGTTCAAGGATCACTGGACTGAGCCTATGAAGACTTTGACCCTTTGAGTCTAGAGTGGGGCTGGGACTCTGCATCTCTCTGATCCACTGAAGCCATTCTCGTGAGGGTCACATTCATAGACCTTGACTGGGGTGGCTTTAGATATCAAAGTATGAGCCGGGGGTCCGACTATGTTATTATCTTTGTTTTTTCATCAATACCACAGTTGATTCATCTTATAACTTAATATATAAAAATAGAGCTAGACGTATCTTCCCTATTGTATGTCTCACAAGGAAGTTTGAAACCCAGTGATAAACAATATGGTCTACTCCGTTCTGAGGAGGGAGAAACACAAGAGATCTGGTGGCAGTAGAAAGATGTTTCTAGAAAGAGAAGTTAAACACTATAGAGGGATCACAGAACGAGTGAGGGAGACCAAAGCCTTACCAATGAAACGTGGGGAAAGCCAAGTGTGCATTAAAACTCAGCTTCTGCATTTCAATTAGAAGCTAGAAATGACCATTCGAGTTACACAGGCACACCTCCAGAGGATTTATGGGATCTCTCTTAAGAAGTAAGTTCCCCTAGGAAGACTGAAATTTAATTTTCTTAGATGAAACACGCATACCTCCATTGTTCGTGCTTTGGCAAGGCAACACACCAAAGAGACGGCCTCCAACCTCTGTATTTTGAGGTCCAGAAAACTGCAGAGCAGAGCCTATGAGAAACCTGGATGCTAAGGACCACGCACATGCGTCTCAGCTGCCACAATCATCTTTAGGATGATGCTTTAAGCTGCTTGTCGTCGTTTGTTCAAAAAGGCTGAGTGAGAAATAGCATTAGAGATCGAGTCAGGCACGATGTTTTTCTCCTCAATTGTTTCATGATTTATAGGACTGACACTGGGTGGTTAGAAAGCAAACCGTTGAGAGCATTTGCTACAGTTCCTTGGTATTGGCGATTATTTTCTCTAGGTTTTCCTTAAAACCACCTTTCAGAGAAAGTTGAATCGGTCATAAATGACTTGTCTCCAGAGGAAACAATCATCTAACCCTGCTAGTAGGATTAGCATTCTGCTGGGTTGCATCTGCTTGGAATCTCCAAATAAGGAAGAGGGAAAACTTCATGCTTCCAGAAATGTGTCAGCTCTGTGGAGTCCCGCTGCAGACTTGATGAGTCAGCAGATGGAAGACGAGTGTTCCGCTCGCTCACATCCCTAATGTCTCCATGTGCTTTCTTTGGCAATACAGCTTCTTGGTTACAAAGACCTTTGTTAAAATTTCAATAGAAATGGTACATTAGCCAACCTTTTAAAACCCGGTCCCAGGACTCAGCTCAGACGAGCTCCCTGCATACCAGAATAAGGGGGAATTCAGTGGTAAACTAAGCCCTGTTCACTAGGCTCTTGGTGGTTGTCTTGTGTCTAGATGATACACTCCACTCAGTCTCTCTCTCTCTCTCTCTCTCTCTCTCTCTCTCTCTCTCTCTCTCTCTCTCTCTCTCTCTCTCTCCCTCCCTCAACTCTAGGAAGTTTCATTCTGTGTAACAACAAGTAATTTTACATTGGCTGAATTGGCCCATGAATTTGTTGAAATCAATTAGTTACCTTAGTAGGTGTCCCTCTGGTGGGAAGAGATTTTAGGACTCTTTTGTTTCCCAAAGCAGAAGTTTCCATGACGTAGAAAACAGGTGGTCATGAGCAGTGTCTTGGGTTGGCAACCTTCCAAGGCTCTCCTGCATCTGTTGTCACTTAAGCAAGCAACTCTTCCGTCTTCCAGGGCTATGTTTAAAGCATGACTAAGCAACCCTTCAGACGTCCAGCTAGTTATCCAGTAACACAACAGTAGTCAATTCTCTCTTTTCTGACTGGTAATGGGTCATGTTTGTCATGGGTATGTCAAAAAGCTGCTGGTGGCTTGCCTATATTGCACATTTAGCTGGAGCAGTAAAAGCAGACCCATGTCAAATACCCCAAAGGACGTATATAAAATGTCACTCGAAGTCTGACTTGTGGGACCATCTTAAATATTTATTAAGAGGCAGAGAATGGAGATGGTGTCTGGTCTTTATAACCTACATATTCAGCTACTGAGTGCTATAGCAGTTACACAATTGTTGAAAGTTTATGACTTTCTTAAGGATTTATAAAGCAAAAGGGGTATCACCAAACCTGGCACGGAAGTGCAAACTTCATTCGTTAATGTAAACTGCTCTCTTAGCTTCTGGCCTCATAACTCGAGGGACTCCATATAACATTGCCCTAGAATCACTGCCGGAATGTTGCAGTCATCTCAGCAGTGCCACAGAAGGTGAAAAGACACTGTTCTCTGCCATGCACGTATAAGCCGCCACTTGAATGCCTTGGTAAATCTCCAATCCCTTCAGGAAGTACTATTCTAATTCTCATTCATTTGGTTTTGAGTGAGAAAAATGAATCAGTCCTTCTGACTTTCTGTCAACTTAATTAGATAGAAGCACAGTATTTCTAAGAGATCTGTGACCACAGTAACTACTCTGGCTACAGCATCAGACAACGTAGATAGGAGACTATGAAATAATTATAGCCAAAATGATGTACTACAGACAGAATTGATATCGATACTGTAGTAGACAATTTGGAAAAATAGTAACAACTTCAGAAAATTAACACATGATCTCAAAAGTTCAAATCCCTCCTTCCTGTGAGGAAATGGAATACTTTCAGTTATCAGAAAAGGTAGATTTCTATTAAGTAGGAACTTGCTGCCCAGAATCTCAAAGAATGAGTAAAAGCTCTCTTAGAAACTTGGGCCAAGTAAACACAAAAGTACTCCATAACGATCTATAGTTTACCACTCGCCATTTTTCTTCTCTCATGAAGTTTTAGCCTTTTATATTCAAAAGTCATTTAATATTTTCCCAGTATTTAACAAATAACACAGAAATGCTCGAATGCTCATTTCTGTACCATTTGTTTAAAATGCTAGTAGCTGTGGACCATATTTTGAACTTGATATTCTCACAGAAACCTGCTTTAGAAAGGCTAATTTTATTTTATAGTAATCCATGATTTAGGTACATTCTCCAAATATGGTTCTTCCTTTTCCTTAGCTACTAAATTTTTAAATGTTTGGTATATCCTAGAAAGATTCGAACTGTAAATTTGAGGTTTGCATTGAGTTCCTGTCGGATGTTAGATAGAAACATGCACTTCGTTTAGAGAGTAACTGGTATCTAGCTGGCCTTTGTCCTATCTTAGTGGATTGTTCTTGTCACCTACTTATAATTCAAGCCTGCCTTAACAAGGGACTCTTCTGCCTCGTGGATGGACAGTGATAAAGATAATGTTTGTTTTATTAAGCTTTGATGTATTAATGCACTTTTTTACTGTAAAAGGATGTTTTATCAATCAAAAATATATGATGATGATGTTCTGGTTTATCACATCTTTCTGGCTTTCTTTCTTCCACTAAGATAACTCATTTTATAGAAAGCACTAGTTCTCCAGAATAAATGTATTAGTTTTTGAAATCACTACGGTAGGGTTATGGATTAGAGACACTGAGCACAGGCCAATTTAATCATCCTATATCTGGCTATGACTGTTTACTCGGGAAATGGTTTATTGAACATGAAATATGCACTGGATGTAGTCAGCTCTGCCTGAAGATATAGTAGAGAAGGAAACAGATGTGGTGACCCATGCAGCTGGTAGGGGACAGTGATAGCTACTGAACAAGTCGTAAATTAAAAGAGAAAGAAGTGAGTAAAGAAAAAAATGGAAGACACTCCAGGAGAACCTTGTCTGGGAGAGAGAGAGGCTTAAGACCAGCTACCCAGAAATGATCAATAAGAGTAACAACTAGGAAAAATGAAATGTAAGTGTACAAGTCTGTAATCCCAAGTCTTTCTTCTTCTACTGCTCTAATGTAGACTTTATCCTCATACTCACTTATATGCATGTAACAAAGCTTTGAATGGATTTGTTTAGTAGAAGGACTAAGAGATCTGATACTCAATATATTTCTTTAACTCATACTTTTCCTTGGTAAATGTTAGACTCTGAGCTGAAATAGACTACTGTGAGTCTTAACTCTATCCTTGACTCCGTGCTGTCCCAGATAAATATTAAGGACCTGGTCCCTCTAGCTTTAGTTTTCCTTCTTTCTGATCTTGTCATCTGATCCCAGAACCACAAACTCCAGTGTGGCTGACAAAATACCATTGGAATGCAGGCAGCAGAAAAGCATATGTCATTCCACTTATAAGTCCCACCCCAGCTCTCTGTTGAGAGAAATTTTACTAATCTTAGAAACAGCTAGAAGCATTCAAAAGGTTTCCATTTAACTATTTCATATAAAGTGAGAGATTATTTGCATCTACACACCATTTTTTCCTTTAAAAGAGATTCATGAATACAATAAATAGAACCCCAGTAGTAATGAGTTCTTGCCTATGTCTTAATTATAGTTTATGACAATCAAATCTAGCTTCGTGTTTCTCCCAACAACACAAACAGTGAGAAACAGTTACATCTGAGATCGAGAATGGTAAAATTATAACTTTAGAAGTTTATTTTGAAATTTTTAACATTTCCAAAGTGACCCTCCCCAGAGGTGATGTGTGCTAGTCAAATACCTTTGAGAAGTTATAAAAGTCAAAACCCACTGATAGGAAAACCTTGACTTGACAATGCCTGTTACTATCATCCAATGAATGAATCACTGTGTGAGAGGAATATGTTAGACTGTTTAAGTGATTCTATAAGCACATAATTTCTTCCAGTATTATTGATTATCTGAAATGCACTGGAGTCCAGGTCAGTTTCCTACAATGAAGAAGCAAAATTCTTTTTATCTATGGTTACATTCTTGCTGGTAACCTCCTTCACTGGTCTCACAAGCTTCCTGGTATAGGTAGGAAATTCTAGACTCTGTTTGAACTAGCTGATGAAATTCCTACTATTCGACATGAAATAAATCACTACTCACTGTATCTGACACAGCAAATTCCTTTTCCTGTCTCATTCTCCTCTGCTTCCCCGTGCCCTGTCAAAGGATGGCCACCCTTTTATAAGGACCTTAAACTAATTGAAAACTGGGGGGGCTGAAAGAGACCCCAGAGGTCCTCTCTCCACCCCACTGCCCTGTCTGCCCCTGTCTGAGAGCATATCCACCCAGGGCATGGTCTTGCAACTTCGTGAAACTAATGTCTGTTATTCTCCCCGCTCTCTCCTTTGTCCCTACAGCGCCATGGCTACTTATTCTGCCACATGTGCCAACAATAGCCCTGCGCAGGGTATCAACATGGCCAACAGCATTGCCAACCTGAGACTGAAGGCCAAGGAATATAGTTTACAGAGGAACCAGGTGCCAACAGTCAACTGAGGAAAAAAAAAATTAAACAGGCCTAAGAAGAAATCAAAAACCATAAGACACCTATCCTGTTCTGTCATTTCTTCATCCGCCGGAAAAAAAAAAAGATAAAAGCAAACAAACAAAGCCAGAACTAAAATATTGGGACCATGGCGGAGAAAAGCAGGAGAGGAACAAAATGAAAATTAGTTAACAAATGTTTCTTCTTCCTCTTGGATACCATCACCATTTGTTGTGTGTGTATTTTTTTTCCTTCTACCCATGCTTTGCTAAGTATACTTCAGGCTTCTTCTATTAGGCTCAACCCACCCATTCCTATAATTGTATGAGAATAAAAAAAAATGTAGCAGCCAAAGAAATATATATATATATATATATATATATATATATATATGAAAAATCACTTCTCAGTAACTTGTTTGACACTTCAGTGCCTTACTCTGTCTCCTTCCAAGTCTCTCTAGGAGATTTTTGAAAATCCAAAGTCTTTCTGAAGAATCTGTATTATTGTGTCTATGTTGGTCATGGTAAGGTTTTTCTATCGGCTACAGGAAAAGTAAATGTGCACATGTTCTGGTCACTGAACTGTCTGATCGATGTGGTTGGCCATGTCTAGTGAATGCTAAGCTTTAAGCTTTAGGTTATGATGTCACCATCAACCCCACTCCTTACCCAACCCAAACAATAAACCATCCTAAGTTAAAGATCCTCGTGGTTTTGGAACAATTGCTGTCACTCATTCTTTGGTAGAAGAAATACTTACCATTTTAGAGATGGAAAAAAAATTGTAGGAAGACAAGTTTTGAAATTGTGAAAGGCATAGTCTATATCTCTTTGGTGCCTTAGGGGTGGTCAGATGCATACTTTTATATATACATATATATGCTGTATATATTTATATATATTATATGTAAAATATTGAAAGCTTGGGTTTGCAGTTTCTCAAACACTATATAAAAGCAAACTGTCTGCCATCACCACTGTCCTTATTTACACAGTAATGATACATTAATGGGGCATCTTGCTATTTTTCATGTTCTATATACAATTCTCATTAAGATCAGAGAGAAATTAGCTAGGAAGCTGTTTGAGAAGAACTTCCATTTTTACAATAGGGCTTTAATGGAATTAGGAATTACTTGATGTTATAGAATTGACCTTGAGTTTGGACCCTGAGCTCGAATAGAAAGTCTGTATCATCTGACGTATCACGGGGAATACAGCTAGAAAGGTGGGGGAAAGCAACACTCTTTCTCTACTCCACAGAAATATGAAAGACAAATATATTTAAGTGAGGTGCTTAAAGCTTTGTCTAAATTGAAAAAATTAAGTACAATTATACTTTTACACTTTAGTGGTTTTGAATTGAGGTTGTTTAGTATCTAGGCTGGGAGGCAGAACTGGTATTTCTTTGTTTCTCTTTTTCCCAGCTATGCTTTTCCTGGTAGACTTGACCAAACCATGTTACCATGCCGTGCCTAGTTTACCTGTTTATAAAATGGTCTAACAATTCCTACCTCACAGGGATGTTGTGAGGCTACGTCCATTTGTTCTCTCTCTCTCTCTCTCTCTCTCTCTCTCTCTCTCTCTCTCTCTCTCTCTCTCCCTCCCTCCCTCTCCCTCCCTTCCTCCCTCCCTTGTTCTTTGTTTGTCCAGCACTTTGTAGCCATGAAAGGAAAAGGGACGTTAGGAGCATACAGTATTCATGGACTAACACGTTATCTCAAAGTTTTGTTTTCCAGTGAGGAAATAGCATCTGACTGTACATAAATATAACCTTGTATTTGGAAATGGTAAATGGGTTTATATTTTCAAATATCTCAACAATCACATCATTTGACCAAAGAATAATTTAAGGCACAAAGTATAGAGATATTTTTAACTTATATTTTCATCAATAGCTTGGTTTTAATAACCATAGTTCTCAGTGAATAAAAATCTTCAGACTGATTTTGGCCAAATATGTCAACTTTGTAATATGAGTGACAAAGTATCTGGGGTATAAGATTCACCTTTAGCACACACTTGTACTTCCCTTGGCATATCTGGTTGAGTTAATAGTGATTGTTTTCTTCAGTGTAGCAGGCACCCATCTGAAAATATATTTCAAGTGATAATGTATTTTGTTCAATAATAAGAAAGAAGATCATCTTGTGTCCTTTGATCTCATGAAGTGATTCCTTCTCAACAACTACTATTAAAACATTTCTTTCAGAATAGTTTATATGGTCTGGCTTAATACACATTACTTGTTTATAAGGAGTCTCTCTGATCATGTATTTGTCCCATTGATTGCTCTGTGTTATCAAGTTTCAAAAGTACATAGTTATTGTAAACACTTTCTTTGATTTGGAAATGAGTACAGGTCTGAGAGACTGGTCAACTTTCGGAATTTAAAGTTTGCAGAGAATAGCTTAAAGATTTGGATTATAGGCAAGGAAGAGAAATTATTAATGAAAGGGGTCTTCTAAAGAAAGCCAAACCTTGGAAGACAGTTGTTTGAAGTCATTTGAAACCTTCATCCTGACATCTATTTCCAGTGGACATCAAACAAACCTGATCCCATAAACTCAAAGGAGGAAGCAGGAGGTTGTTTGTATCTGCTGCTTTGGATAAGCGGTTTCTTGGGATTTTGTAGGATAACCCCTGTTAGTCGTAAGAATGCCTGCAGCCGGTAGACACACAGCACAACATCTTCATCTGAGCACTTATTGGGAAATATGTGTGAAACACTAACACTCGATTTTGTTCATTTCTGATTCACTTTTTAAAGGAAGATAAGTTTAACAAGTGATTTGGATGAGGCTCGTAAGTCATTTACCAGAGAAGTGTCTCAGTGCCAGATTCAAGGCATACACTTGTGTCTCTCTGTCAATATACCCAGATGAAGGCATTAGGACTATCAGTGTCCACAATCCCTTCCCAAACAAGAGGCCAATCGGAAGAGTACATGGCAGGTTAAATTAAACCAGAAGTAATGACCTAATTACAAAAAAGGGAATGACAAATGATAATAAAGATCTCGTAAGAAATGTAATATGTAAATTATATCTTGCTTGATGATGTAAAATATACATTGTTTGTGCTAGAATAGAAATGATTTCTTTTCAATAAAATGAAGGACTGATAATACCATGCCTTTTGTTATAATACACTGGACTCGGATGATTATTTTCACTTTCAACCTCCAACAGGAAGAACTGCTTAGATTCAAGATGACGCTGAGAAACATGAGGGCAAGAATGATTTATAAGCAAAATAATTTCTTATCAGAGTGTAATACAGAACCCTTTGTTTTAATGACATAAAAGTGGAGCATTTTTTGTGATCACTGTGCACAGTGTGGGTGGGGGACAGTAAGAGATTAGAAAAGCTGCATCGTGAGGAACAAGGTTTTCTATAAAAGGAGAATAAACTAAATTTCTTCGAAAGCGAAAATAGTGGGAGGAAGAAGGAGTTATCTGTTTGTATAATGTGAAGATGAGGGCAGAACTTCTGCTGAGAATTGAGCAATTTGGGGTTGGGGAATTAGCTCAGTGGTAGAGCACTTGCCTGGCAAGCGCAAGGCCCTGGGTTCGGTCCCCAGCTCCAAAAAAAAAGAGAGAGAATTGAGCAATTTTACCAATGCGTTTAGCATTGACAGTACTACAGTGTGACAAATAGTCTGTATACAAGGCACAACCCTTTGTTTTAATGATATCTAAATGAGGCATTTTTAAGTAATTTTACACCGAGTGACGAAAGAGAATAGAAAACATGAAAAACGAATTGTTTTCATACCAATTAAAAACTAGTCAAAAAGGCAACTTGAACACAAACAAGCTCATGCTGCAATTCAAAACGATCAATTAATAGTCGTCAAACAAATAGAGTAGATAGAATAATTCCAGAAGAGAAAGAAGGATGAGGAGGAAAGAAAGGAAGGAAAGAAGGAAGGGAAGGAAGAAGGGAGGAAGGGAGAGAAAGAAGAGAAAATGCTGAGCTAGACTAGGGCAGTAGGATTTTGGTTTGAAGAAGGAGTAAGAAGAGGGGGCAGCAGCAGAGAAAGGAAGCAGTGAGGAAAGGATGAGGACACTAGGAATTTGGGCTCATGGGAAGATGAGCCTAGGTGGGATGGAGAGTTTGTTTGAAAAACTAAGTAGAAAAAAGACAAAATACATGAACGTTTCTTCCGGCCATAGGGACCCACAGAAAGGTTTTTAAGAAGAAGGGAAGAAAATCTAAAATCTTGCCATTTTGGCAGGATGTTTTTTTGTAAAAGGGCAAAGATGTTCTAGAGCAGAGTGAACACTGGAAGATGAGGTGACACATGAGGATTTAAATTGTAACTAGGGAGAGTCCCCCAAGGAAAGAATCAATAGGGCTCCCTAGCAAGAAGAAGAGGGGAGCTGAGGACAACACCGCTGGCTGGTGGTCATCAAACTCATCAAAGCCAACAAAAAAAGGTGAGGTCCAGTCACAGGGAAAGATGGCTGCCGTCTTTCCTAAATTGTTGAACCTGCCACTGCAAATGGAAGCTCTCAGTGAGCAAAGACACAAAAGTAGGGCTGATTATCAAGGTCAGGGACATAGTAGTTTTAAATGACAATTTGGCATACAGATATGAATGCTTTTTTTCAAGATGAGAAACTGCCCTGCAGCCAATAATTAATTTTAATAAATGACTTTTGGAAGTAGTTTCAACATGTGGATAAATACTGTGCTTTGAAGAATTGCTACATTCAGGAAGAGGTCTTTGGAGCTCTGATTCTAAGAATCTGTTCCAGAACGAGGGAAATCAAGCCTAGTTATTATCTGAGAGTTAAGACAAGGTGCGTTTTAATCCTTGACCATTAGGAAAACACATGAAAATTACATGGAAGCACCATCTTCTCTCAGTGACAAGAAATAAATATGAGTGACAATGCTGATGAGACTCTTTGGTGGGGAGGTTGGAAATCAATATGGAGGCTCTGCAGAAAACCGAAAAGAGAACTTCCATATAAACTGTAGTAAACATGTAATTTACAATAACCAGGATATAGAATTAGCCTGGATGCTCTCCAGTAGCTGATACAAAAGATTCAAAATGTACAGAGTGGAGTTTTACTCAACTACAATGAAGGATGAAATGCCATTTTCAGGAAGCTGGGTGGAGCTTGAGACCCTTTTGAGCAAAATATTACAGCATATTTTCTCTTATAATATATGTCACCACTCTAGAGGTGTGGGACTGGAGAGAACGGAGCTGACTAAAGTCTCATGCAATATTCAACTTTATTCAGAATCCCAGACAATTTACACTCTGAGGGTTAAGAGAGGTCCCATGCATAAAGCTCTCATGAGTTCAAGATCACAAGGACAAGTGTCACATAGCAAAAATCATGCATTTACATAGAGGCATATAAAGGATAATCTAATATTTAATTGAATACCAACATCAAGCAGTAACGAGTAATCTGAAGTAAACTCACCACTGTCTGCTACACCTGGGAGAAACACAAAAACACATTCCAAGAACAATTTTGTGTTTTGAAGAAACTGAGATCACAGGACTCTTGTCTTGTTTCCTTGGAGTGTTCTCACAAGCACTTGAAAAGTCTCCTAGTCTCCAAAGATGTTTACCTTTCTGGACTATGTTCCAGCAATCTAGAATCTAGATTTATATGAATATGTGTGTATACATATATATGTAGATATACATGGATATATACATATGTTTTTATGTATATCTACATATATATCTAGAAATAGATGTATATGTTTACATAATATATGTTATATATGTATATATTATATGTGTACATATATATGTGACAAGATGTTATAAAAGGGGAATAGTAGGAAAAGAAAGGGAGTACAAGAGATGATAAGGAGAAAGAACAAACACATATATTATACATCTTCTTTCATATGTAGAACCCAGATTTAACAATACTGTGGTTGCAAGACAGCATTCCTGGGGAGACGTGGACACACAAATATTCTGCAGGGCCAGCTGAAGTTGCTCATCGAGAGTCTGAGCCCAGCTTTAGATATCACTTCAGGCATTTAAAGTTTGGAATTCTGACCAAAAATCACCACAAGTCCACTTTTCAGGGATTACATAGGCTTCTTCAGTTTTGATTGATTGATGGGTGGCTAAGAAGGTCACTGCAAAACGTGACTATGCAGATGGCATGTCAGTCCTGCATGCCCAGGCTCACTTTTGGTACACGAGGTGGCACTGCTCAAAGGCAGATCATGTAGTTTTGCTCTTCCTGTATTGGAGTGTCTTTCCAAAACAGAAACCTGTACGACTCTGAAAAAGGGTTTACTCTGGCTTACAGTTTAAAGCTACAGTCCACCATAGTGAGAAAGGTACAGCATAGGGGACTGAAGAGGTTGGGATGCCTTGTATCCACAGTCACGAACAAGAGAGAAGTGAGTCTCTTCTCTTTCTCTCTTTCTCTCTTTCTCTCTCTCTTTTTCTCTTTCTTTCTCTTTCTTTTTCTTCCTCCTCCTCTTCCTCTTTCTCTTTCTCTTTCTCTTCCTCTTCCCCTCTCCTCCCCTCCCCCTCCCCTCCCGTTCCCTCTCCTCTCCTCTGCTCTGCTCTCCTCTCTCTTTCTCTTTCCCTTTTCTGTCTTTCTCTTCCTGTCTTTCTCTTTCTGTCTTTCTCTTTCTCTTTCTTTTGCTCTTCCTCTTTCTCTCTTTCTCTCTTTCTCTTCCTCTTCCTCTTTCTCTTCCTTTTCCCCTCTCCTCCCCTCCCCCTCTCCTCTCCTCTCTCTTTCTCTTTCCCTTTTCTGTCTTTCTCTTTCTGTCTTTCTCTTTCTCTTTCTTTTGCTCTTCCTCTTTCTCTCTCCCTTCTCTCTCCTCTCCTCTCCTCTCCTCTCCTCTCTCTCTCTTTCTCTTTCCCTTTTCTGTCTTTCTCTTTCTGTCTTTCTCTTTCTTTTGCTCTTCCTCTTCCTCTTTCTCTCTCCCTTCTGTCTCCTCTCCTCTCCTCTCCTCTCCTTTCTTCTCTTCTCTTTCTCTTCTTCTCTACTCCTCCCACCACTATTTACGTCAGAACCCTAGCTCTTGGAATGGCACAGCCCATGTTCAGGGAAATCTACTCTCCTCAGTTAAACCTCTCTGAGAAGACCCTGATAGATGTGTTTATCTCCTAGGTAATTCTAAGTTCAGTAAAATAGACAATGAAGATTACACATACTATTTTTTTTGTCTAAAAGCCTGGTGTCTGGCAGCACATCAGGTTTGTGAAAAACCACTATGTATTGTTAATAACATAGGTAATTCTCTTGATGGTAAAGTGAAGCACCAAATGAGATATTTAATTTTAGTTTAAAAGAAAGTTAGAGAAGACGATTAAGAAATATTATCCTTATAAATTTTGATAATGGGAAGTTATTTTGAAATATTAGCTCTTGGCATATATTAGTTCATTCAAATAACTGGAAATCCTTACCAAAAGTAAAATTTGTCTGTCTTCAGAGACTAGCATATAGGCCTGAAGGACATTGTCTAGGGTCTGAAAATAGGGAAATGGTGATCATGATAGGTACTTACACCTATCTTAGTGAATTTGCTTATATGTTCATTTTGATATTTGTTGAAAGTTAAACACAATTTCTTACTGGTGGATGATAATGCTGGCATAAATTACAAACAGCAATGACTCCCCAATATGATACAATTTGCTTATATTTCATAGCAATGTGAATTATCTTGTCAAATAAGATCTCATGCTGCACTCCAAAATGATGACGAAGAAGAAGAGGAGGAAGAGGAGGGGGAGGAGGAGGAAGAGGAGGAGGAGGAAGAGGAGGAGGAGGAGGAGGAGAGGAGAAGAAGAAGAAGAAGAAGAAGAAGAAGAAGAAGAAGAAGAAGAAGAAGAAGAAGAAGAAGAAGAAGAAGAAGAAGAAGAAAGCTGAGGTTGCTCATAAGATTCAAAAAATTAAATGGTATTCTTCATACTATGAAATATGAAAGTCAGAAGATAAAACCACACATTAACCTCTTAAATTATTCTACCAAAATGTGCTCTACTGACAGATACAAGTCTGATTGTTGGTAGGGGCAAAGCCTAAGATAGGAATCACATATTGACTCATCTCCTGGAGGATGGAGCCTTCAGAAATCCGAGTTACAAAAAGGTGACATCTACATTTCATTCTGAATGTAAATCCATCACCTGTATGAAGACAGATTTCTAATCTCCCCTTTACACTAGTTTTTCCTTGTCTCAAAGCCAGGGAGACATCACAGCAGCATGAGCGGGTCACAAGCTTTGGGAATTCCTACCAGTGCTGCCCTGTGGGTACACTGTGGACTTTGCAATTCTCCAATTTCTTTAAACTTTTAAGTCTTTTCATTGAAAAACAGAATAAGAGGAAAAAAAGAAAAGAGAAGAGGAGAAGTCAACTATCTTGCTTGTTGGCAGTCCTATCACACAGAACCAAGAAGAAGACTATTAATGGTGATGCATTTCCCTAATGACACTGGAGCATCTGACCTATAGTTCTTACAGTGGCTTCACGTTGTGCTGCCCAGCTTGAACTCTTAAAAACCTCCAGATTGCTAAACCAAGCATCCTCCAATTTTGCCAAGGAAAATAAATCTATTTTCCTATTTCCTGTGCTCTGTCAGGGTTAAAAGCCATAAAAGGAAGCCAAAATTCCTCCACAGTAGGCTCACAGACCTAAGGAGACCATTATTTTCAATGTAGAAATAATCTTCCTTGAACTGATGTTCTTGCTGGCCACATTGAGCATTGAGAAATCAGGGAAACCTTTTCTAAGGAAACAACATTGAATTGATTGAGGAATTTGACCTGAGATAACAGGAAGTGGTCTTCAATTACTGTCTACAGCCCAGGATGGCATTGGTAGACCACTCTGGTGAAGGTAGGTGGGGGTTGTGTGTAAATCTTGGGGACAGTGACTACTTGAGATGCTTAGCTAAAGCAAAGCAAGGTTTACCCGCCATTCCTCACAGGAAGACAAAGCTAGCCTGATGCCAATGGACTTCTCTGAATTTCCCCTCTTTCCAAGGCAGGGGAGCTCACGTTAGGAGAGGCTAGTTCAACACTTTTCAGAAGTCTTCAGTGCAAACATATTTCATCCATTAGGGTAATGTTTTCCTCAGGCTTGGCCAGGAATAAATCCCAACCTTCTCCCCTTAAGATCCCAAGGACACAGCTGATTTGTTTCCAGTTGGGGCAATGAAATGTTTAAATGAGAAACACATGTCCGTTTGGTCTGGAGAGGACACGTTAGGCAGCTTCCTCCTTGTTTATGAGGGCCTCCATGCAGCCATAACCTGACAGCCGCAGACACTCTAAACGTGCGACTTGCAATTAACTCCTAGTAATAATTCCTTCTAGGGTCCGGGTACATTTTAATTCGATGTAAAGTGATCATTATCTAGTATAAGCTTTCAAGTGCTCTTCAGTTTAAAAGAGGGGGGTGCTCTTGAAAACCTTATTTAATTATTGCCTTCCTCTTTCTTGGAACACAAATAATTTGACCAAAGTGCTCCACCCAAATGCCCATGAGCCCATAATGCTGTCTGTTTTAGATAATGTATCCCTGTGGGTTTTTCTTTTCAACATTAAAAAAAAAAATCTGATTTTTTTTCTAATCCTGAATCCCAAGCAAAATCTCCTGAGAAAACTAAACTTAATAAAGAGAGGTTGCCAAGTTAGAGGATTCTCAGGAAATGATCACATAGGAGAGTTTGAGACTGACACTTTAGCTACCTGGGCAGGGGGATGAGAAGATGTACGGTGAGAAAGGACCTTGAGGTCGGCCCTGCCTGGAGCTGCTAACATGGTCCCGATGTGTGTCCACGGCCCCGTGTGCAGCTCATACTGAGTCATTCTTGTAAATAAATTAAATCCTGGTAGGCTTAATCAGACTCTGTGTCATGTTCTTTGGGTAGTGTTTCAAGAAATAATAAGAGTTTGGAAGCAGAAATGATCTTTAAATTGTTCACACCAGCATGTGATTCAGTTGCTATTCATGTTAGCTGATATGACCATCAGCGTCTTTCAGTATCCTAAATAATGTTCTCTGGTGTTTTCTAGTGTCTGTACATTAGTTAAAGACTATAGATTTTTTTTAATGATACCAAGCCATATTTACTATTTACATTATTATTAATGAATTTATTAAACAAATATTTTATCGTACTTACACCATTTAGACGTCTATAATAATGAGCAAGAGTATACAGAAGGTCAGAAGTACATTAAGAATAACCTAAGACATAAAATTCCTAAGAGTTCCCAGAAGTTCTGATGTCTTGTTTTCTAAATCCCTAAGATTAACATTTTTCGATACAAAGTAGCACTAGTTAGTCCTGGGTTAGGGAGAAACACCATTCTTGAATGTAACATGAGGACTCTGATGTTCAGTGAAGAAGCAAAGAAGGATGAAAATATTTTGAACTTAGAAATCAGGAGTTAGGGCTGGAGAGATGGGTCAGAGGTTAAGGGCACTGTCTGCTCATCCAGAGGTCGTGAGTTCAATTCCCAGCAACCACATGGTGGCTCACAACCATCTGTAATGGGATCTGGTGCCCTCTTCTGGCCTACAGGTGTATATGCAGGTGGAACGCTGTATATATAATAAATAAATCTCAAAAAAAAAAAAAAGAAAAAGAAGAAAGAAAGAAAGAAAGAAAGAGAGAAAGAAAGAAAGAAATCAGGAGTTAGAGTAGGCCACTCAGGCTCCTGTGACTCTTACAAAGTGGAAAATACTAACATGTAACAAAATTGGTGATAAAAATCGAATTAAGGTTAATCTTTATATCATTTAACACCATTCAATACACTCTTTACAAATACCCCATACCAATGCAAAGAATAACCACACATAATATTTACCAAATTTTGTGTGCCCGTGTGTAATTTTGAGAATAGTAATTGGGGTTAATTGGTAAATACTGTTTATCAGACAAGCAAGGTTAATACCTGCAATAATAAATAGCAAATGGAAAATGTTGAAGTCCATCAAGGTTGCCTGGCAACAGCTCCATGTGTAATTATGAGCACTCTGCCGAGGCTGATGAGTCTCTCCAGTCTGCAGAACAGGACCAGGAGTGCATGCTGTGAAGAGAGGGCAAAGTTTTAGACCTAAGAATCCTTCCAGATCTGATTTAAACTGGGCCTTCCTTCCAATCAAAATCCAACTTATTAAAGGGGGGAAACCATGGAAAGGGGATCAGCTAGAACGGAAAATGAGAGGTCAGGTGTGCCTGAGGATCCTACCAAACAGTCAAGGTCATCAGGACATCCAACATTCCCAGTGTTTCCCAAGCTCAGTCATTTAAGTACTGTCTTGTACTTGGTGCAACATCTGCCGACCACCTGGATTCCTATTTACTTAATATTTTCTTTAATTTGGCTTATTTTGTTACTTCGCCTTGTCCCAAACAATAATAAACATGAAATTATTGATTGATGTGCAAATTATATTTCCCTCGGGCACATTTACATAACTATTACACATATCATAACACATTGGTACATAAGTATGACACTAAACAAATGTCCATCTGCGTGCCACCAAGCATCATTTACTGCTGGACTACGCTTTGGGAAATTGCACCAAAATTCACTAACCAAGCCTGGAGGAAAAGCATCTTGTCTGGATGAGCAAGGCAGGCAGGTCCTGTGCAGCCACACATGGACCCATGCTCAGAGGGCCCCAGGCTTCCTTTAATGCTCAGCTGTCACCTTCTTGAAATTCTGAATACGTTTTCAACAAGTGGTTCCATATTTTTCAGTTTTCACCAGGTTTTGCAAAGTGTGTAGTCAATCCTGAAGGGGTAGAGCACTAGGAAAGGCTGGCAGCTAGTATAGTTCAATGGTGACACTGAAGAATTCTTTACTTCAGGAGCTCCTTTGCGATGAATCGTTAGAAAGCTGTTAGGGGTGTTTTAGAAATAGGACCGTGAAGCTTTGCGCTTCCTCTTTCCCAGCCAGCACCGAGTGATGGGCATCTCTCAGGACAACTCGCCCAAGCACTACAAGAGAAAACCCTACTACAAGAAGCAGAAGAATGAGCTGAGACGGCCCGCTGCCAACACTAAGCTTGGTCCTTGCCGCATACACAGTCCGAGTTCGAGAGGCAGTAACGTGCCCTGAGATAGGATGTGGGGAAGTTTTCCTGAAGCTCTGAGTGTTGTACTCGAAAACCAAGGATCATTGATGTTGTCTACAATGTATCTAATAATGAGCTTGTCCGCACCAAGACCCTGGTGAGGAACAGCATTGTGCTTGTTGACAGCACACGGTACCGACAGTGGTACGAGTCCCACTATGCGCTGCCCCTGGGCCGCAAGAAGGGGGCCAAGGTGACCCCTGAGGAGGAAGAGATTTTAAATCAAAGATGGTCAAAGAAAATTCAAAAGAAATATGACAAAAGGAAAAAGAATCCCCAAATCAACAGTCTTCTGGAGGAGCAGTTCCAGCAGGGCAAGCTTCTCGCCTGTGTTGCCTCAAGACCAGACCAGTGTGGCAGAGCAGATGGCTATGTGCTTAGAGTTGAGGGACTGGAGTTCTATCTGTGGAAGATCAAAGCCCGGGAAGGCAAATAAACCATCATTCAGAGCTTGGGTAATAAGGGTGTTTGCTGTTATATGTATATATATTATTCATTTTTCTGGAAGTAACTAGATATAGTCCACACATAAGGGTCTGATTTCATACAGTGGGTTATCATTGGAATAATTAGTTTGGGAAAGGAAGATCTCTTTAAGGTCAGGAACAGCTGGGGAACATGGGAAATGATGAAGAACTTCATCAAACAGCTCGTGTATCTATTTCAGGAATGTATCTGCTAAGATGCATGAGACTCTCCAGCACCTTGTTGCAGTCTCTCCCACTTCACTTCTGACCCATCCCCCGCAGATACAGAATTCCCCCTAACATTTACAGGATCCCACCAGGAGTACCAATGGAAGCCTATCTACTCTCACTTAAGTATCGATATGCTCTAAAACAGGGTTACAAGCCGTGAAATAAATACACCATACCACTCCCTGTCGATTATCCGATCTTTATAACAACCTGCAAGGCTAGGTTCCAGTTTAGAAGTCATGGGCTCCAAGAGTGGGGTGCAGATGTCCTATCATCTGCTACCCACCTCCAGTCTGCAGTTGGAGGGACTTCTGCGAACACCTATCCTTACAGCACACAAAGAACTGCCACTTGGTGTAGAGCTGTGCACTGAAGTATGGTGTCTTGATCAAATGCCACCCCGCTTTCGAAGCATTTCGAACTCACCTTTGCAAGGAATTCCTTTGTCCTCTTGTTCGGGCATCCATCATAACCTGCTTGACTTTTACCACTTGGCTGTAGGTTCTTTGCAAATGTTCGTTCTTGTATGTGAAAAGAATGACTACTCACGTGTACTTCCTTTTATACATGCTAGCCAGAGAAGTAATAAATGAAGTATGTTCTTGTGTTCCCTTTTGCAGCACGCTATGTGACAGTGGACCTTGCAGCATTGCTGGTCTTGAGTGACTCCTACATGACACTGCTCTAGTGAGAACTGCAAACATTCAGTCATCCAGATGTTTGGTGTCATGCGGATAAATCCCCCAGATGATTGACTGAATTTTTCAGTTTTCATTGGAGTGATTGACACTGTGCGTGCATGGCCCTGTGCTATCAACCCTGGGACCCCCATCGCTGTGGGTTCAAAGACTTACTTTCATGGACTTAAGCGCTCAGAAAGCTGCTAATGGGACACAGAATTCTTCTTCATGTGCTACTCATGGGAAAGCGGACAACTTCAATGCCAAAGGCGATTTCAGTTCATTGGTCCTCATTGTCATTATCAACTAGCGTTTATTAAGCATTCACATGTGCGAAACACATTTTCAACTGAAAGACACCATGACAAACATTAGCTGATGAGAGGTGCTTTTATTTTAAACCATGGAATCAACTTCCTGGCAGCATGCTAAGCTGTTCTATATGAATTCTACCTAAGGAGAGTTCAAAGCAAGTGCCATGTGCTGATCGTGGAAATTTCCCTCGATTCATGGAAGCCATTTCTTCCCTTAGTGCCCTACTCTACCGTTGCCATTCATCCCAAACTGCATTTACTGGGCATATATTTGGTGGTGATATTTTGACACTCAGCCCAACTAACTGAGATACAGTAGAAACTGAGAACATTGAGAATCAAAACCCCATATTGCAAAAGAACGAGAACCATTTAACCTTACCAACACTTGGCTTGATTCATAGTTACCAATACATGTGTTAGGGGGAGCCCACAAGAGATGACCATTCAGATATTTTATACAACTGAAAGTCTCTATTCCAGTCTGCTGCTACTTCACTCAGGTAGCACAGTGTGCAGAGCAGAAACCACTTCCTGGCATCTTGCTGGGTAGCTTCTGGGGAGGGTCTTCATTCAATCAAGCAGTATAACAGAAGCTAAGTTACTCAGGACATCTTGACCTTGGGTTTCTTGAATAGAGTTTGGTAATTTCTCATGGGATTCTCCATCAAGATCAAATTCTAGTCAAACCTGAAATGGGTTCAGTAAGAATACAAGGTAGAGGAACTTGTGCACTGTCTTGTCCTCTCTCTCTCTCTCCTTCTCTCCCCCCCCTCTCTCTCACACACACACACATACACACATCTTTCAGAATTGTGAGCATGAATCAGATAATGTAGGGTACTCTGAAAGTGCATAAACAGAAAAATGTTCAGGGTTATTACTATTTGTCTGATGTGCGTCTCTATATTTGATTTGAGTGGCTGCCTCAATTGTAGATAGTATCTAAGGACTGTCATATAGGGTGTCCAGACACAAGTGTAAAAGAGTAAAAAAAAATCATTAAAAGCTTAAAATTCCTTTGGATGGTGACAAAGGCAAACATTTAAAGCATAAATGAAATAAATATCTAAGGGCTGAAACTTTCCGGAGGTATGATAGAAGATTCCAGAACTCCAATGCAAATTCCAACACTGCGAGTTCTCCTTCTCTGGCAGTTGGCCTCCCTCACCATAGTTCTTTCTTAGGAAGTTGCAATGTGAGACCTGATTTTTTTATGTGCTTTTATGTGGCTCTCATGTGGAGGAGCTGGGACGCATCAGAACTGCCTGGGTGATGTCCTCTAGACAAGACATCATGTCTCCTGAAGGTGGCCTGTGACTCAACTTTTCTCTCCCGTGTAGTACTCAGTGATAGAAAGTAGCCAGCCAACAAATACAAAATTCTTCCTCTTCCAGGAATCACAGGAAAATGTAGCTTACTGTCTTTTCTAAACACATGTATTTGGCCAGCTATTTCTCTCAGCTTTTAGAGAAATTTGAGGTGCAGAAAAGGACGCACTTGGGGGCGGGTAGGTGAGCAACAACTGTGGGTCAGAAAATTCTCCCTTTAGCTCAGAGCTGGTCAAGGCCAGATTGCTAAGGGAAGCAGTTATTTTAATTGCACAACAATACCACATGGTGGATCTGGAAAGAATTGCACGGAACCTAAACCTTCTAAGGAGAGATTTCTTCTTCCTGTGGCTCCTTTTACTGAGGCATTGTATGAATATCACAAACACAGGCAGTGCCAGTAACAGTATTTTCTGCATATCAGAGTAGCTTAAGTGCTTCAGAGAAGCAGAATAGGAAGTTTTTCCCTCATGCTTCTCCAGGCAGACAAGAGGTTGGACGCTCGTTCTCTGCTTCCCTCAGATCAGAGGAGATGCCCTCTCTGAGGTCAGGGGACGCCTTCCCTCTTGGAAAAGTGAGTCAGAGTCAGCGGGGCCACACTCACTCATTCAGGATTGATCATTTATTTCAGAATTTATTCTCCTAACCTAAGATGTAGAGTAAGCACAACTCCTTCAAGGAGTCACTGCAGGGAAAAAGCAGCTTGTGGTTGAAGAGGGCCAAGTGCAGAAGAGTGGGCACTGACACCCGAGTGTTGCATAGATTAGCAAGCTCTTGTTTGTAATTTTTACTCTAAAGCTTAGATCTGCAGTGTCCTTTTAAAAGTTGATGTGTGTGTGTTCTTGAATGCACATGCAAAAACACACTAGAGAAAAGACAGTATCTTCAAGTGTTGCTAGGAAACTATATCACAGAAGACTCCAATTACACACACACACACACACACACACACACACACATCATCATCATCATCATCATCATCATCATTATCATCATCCCAAATGGATCAAAGACCTTAATTTGAAGCCTGAAACCTAAAAACTGCTAGAAGAAAACATAGATAGAGCATTACAAGGTAGAGATGTAGGAACGTGCTTTCTGCACAGGACTCCGGTTGCCAAGGATTTAAGGCCAACAATTGACAACTGGGGTCTTGTAAAACTAAAAAGCCTCTGTATAGCTAGGAAAACAATCAATCAAGTGAAGAAGAAGTCCACTGAATGGGAGATAATCTTTGCCAGTTATGCAAATGACAAAGGATTAATAATCCAGAATACACAAGGAACTCAAAAAATGAAGACTCAAGGAAAGAAATGACCCAGTGCTGGGGGAATCGAAACAGAAAGTTCTCAATCGAAATAAAAATAGTTACAAGATACCCCTCCCCAAAGTGTTCGTCACCCTTAGCAATTAAAAAAATGCAAATTAAAACAACCTCAAGGTTTCGTCTCACCTCAGTCAAGTATAGCCAAGGGTAGTCAAGGATAGCCATGATTAATAAAATGACTTACAACTAATGATGGCAGATTGTGGAGACAGAGAAACCCTCCTTCACTGGTGCTGGTAATGCAAATTGGTGGAACCACTCTGGAAATCAATACAGAGTCCCCAAAACCGGAAAACAAATCTCTACCATATTACCAAGCTATGTCGCCCCTTGACATATGCCCCAAGGACCAGACAGCCTACTCCACAGATTTCTGCTCAGCAATGTTCATAGCTGCCCTAGTCATACAGGCTGAGAAATGGAGACTAATTAACTGTCCCTCAGCAGCCATGTGGATAATGAACGTATAAAAGAAAAACGCAACGTGATCCTACTTGGCTGTAGAGAAAAATGAAACCGTGAAATTTGAGGGGAGGTAGATGGACCTAGGAAAGATGATTTTGAGTGGGGTAACCCAGAAAGACAAATGCTGCATGCTCTCTCCCACCTGTGGTCCCCAGATCCACATCCTCAGTTGTGAGTATACAACATGAACTAAACACAGAAACTAGGAATGTATGAAGGGACCATATGTGTGTCACAGTGTGTGTGTGGGGGGGAGGGAAACTGTGAGGGGAATGGCAGGATACAAGTGATACAGAAGTTGCAGAGGAAATAATGGGAGAGGGGGTTCCATACAGAAGGAGGAGGGACAAATAGCAACACCAAGGTTGTTTGATTTGGCATCAAGGATTCATTTTCCATTTAGCTAAAATTATAAACAATACAACGCGTGCGTGCGCGCACACACACACACACACACACATACACACACACACACACACACACACACACACACTCATAGTATAGACATTAAAGGAAGCAAAGCCGCTTAAGTTAACAACGCTCCCCACCACAGAACCATAGACAAAAGCCCAGTGTCAGACACAAGAAACCTACTTTCCAACGGTTGACCTGGGCAGTTTATGTTCTTCCCAAACAATATAGATTATCAACGCAGCCCTTGGTTGCCCCTTAGAAGTTGGAGATGAGCCTCCATTGTTAAAGATACTACACACTTGGGACACATAACTCATAACTCGGGCTGGGTCTAACCTGAAATTCCCTTTCCTGCTCTCTAGCTTCCATTGTTCCCGAAAATACTCAGCAAGCTGCTGAGGGAGAGAAGAAATTAAACCTCACAGTCCACACAGCTATAGGACCCATGAGCCATGACAATTACCATGGGAAGATCTGTGTAAAGGTGCATAAGTGTCACTTACGTGTAACTGGCAACCAGCATCTGTCTAACTGGACTTGAGGCCCATACAACAGGAGGAAAAACGTGCTTCTGAGGCTGCCAAGATCACAGACCTTAGGAAACAATCTTCCAGCCACTTTGATTTTGGTAGATCTGCAGTATCTTTAAAAATATTAAATAACTTTATCTTTTAATACTTCACCTTGACCTTTGTTTGAATTTATTTCCTGTAACTCTTTAGGGAGATACTCCTGCACAATTTTTCTAGCCTACCTCTTGGACCTCCCTGACTGCATGGCTGCATGACTCAATTCCTATGCTCCTAGCATCATTAAAACTATATGCACTCACATTATTAAACTGGCCTACCCTTTAAGCCACCTGGACTGCATTACTCTGTAGACCAACCACAGTGTCCCTAGCACTGTGATACAAAAACTACCTCCCCGACCTGTCACTCCATCACCTTATTCTTTGGCCTTCCTCTGTTTTATTTCCAAAATACATATTTTCTCCTTCATCCCTCCTTTATGAAAATGTATACAGAGCTTTATAATTCTTGTTATGGGGTCTATCCTTTGAAGATCGTCAATACCTTAACTTCAACCATCAAACTCCATGGATTTTAAAATATTGCTATTACTTTATTCTTTTAAACATCGGAAGGACTAGGTTCTCAGTCAGGGCCATAGGATATTGGATCTATGATATCAAATGAATGTCTCCAAAACCCTTTAGATTTTCCTCTCTAAATACACATACTTTACAAAACTGTCGGAGTGAAGCCAGGCAGACAGTATGGAAATTTTGCCGTGAAGTGCTATACTCACATTAAAACTAGCTGCTTTTATTACTGTTATCTGGGACACAAAGGTCTCTGAATCCTATTCCAACCCAGAAGACCCTATCATCTGTTGTTGAAGGAAGGCCTATGCAAAATATTTTAAAACTAGACTGATGGCATCACAGGCCTGTTAACCCAGCACTTGGAAAGCTTCAGACAGGGGAGGGGGGTCTGGAGTTCAAGACCATCTTTGGGTCTGAGTTGCCTTCAAGGTCAAGCTGATCGGTAAGAAGTTCTGCCTCAATAATTGAAAATGGATAGTAAATATATACAGATGAATACTGAAAGAGTTACCGTTGGAAACTTGTTGGGAAACGTAAGATAGAGAGACTGAGTTGGGATAGACAAAGGCAGCTTTTGATCATTACCTGTGGAATTGCTGAATGGAGTACTTTACAGAGAGATCTTTAAAACAGAATCTAAAAGGGCAATGAGACCATGATCCCAAGCAAACAGCCAGGTAAGATATACACAGTGCAACAGAAAGAAAAGATTCTGAGAAGTGGCACCAAGAGCAGGCTTACTCAGGAATACATTTTAATACATCTTATTCCCATTTTCCCCAAATAAAGGTCTAAAATGACAGCAAAGGGGATCACATACAGCCATTGCTTTTGTCTTTCCCAATTACCTTCTAACGATAGTTCTTTTTCTGTCTCATCTCAGACACTGATCTGAGGATGATTTCACCCTTCAAGAAATATTTGACAATATATTAAGACATATGTAGCACAGGATGGCCTTGTTGGGCATCAATGGTAGGAGAGGCCCTTAGTCCTGTGAAGGCTCAATTCCCCAGTGTAGGGGAATACTGGGGAGTGTGGGGTGTGGGTAGGCAGGAGTGGGTGGGTGGGTAGGGGATCATCCACATAGAAGCAGGAGGAGGGAGATGAGATAGGGGGTTTCTGGAGGGGAAACCAGGAAAGGAGATAACATTTGAAATGCACATAAAGAAAATATCCAATAAAAAATAATTAAGAAAAATACAACTTTCAAAAAAAGGAGACATTTTTGGTTGTCGCAATTAGGGGTCTATTGCTAGCATTTGGTGTCTAGAGGTCAAAGATACTGCTAAATAAAACACAGAGCTAGCCCAACAGTACAAGTATCCTGACTGCTGTCAACTGTTCGAAAGCTGTCAATGGAGTCCAGACTGGAAACTCTTATTCTAGGACAATGTGCTCTAATTCTCACAAGGTTACTTACTCCTTTAAACTCCTTTACCCATTTCATGGACAACAGGAATCCAAAAGCCATCCCCAGGATGTCTGAGAATTTGTTGGTAGAGGTGGGATAGGAAGTTATACTGCTATTCAACAATTACCTCTGTCGCTGTTGTTGTTGTAGGTGTTGTTGTTGTTGTTGTTGTTGATGTTGATGTTGTTGAAACTTTTATACCACACTGGCCCAAACATGGTTTCTTCTTCTCTGGGCTTATATTCTCACAAAGTGTTTATAAATAACTTAGTATGTACTTAGTATGTATTTTATGTATAAATTATTTTAGTATATTATAAATGTTTTAGTATGATTTTAGTATGTATGCTTTTAGGATTTGGAGCTAATGACTAAGAGATAGAAGAAAGCATTGCACCGAAGAATTGGAAACATCTAATTATACCTTAGGCTTTTCCATTCTAATATATTTTCATTTCCAGGAAGCTTCCATTGATCCCTTGGGTCACAGAACATGAGCCTGATCCACCAACTGGGTACCTTATTCATGTCACCCTCTCTTTCCCTCCCTTTCCAAACAAAACAATGTCATGCATAAGAACCTATTCATGTGTTGGTCCTGGTCACATTCACACCTGCGAATTTGTACTCCCGATCCTAGGGTATTCATTAGAATATTTTAACTGAGAGAAATAGTCTTTCCATGTAAGAGAACATTGAGTCCCACACATAGACTTGTGAGAGAGAGGTTATGTATGCTTAGAACAGTGAGTGCTGGAATCCTGAGGCCAGGACAACAGAAGAATTCTGGGGCACATTACCATGTATAGCAGTGACAGAGGCTAAGTGAACTGTCCCCATTGCCTTACCGAAAGTCATCCATTGACATGGGTGTGGAGGAGGGGTAGGTGTGGCGGAGGGGTAGGTGTATAGAAGTTACATGGAGGGAAAGCACAGAGGATGCACTATGGTTGCTGTGGTGGGAAGATGACTATCAGCATATATCTGGTTATTCTCATGCATAATTGGGTGACACTGTGGAAGCCATTAGCAGGGAGACACAGAGTTTAGAAAAGCTGTACATCAGCATGCATCACTATAAGTCAAAACGATGCCTACAGTTAGCCATGTTGCATGATACACATGTTAGACACTGTGTTCGAGGAAGGCAGAGACTCTATCGGTCTTGCTTTGGGATTAGGGGACTTCCTTATAACTGTAATGTAAGTGTGATTTGTCCCGATGCAGTAATGTTTTAAATGCTTTCAGAAAGCATTTTCTGATTTATTATGTTAAACTTTAAATGAAAGGACTGAAGTTTTTTAGTTGCTTATTTATAATTTAATCCCAAGGACAAGGTCAGGTCAAGGTTTCTGGAATCCAGTTTATATGCGTCTCTCCATTTCATGGTTGACACACAGCCAAGGACTCCAAAATGCTACAAGTGTGTAATGGAAAGCAAAGAGAACCTGGGGCTGTAAAACGTTTCTCCCTCAGGCCTGAAGACCAATCATTGTTGATGCCTACATGGAGTAGAAACCTAAGGACTCTTTGGAAAGTCAGCTAGATAGCGTTTGGCTGGGGCAAACACTTGAAAGAGTGTTTTCCTGACATGGACACAGGTAAAAGACTAAAGCAGACTCGTGAAGGAACATTTAGCTGAAGCAGTCACAGGAGAAAGGATGTTCCGCGAAAGCAAGCACGTGAAAGGACACATGATGGGTTCTTTGATATCAACATGCATGTATCAGTCTGCCTTATATTACGTGATTGAGCTGCATTTGTCTGGACTTCTTAGAGATAGACACACCAAAACCTTCTGGTGGTGTGCTGCAGTTTCTTACTGCCTCTCTAGACTCAGGCTGATTGGCAGAGGGCTGTCAGCTGAGACAAGTCACGTGCTGAAGCAAGAGCCATGGAGGACACGTGCTGTTTGGAGGGTGTAAATAGGACTCACTGGACAGTGACTGGGCCTTAGCTCGGCTCTTGCTTGTAGAGCTAGCTGTGCCATGCTTAAGGGTCTCCTGTGACCTTTGCTTCCCTGAAAGAGGCACAGCCAAGAACTTCTGGCATTCCTCCTGGTCCTCTCTGCTGGCTGTCTCTGCTAGGTCACGTCACCACTACTGCTAGCCCTACGCTGTGGAACTGGACTGCTGGTGTTTCTGTGAAGTGTTTTTGAGTGGATCGAGCTGCTGCTGCTAACCTGTGAACGGAAGTGCTGAGTCCCAAACAGCACAGATGGGAGTTGCTCCAAAGAACCTTTCTAAACAGATCCACTTTCCCACATCCTTACTTTCCCACTTCCTCTGGTGAATGGTGGGCTAAAAGGGAGATTAAAGCACTTAAGAATCATTATTAAAAATAGGGTTTGAAAAAATTAAAGTCACTCCTATGAATGCACATAGGTAAACTGGAGACACAATCTGGATGTGAGTAGCACCTGTCTCTATCAGGCGCAGAGACACGGACAAATCAATGTGTAAATGTGTGTATATATAACATGTAATAATGCTAGGCACATAAACAAATGCTTGTCTGCTAAAGATATGAATCACAGCCTGTGGAAATGTGTAAAAATTAAAGAGCAAATATGAGTTCCAGTCATTTTAAAGAGGATATTTCTACCAAAACAATTTCTTGCATATTTATCTATTAACAACACACATTAAAAGCCATCTTCTAATTAAAGTGGATTGCTCTAAAGCGTCAATACGTAGCCATACTTTTTCAAGTTCATTTTTTTCTCATGTAAATTTGAAACTCAGTTGACCAGAGCTTATTATTTCGAGTAGTCATTTCTTTCGCACTTGTGCTAAATCAAATTATTCAAGGTTATCCTAGGTTTTTCACAGGAATCAATTTTCTTTGTGGAGCCTCTCCATTTTCTATAGAAATATGAGGGGGGCACGGATGTGTTAGAGTGACCATTAGGTTACAGTATCATGAACTGATACACACACACACACACACACACACACACACACACACACACACACACACACACACAGAGTGTGGCTGTGTCCAGTTCTGAGGACTGAGCCCAGTACTGAATTGCTGAATAACAGCCTCACTTCTGAAAGATGCTGTAGGAGGTGACCACATGGACTTGCCCTATAATTCTCAGGGTCCTCATTTGTTAAATAAGGGCAGTTGGTCTTTCTGCCAGTCTTGTGGTTTTCTTTAAATGTCAGACATTTTTTCTTTTACTTTAATTTCTTTTACTCTCAATGTGTGTTTTCTTTGAGATTAAAATTTTACTAGCCTTGTTGTTCTGTAACTTAGCCACCTATTAGTTTTGCCTCCATATTTATGAGCTATGGACTTTAAACAAGAATCTTTAAATTCTTCATCTGACAACAGGGATCAGCATAGACTTACTTCTTATTAGAATGGACAGTTCTGTTTATATTAAAGTATCTACTTTTTTTTTCCCGCTAGGATTTTTTGCCTTTATAGAAACCATCATTATTGAGTCAAAGCATTTGTTAGGTCTGCAACTATGTGGACACACGACTCAGGTCAACAGTAAACATGTAGGCATTCAAACCTCATGGAGAGAGATAGACAGTAAAATAGTCTACCTAACCAAGGGAATTTTCAAGTGTAATAGAAGTTAATAATGACTCTGAAGACAGAAAACAGACCAAGGAGAGCCGAAAGCATAGTTGACAATTTGTAATTCTCAGTGAAGAAAGAGAGGACAAGATTGCCATCAGTCAAGAAACTTAATGGAATGGATGTTGGAGGGTGGAGCCCCCAGTCCTGAGTGTCTGATTAGAGGACAGTCCTCCAATGACATCTGAGCCACCTTGTTCAAAGGGAAGCAAGGAGGTGAGGAATACAGTATGTGGGAGGACGGTTGATAACCTCTGAAGTGCTCTAACAGGATTGGGTGCAGGATTAGCTATTTTTCCCATTCGGAATTATTTTTCTTCATTTTCTTTTTATTTTTTTACTTATCATTCCATTTGTTTACATCTCAAAGGATATCCCACTTCCCAGTTATCCCATTCACCAACCCTTATCCCATGATATCCCACTTCCCGGTTACCCCTCCACTAACCCCACATCTCCTCCCTCCCCTTTGCCTGTATGAGAGTGCTCCCCCGCCCACCCACACTCGCCAGTACCACCACTCCAGCACCTCCCTATGCTAGGGCATCAAACCTCCCTGACCACCAACCAAGGAGTGTACCTGGAGGGATCTATGGCTCCAGATATATATGTAGCAGAGGATGGTCTTGCCTGACAGCAACAGAATTATTTTTCAGTCACTAAGTGAGCATACAAGGTAGTGAATTTTATTACATTTCATACAGATGTGTCATTACACTTTATGATAATTCTTCCTTTCCCCACTGTCTTTTTCTGTTCTCTGGATTCCTCTCTGCTTTCATGTGACAAGTATTCTATTATTTTTCTTTCCCCAACTTCTTAATATCTCTTCTTTGCTTCTACTTCATGAGTATCCTCCGTCTCTGTCCTCTCTTTTAAAAAATTCAGCGTATATATCTACCATATGACCTATCTGTATTGCTTGATTATTTACGTGATGGACCCCAATTCAACAAACTGCAGAGGTATGAGGCACACCAACTTATCTGAGTGCTGTGCCCACATAGTTACAGGCTTAACGAAAATTTTGACTGAATAATAATAGCTTGTTGAAGGCAAAATCCTAACTGAAAAAAGTAGATATTTTAATATAAGCAGACCTGGCCATTCTAACAAGAAGTATAGTATAGCTAGTAAATATGGGAGCCATCAAATTGTACATGAAATTTGTTCGTGCTGTTCACAGTAGCGAACACGTGAAATCAGCTTGCATGTCCGTCAACAGAGAAGAGAGAGGAAATGTAGTGTACTTAAATCAATGAAAAATTTAAAGCTGTAATCTTAGTCAGGGTTTCTATTGCTGAGGTCAAATATTATGGCTGAAAATAACTTGAGGAGGAGAGGGTTTGTTTCATCTCACAGCTTGTGGTCAGTTCATCACCTACGGAAGTCAGGACAGGAACCTGGAGGCAGGAACTGAGGCATAGAAGAACACTGGTTCCTGATTCGCTCACCATGGCTTGCTCTCCTTGTTTTTTATACACACTAAGGCTATCAGCCGAGGGGTGGAGCCACATATAATGCTCTGGACCTTTGCATTTTTATCCACACACAGGAAGCAGAGAGAACAAGCCAGAAGTAGACTGAGGCTATCAAGTCTCAAGACTCACCCACCCCCGGCCATTTTTTTCTCCAATAGCAAGGCTATATCTCTGAACGTTTCCACAACTTCACCAAACAGCGCCCCAACAGAGTCTGAGTGTTGTAATTCATGAGTACATGGGGGCCATTTCTCATTCAAACCACACTAGAAATTAAAAAATAAATTAGAATTTAATTTGATATAGGTCGAGTTTGGAGTTGAAGGTGATCAAATGGACTAGATAGAATTACCTCATTTACATGAGTGGAAATATTATTTTAAATTAAAATTTTATTCTATTCTTTTATGTATATGGGCATTTTGCCTGCATTCTGTGTGTCCGTATGTCTGCATGTCTGTGTGTGTGTGTCTGTATGTCTGTCTGTATGTCTGTCTGTATGTATGTATGTATGTATGTATGTATCATGTATGTGCCTGGTACCTGCAGAGGTCAGAAGAGGCACTGGATCCCCCTGGACTGGAGTAACAGATGGTGTGAGTGAGCTGCCATGTGGATTCTGGGAATCAAACCCAGGTCCTCTGAAAGAGCACGAAGCACTCTTTTTTTTTTTTTCCTTCCATCTTTATTAACTTGCATATTTCTTATTTACATTTCGATTGTTGTTCCCCTTCCTGGTTTCCAGACCAACATCCCCCTAACCACTCCCCACTCCCCTTCTCTATGGGTATTCCCCTCCCCACCCTCCCCCCATTGCTGCCCTCCCCCAAACAGTCTAGTTCACTGGGTGTTCAGTCTTAGCAGGACCCAGGGCTTCTCCTTCCACTGGTGCTCTTACTAGGATATTCATTGCTACCTATGAGGTTGGAGCCCAGGGTTAGTCCATGTATAGTCTTTGGGTAGTGGCTTAGTCCCTGGAAGCTCTGGTTGCTTGGCATTGTTGTTCATATGGGGTCTCGAGCCCCTTCAAGCTCTTTTAGTCCTTTCTCTGATTCCTTCAATGGGGGTCCTGTTCTCAGTTCAGTGGTTTAATGATGGCATTGGCCTATGTATTTGCTGTATTCTGGCTGTGTCTCTCAGGAGAGATCTACATCTGGTTCCTGTCAGCCTGCACTTCTTTGCTTCATCCATCTTATCTAGTTTGGTGGCTGTATATGTATGGGCCACATGTGGGGCAGGCTCTGAATGGGTGTTCCTTCTGTCTCTGTTCTAAACATTGCCTCCCTATTCCCTCCCAAGGGAATTCTTGTTCCCCTTTTAAAAAAGGAGTGAAGCATTCACAAAGAACACATGAAACTCAAGAAGAAGCACTCTTAATGGCTGGGCCAACTCTCCTGCCCAGAGATAACTTCACACTTACTAATTGTCAATGTTCTCTCGATTCCCCAGTATAATTTGTACATCATCTTAGATCATACAGGTTGAATCATCACAGATATTCTGGTTGTTTACACGATGACATTCTCCTACTTAGTAACCTCTAAGATTGAACACAATGTTTTGTCCTCCCACCTCTACATCCAACTGCCGTGCAAGCCATCCTCAGAGATTTCAGAAGAGAGTGCAACCATTGCGTTCTTGTGAGCCCCAGACCCTGCCTCAGCCTGGGATGCTGTCTCTCACAACAGAATCAATGTAAAGAAAAATAAGCCTACCAGAAAAACTGCTTAATTGTACATGCGGCTTATTTACAAAGCATTTGGCCAAACTTTGTTTTGATTCCTGTGCGGTTTTTACAGTGTATATAGGTACCAGTCACTCTTCTCATGGACATGATAAAATGCCTGAGAAAAATAGCCTTGGTATGGAAGGATTTACTGTGGCGCCCAGTTTGAGGATAAAGCACACAATGGGACTGAAGGCATGAAAGCTAGAATAAGAAGTAACTGGTCACATTTCATCCACGATCAAGAGGCAGGAAAGAAATGGATGCTGCTGTCCAGCTCGCTTTATCTTTATGAAGTTTGAAACCCCAACCTCTGGCATGGAGTTGCTCCCACTTAAAATAGGTCTTCCCACTTCAGTCCTTTCTAGAAACTCTGTCACAGACATGCCCAAAAGTTTCTCTCCTAGATTATTCTAGACCCTGTCTAGTTGAAAATTTACATTCACCATATATGCATACAAATATGAAATGAAGTTGAGAAAACGATTGAGGTACGTGGAGTGGATAGAAACTTCATAGCAAAACAGACAGAGTCAATTGACTGGGTCCTTGGGGGCTCCCGGAGACTGAACCACCAGCCAAAAATTATACATGACCTGGACCTACTTTCTGCAACACATATGTAGAAGTTCTGTAACTCATTCTTCAAGTTGGTCCCCCCAACAACTGGAATGGGGGGTTGTCCTTGAATGTGTTGCCTGCCTGTGAATCTTGTTCCCCTAACTTTGCTGCCCTGTCTGGCCACAGTGGGAGAAGTGTTTGTTCCTGCAGTGACTTGATTTCCCAAGGTGGATTGGTATTCAGAGGGGGCTCCTCCCCCTTCTCATAGGAGAGGTGTTATGCATTGGGGGGGGGATGGTAGGAGGAGAGGGGCAGCTTCCATCCAGGTTTAAAGTAAATAAACAAATACATTAATGGAGAAAAATATAAATTGAACAATTATTAAAATAATTACCTTAAACTCCTTCAGACTAGGGATTATATTCTAGTAGAAATAAACAGTGAATCTTTTTCTCATAAAATCCATTATGTTTTATCAGTGGTCAACAAACCTATATTGACTTAGTCCATGAAATGCAAGAAGGACTTAAGGGTTCCTAGGCATATAAAAGCATGCTGAATGTTTTACTGCATATTTTAAAAGGTAAGTATATGCTAATCAAAACTGTACTCATTTAAGTTTTCCCATTCAGAGAGCTTCCCTGATAAAATGAGACTGTGTACAGTGCAAGAACAAATGGAATTTGGCATGAACCAAGCAAGGAAGACAGGTACGGAGTAATGGAAAGAGAAGCAGATGGCGAGCAACAACTCAGACCCAGGGCCAGCTTGTTTGCCCCCTCACACATCCCTGAGTATCTATGTGAAATGAGGCATTGAGATGACATGATCTAAGGTCCCTTCCAAGGCTAACACCTCATGATTCTAAAATGCTATGAAATCATCAGATGGCTGTCAGACTCAAGATCAAGTTGCCAAGGAGAGCCACTTGTGAATTTCTGGCTTAGTAATAACACTGATGGGACACTATAACTGTTCACCAGAGAGAGCAGCAAATTGTAATTCTTCTTTTCCCTTTCCAAGGCAAGATGATTGGTTCTGCAAATCACGTTCTACTCTTAGCTCAGTCTCAGGCAAGTTTTATGCTCAGACCCACATTAGAGGACAAGGGCAGAGAAGACTCTGGACAATGCCCAGAGTCTTCAGTCTTGGTGGAAAATATGTATCCAACTCTGTTTTTAGGAGTCCGTGTAAGTGTACATCTTCTTAAGTCTAAGTGGAAAATGTGACATAGTTCAGGTTGGGTTCCAAGCAATGTACAAAGAATCACTTCTGAAACCATGAAAAGGAGAGGGGGAAAAAATGACCCTGCATCACTTCAACCAAATTGGAATTGATATTTGTTGCAGAGCCTGGAGACTCACTTCTTGGCAAAAGTAGATTTTCCCAGTTGGTTACAAGTCTAATGATATAAAACAACAGCTGGTGTTGTAATGCCTAATAGATTGCATCTGCCCTGATATTTGAGAATGACCATGACAGCATTCCCAGTAGGGAGCTCACCCAGCCACAGACAATGCTCCATTCCTTTATTTAAAAAAGCCATCATGAATTGTCCTTTGCTTCTCCAGGATTGTGCCCAGGTTGGAGAATCAGAGATTCACAGGGAAGACACAGAAGAAACAAGGGCAAGCTTTAAATTCTTTAAAGCCAAAATTAAATGTCTTACAATTCTACTTATTGGTCCGTGACTGATTGTGGTTTTTCCATTTCTATAAAACGGGTGATGTGGCAGAATGGAAAAACCATGGCGTTTGGCAGCAGGTGGCTCTAGGCTTTACTAGTAGCGCCTCGGTTTAGTGGCTAAGTGGTTTTACGGAAGTCACTTAATAGTTCTCCATCTGTTTATTCCTTGGTAAAATAGAATCAATTAGTGTGATTGAAGTGGCTAAAACACACGAATGTCTCTCTCTCTCTCTCTCTCTCTCTCTCTCTCTCTCTCTCTCTTTCTCTCTCTTGTGTGTGTTGTTGTGTGTGTGTATGCTTATGTGTGTGTATATATATACATATATATACACATATGTGTGTGTGTGTTTTGGTACATATGCATGTATGTACGCACATATGTGAGGTCAGAAAATAATCTCAGGTGTCTTTTTCAATTATCTCTAACTTACTTTTTGAGACCAAGGGTCTTGTATTTCCATTTTCCACTGGACCCTGAAAATCACTTAGTCAGTCCTGAGATTTAGGAAGGAGTTCAATTCTACATGAATTCTTGCTCAAATTTATAGAAAAGAACTGTGCACAAATGGTATCACTTGACCTCATGACCAGAAAAGATGCAGGCATTTTGGGGATTTGCTTCATTGGGTACAATTAATTCTGAACTCATTCTGTAGAATAGAAATGGACTTGATTCCATGCTCACATGTAAAGGCAATAAGGAATGGGAATTAAATCAAGGGATAGTAGCATAAAACATTTACAGATCAAACCTCTTAAGACAACTAAAGGGTAGTAAAGCATCATAGTCAGAAGCGTTCTACGACTAGACTGATTCTGCAACTCCCTGCTGCTTCCTCATCATTTAGCTCCAAGGAAGCTACTAAGTGTTATCATAAAATGGATACCAGCAATCTCACTGGGAGCTGTGAAGACCAAATCACACTACCCAGAAAGCTCTTAGCACACTGTTGGGCACGGAGTGAGTGAGCAGGACACATGACTGACTATTCTTCCCCTTCAGGGAAGAACCAGCAAAGTTCCACTTTCATTTGTAAATAATATAGGTGTGTTACTTTAAGGGACCTTAAAAATATCCTAAAATAACAAAGATAACTTTGGGTTTTGGTGATATTATCTTGTGAACCTGAGAATCATACCATCTGGGAATATTTTGATTCTCCAAACTAATTATTAATAGACAAATTTAAGTACGGAGGGTAAGTATGTAATATAAGCCATTCATTCCCATTTACACTTGTGGACTTTGTCTAGTTGTTCAGTAAGTACTTGTTTTATGTCAGGTTTAGGATAAGTTAGTGAAGACATCTCTCTCAAGTATCTTTTATAATAGAGAATGAATACCTGCAAAGGAAAATTACAATTACAATGTCAATACACCTTCATAGACCCATACCTCTTATGATAGATAAGTGTCAAGCATCATGGTACCAAAGAGGGATGTCCCTATTCCTCTATCCTGATGACTCTATCCTGGAACAGGAAGGGACCTTCTTTAATAAAGAAGGAAGAGCCAAGATCATCGAGATTAACTATATGAAAAGAAGAACCGTATGAATAAAGATCTGGGGTTGGCTATAAACTCTGTACAAGATTCAGTAGGACTAATGCAGATTCTGAGGTGGAAGACTAGTGAAGTAAGACCCAAGTTAATAGAGATAAACTGTGGGCATAGACTGTGGACATAGACTCTGTAAGTTATGTCAAAGAATTTAGACTTTCTCCTAAGCGGACGATGAGTCATTCAATTGAGTTGGGAGAAATAATTGTTACAATTCAGTATATTTCCTCTGACTGCTATAAAAGTTCTTGACAGGCTGTAGGAAACTGTGCTCAGGAAGAAAGAATACTGTGAAATGATAAGACTAGAACTAAGGAAATGATAGTTATTATAAACAGACTGCCATCAGACATCATGGTAAGAGAAGCATAAGGACAGCAGAAGAACAGAACAGTCAGTAGATTTCTGGGTTGGCTAATGCAATGGTTGGTGATGAATCATTGTCACACATGTTTAAGAGGATGGGGTAGGAATTTGAAGGGTAGTAATGGATTTAGTTTGGAGATATGGCTTTGAAGCATCTTTGGGATAAAAGATGGAAATGTCCCATAGGTAGTCAGGGTGTCTGCTTTGGGGTTTGAGCAAGAAGTTTAGAAAAGTATTTTGACGATAATCAATATAGTAAATGAAAAGTAAAATTTATGAAAGGAGGGGATGTTTAAAAAAGAGAAATTTGAAGGGAAAATGTTTACAGAGAGGGAGAGAGAGAGAGAGAGAGAGAGAGAGAGAGAGAGAGAGAGAGAGAGATCAACATTTGACCAGATGCTGAATTGGAAGCAGGTGGAAGAAAAAGAGCTCAGGGAGCATCGAGCCAGGGGCAGGGATATAGGACAGTGCTATATATTTTTTTCTTTTTTTTTTTTTTTTTTTTTATTAACTTGAGTATTTCTTATATACATTTTGAGTGCCATTCCCTTTCCCGGTTTCCGGGCAAACATCCCCCTCCCCCCTCACCTTCCCCATGGGTGTTCCCCTCCCAACCCTCCCCCCATTGCCGCCCTCCCCCACAGTCTAGTTCACTGGGGGTTCAGTCTTAGCAGGACCCAGGGCTTCCCCCTTCCACTGGTGCTCTTACTAGGATATTCATTGCTACCTATGAGGTCAGAGTCCAGGGTCAGTCCATGTATAGTCTTTAGGTAGTGGCTTAGTCCCTGGAAGCTCTGGTTGCTTGGCATTGTTGTACATATGGGGTCTCGAGCCCCTTCAAGCTCTTCCAGTTCCCCTCTGATTCCTTCAGGGGGTCCTATTCTCAGTTCAGTGGTTTGCTGCTGGCATTCGCCTCTGAATTTGCTGTATTCTGGCTGTGTCTCTCAGGAGCGATCTACATCCGGCTCCTGTCGGCCTGCACTTCTTTGCTCCATCCATCCTGTCCAATTGGGTGGCTGTATATGTATGGGCCACATGTGGGGCAGGCTCTGTTTTAATCTTTGCCTCTCTCTTCCCTGCCAAGGGTATTCTTTTTCCTCATTTAAAGAAGGAGTGAAGCATTCACATTTTGATCATCCGTCTTGAGTTTCATTTGTTCTAGGGATCTAGGGTAATTCAAGCATTTGGGCTAATAGCCACTTATCAATGAGTGCATACCATGTATGTCTTTCTGTGATTGGGTTAGCTCACTCAGGATGATATTTTCCAGTTCCAACCATTTGCCTACGAATTTCATAAACTTGTTTTTGATAGCTGAGTAATATTCCATTGTGTAGATGTACCACATTTTCTGTATCCATTCCTCTGTTGAAGGGCATCTGGGTTCTTAAAGCATCTAGGGAAAGAGTGCTCCAAGGGCAGGGGAGAGGCCAGGTACAGTAACACCAAGGAAGAGAAGGGGTGAGACAGTGCTCACTGAAGTGTGCAACAAGGAGGCGCTGCCCTTGGTAAGGCAGCTACTGTAGGGTATGAAGCCACCATGTGCATCTCTGAGTGTGAGGAAAGAGCAAGGAAGGCTCCTGTAGATAAGGGAGGCTTCCCAAAACTGAACCAGTGTTCCTATGAATAGAATCCTACTAAGTGATGGAATTTAAGAGAATGTCCAACACCCATGGCCCTAGGACTTATACATGATAAAGGCATAAATGGGGATAAATAGTCCAACTGATGAGTTCTAGCTCAACAAGGAAGCTTAAAAAAACCAAGCAGAAAGAAGATAATACAGTGAGGCCCTCCTAAGGGTAGAATATGGCCGAAGTCGTGAAGTCTACCTGGAAGGCCTCATCTTCAGTGAGAAATCCTGAGGGGAATCACTGGAAGAACTGTAGCTTAGGGGACTGGATGCTCAGAGTGAAGAGGGAAGGAGTTAGATTATGTGCAGAACAGGCCCTGTGATATTTGTAGAGCAAAGCTTCAGGACCAAGTCAGAGAAGAAAGGATGTCAGATCCGGATTTCTACTGAATCATCTCTCAGTGTCTCTTCGGTTCTTTTCCCCTTCGTCTCCTTTTACTGTCTCGGGTGTTTTCAGTGACATGGCTTTCATTGTTTTGTTTGTTCCAGTTTTACTTCTTGTCCTAGTAGCAGCTGTGGGCAGAACACATTTTCAAGTGGTCACAGCCAACTTTGAAATGTCTTTTTCAATTCATATATACCGTTAAGACTTTATCATCGTGTTTCCCTTTGTCTCTGTCTCCCATCCTGACACCATAAAGCATTTTACTTTCACAGATGGTATAAGCCCTAAAATACATTATTATTATTATTATTATTATTATTATTATTATTATTATTATTATTACTACTACTACTACTACTACTACTACCTAGGGAGAATTGAAAAGCAGAAATGATTCCAGGTCTGTCCACACAGCTACCACTTTCCAGTGCATATCATTCTTTCTTTTTGGCCATATATGTTTCCATTTTGTGTTTGTTCTTTCTTATGTCTGAAGGAGGGCCTTCAACATTTTTCTGCAATGTCGGTTCTCTAGCGTTTGCATGACTAAGAATTTCTTTGTTTTGAAGGAATGTACTTTGATCTTGAAAGTGAATGATTTTATATGCAACATTCCAGTGTGACAGCTTTTCTTAGGGTCCTGTGGAGGTGTTGTTAAACTGCAGAAACACCCTGTGCCCCCACATCCTGCCTCCCACCCTGGCTCTTGAGAGTTCTGACCATCTGTACCTGTTGTCTCTCTTTTTTTTTTTTTTTTTTTTTTTTTTTTTTTTTTTTTTTGGAGCTGGGGACTGAACCCAGGGCCTTGCGCTTCCTAGGCAAGCGCTCTACCACTGAGCTAAATCCCCAACCCCGCCTGTTGTCTCTTCTGTAATGTTCCTTCCTTCTTTGGATGCTTTTATGGCCTTCACTGCATTACCAGTTTTGAACAAAGAGATTCTCATGTGTGTTTGTGTAATTTTGATGATATTCTACAGTCTGTGGATCCTCAGTGTTTATCAAACATAGAAACGTATTAACAATCATTTCTATTTATTTATTTTTACACTCCAGATATTATTCCCCTCCCAGTCTACCCCCTGACTGTTCCACATCCCATACCTCCTCGGCCGCCCCCCAGTCTCCATAAGGATGTCCCCACCCCACCCACCCCATCAACCCCACCCACCCCACCAGACCTCTAAACTCCCTGGGGCCTCCAGTCTCTTGACAGTTAGGTGCATCTTCTCTGACTGAACCCAGACCTGGGAGTCCTCTGCTGTATATGTGTTGGAGGTGAATGCTGCCTGGTTGGTGATCCAGTGTCTGAGAAATCTCGGGGGTCCAGGTTAATTGAGACTGCTGGTCCTCCTACAGGGTCACCCTCCTCAACTTCCTCCAACTTTTCCCTAATTCAACCACAGGAGTCAGCAGCTTCTGTCCAGGTATGGGTGCACATACCTGCATCTGACTTTTTCACCTGCTTGTTGGGTCTTTTTGGAGGCAGTCATGATAGGTCCCTTTTGTGAGCTCTCCATGGCCTCAGTAATGGTGTCAGGCCTTGACCCTCACCCTGAGCTGGATCCCCTTTTGGGCCTGACTCTGAACCTTCTTTTCCTTAGGCTCTTCTCCATTTCCATCCCTTCATTTCTTTCAGACAGGAAGAATTACGAGTCAGAGCTTTGACTGTGGGATAGCAACCCCATCCCTCACTTGATCCCTGTCTTTCTGCTGGCGGTGGGTTCAATAATTTTTCTCTCCCCATTGTAGGGCATTTCATCTAGGGTCCCACCCTTTGAGTATGGAGGGTTTCTCACTTCCCAAGTCTCTGGTACATTCTAGAGGGTCCTCCCAACCTCCTTGCTCTGGAGGTTGTCCGTTTCTATTCTTCCTGCTGGCCCTCAGGGCTTCAGTCCTTTTCCCCACCCAATACCAGATCAGGTTCCTCTCTCCCCCACCTCCATCCCCTTTCCCTTCCCTGTCCCTCCCTCCCTCCCTACCCCCTTGTGGTTGCCTTCTTCTCCCTCCCAAGTGAGACTGAGGCAACCTCCCTTGGGTCCTTCAGCTTGTTGACCTTTTTGATTTCTTTAAATATACTTTTGTGACCCACTTAAATAGGATTTTAATTATATATACACAAGTTACTAAATGTTTTCCCACAATGTGATAATGGTCTGAACTTTGTAATTATTTTCCCCGTGGTTTGTATTGGAATCTTTATTCTTATGATTTCTTATGACTTCAAGATCACTGTTGTTTTCTCTACTTGGGTCTCATTTTGTGATGTCTTACTTAATCCAAGACTGGCTTCCATTCCTAGAGGTTTTATTATTGTCTATATTTTCCCTATCTGTCTGGTTAATGGTTATTGTAACAACTCTCTTCTTGCCCTTTGTTAGTAATTTTAATATGTGTCTTTTCAGTTGGGGGAGATGTTTCTTTTTAAAAGTCATATATTTTTTCATCCTTTGTGTATATGGTCATTTCTTTAATTATTATATTCCACACATTTTTTACTTCCTATAAATAGTCCTGGGGTTTGTTCTGAAATACAGTTGAGTTATAGAAAATAATTTAAGCCTGTGGAGTGTTGTTTCTCACATGAATTGGATGGTATGGGGGAAGCATCGTGCCCTAGGGCTGAGACATCTTTTCTGTGTATTTTATTCAGTGACCACCAAATTAGGATGTTTTCCAGTCTGCTTAGTGACAGTAGACACTATTTTCAGCCATTTACATGTATCGTAGACTGTCAGTTCTTTGGATAGAACTTTCCTAGCATTGGCGAATCATCATCCATACATGGCTCCAGGTCTGAAGGGAAAATTTATCTTCACTTCTGTGCAGCTTAAACAATTGACCTGAAACACTCTAGCTGCCTTGTTCTCCCTGGAGTTTCATCTTCTCTATATTTGAAAGAAGGGCTGGAATGTTGCCCAGGCTGCTACTTCTGAAACAGGATCTGGAAAGATCTCTTTAAGAGAACAAACTTAGTGCATGCGGAATTCAGCCTGTTTGTTTCCCTCACTGGGAGACATACTATCCCTTGTTGTCTTATATCCAAAGCCTTGAAAATTGTTCCATATAGATTGTCCAATGTGTTTTCGATTGTTTCCAGCAAGATGGTGAATCTGGTCTCTGTTAGTTGACTTTGGCAAAAAAAAAAAAAAAAAAAAAACAAAAAACAAAAAAAACCCAACAACCCTAAAGCTCATCCTTTTAGAGCGCATTTCCTAGTTCTGTTCCTTCTGCTGACTTGAGGAACGCCTCCAGAATAAAAGCAAAGGACTTGCTATCCTGGGTTTTATTGCAGCTAGAATTAATTCTTCACTAATACAACCAGGATAGTTTGCAAAAGTGGTCGCTTGGGAGTCTTGATTTGGAAAAATATTTTTGTTTTTGTTTTTGTTTTATCATGGGCCTTTTTGTTTGTTTGTTTGGTTGGTTTGGTTTGTTTTTTTTTTTTTTTTTTTTTTTTTTTTTTGATGGCAGGAAGCAGAAATACAAAGTCTAAGAGAGGTGTGTCAGAATGAAGGGGTTTTGTGGGCCAAATCACCATGAGACATGATTGCTCTGTAAAAATGTATTGTGAAAGAAAAAAAAAAAACTGTAAAAAAAAGGTCAATACATACCCATTATAAAAGAGGAATAATGTTTTCTTCCTCATTGACTAAATAGTATTCTCTTCACACACTAATAAACACAGCAATTATAATTGAAAATACATAGCATTTCCAAACTCTGTGATAAAAAATATTGAGTGTGTTTTCTACAAAAATTACATGAAATAAGAATTAAAATTCACACATTCACATAGAGTCACAGTTTACTTTCTAAGCATATGGCTTTTAAAAAAAAAGAAAGCATTACAATGGAGATATCTGACTTTTTCCATCTTAATAAGTGCTCACACTGCATTATCTAAAACAGGACAGTCTGGTATTTTGGGCCACGTGATGTGGCACAGGCCGAAGTGCATTGCATCCTCTGTAAAGTCCCCACATTCAACATATTTAACCTGAAGCTGATCATTTCTTTATACCAAGCTCCCAGTTTATAGGAGTAGAAGATAAAAGGAGCAGGGAGAATGGCACCCAGATGGGAACAGTCAGTCGCGTGAATTCAGGTTGCAGGAGCTCTGTAACTCTGCCCTGGCCGCTCCACAATGTCGGTGCTATTAGACAGAAAAGAGATATTGGAACTGTTCTCAATTATGAGAGACTAAGGAGATTTAACAACCAACACAGTAGGGACGCTTTCATTGGAGTTTTGTTTGGGGAAAAAAACCCAGATAGTTGGTGGACAATGGGAGGTCTTTAAGTACGGGTTGATCATACCGTGAGGGTTTAGATTTCGTATCTCTACAGTGATGGTAATACTGTGGCTATGTGTTGTTAAAAGCAGGGGAAATGCCGGGCTGTTTTAATTTTCAGTGGTGGCGATGCAGCCTGCCTTGAGAACAACAGTGTCTCATCCAAAGCCTCCCTCAACACCTGAGCTGCTTCCTGCTACTCTTCCTAATTTTTATGCCAGAGTTAGGTTTTCTCATGATACAATGTTGGGTAGAGAAGAAAACACGCTTATAAAATAGCTTGGTCACCATCCAAAGACTACACATGGACAGACCCATGGCTCCAGCTGCATAGGTAGCAGAGGATGGCCTTGTTGGGCACCAATGGGAGGAGAAGCCCTTGGTCCTGCCAAGGCTGGACCCCCCAGTGTAGGGGAATGTCAGGGCAGGGGAGGCAGGAAGGGGTGGGTGGATGGGTAGGGGAACACCCTCATAGAAGAAGGGGAGAGGGGATGGGATAGGGGGTTTATGGACAGGAAACCAGGGAAGGGGATAACATTTGAGATGTAAATAAATAAAAAATTCCAATAAAAATATTTTTTTAAAAAATGAAATAAAAAAAGTTTGGTATATGGAACATCATCCTAAGTGATTAATCATGCACAGTGGCAGAATTTTAATCACCAGATTCCTCCCAATGAAATAACTTAGACATTAAATTTTATAATAATTATATATTATATCTATCTATCTATCTATATATGTATATATAATGCACCTAATACATGTTTAAAATTTTGTACATATAAACTTTATGTATAGATAAACTAGATTGAGATTATCAAGAGCAAAAGATTAATTCCAACATTTTTTGAAGATTGATTCTAAAATGTATGTAGGCCAATAGAGAGCCAAGATCAAAGAACAATCAGTTCATCTCTGAAAAGGTGGAAGGCAAGGAAAGGTTTATGATCAAAACATGAAGGTCGTAAAACGATTCCGGAGTTAGAAAGTGTGGTGTAGGCATGGACCATTGACATAATAAAATAGAACACTTATGTCACCATGGCGTTGTGATGCACACTATGGTGAGCATGGGGGATGACCGGAGCAGAGAGAAACAGTTTAATACATTGCTACACGAGCAACTGTAATGGGGAAAATAAAATTGGGACTCTATCCCAAGCCAGTTACGAGAAATGACTCCGGACACTTGATAGCTGGGGGACATGTCCCTTGTTCGGAACAATAGGAGGAAAACAAACTTCAAGAGAGCACCTATCAGAGACAGACATTAACAGAGTTGAAGGGGTACCTGGGCAAGCAGTTGCAGTGGGCTGAAGAACATGAGCTAGGCATCGTTCAAGTGGAGGGAGGAACCGGTTTGGGTAGAAGGCACAGAAAGTGCTTCTGAGCAGAGATACTCCTTTTAGAAGAATATTTTGTATTCTTTAATTTTTTTTCATATTTGCAATGTATTTTTATTGGATTATTCCCACCCTATTTCCTACTGTCCCTTCCCAGCTTCATCCAGGCTCCTCTGTTTTAAATCATGTATATATGTATGTATGTATTATGTATGTATGTACGTATGTGTATATGTATATGTATATGTATTTATGTGTGAGTATGTGTGTATATATGTGTGTAGTATGTATGTATGTATTTGAACTTACCACGTCTACTTAGTGCTGCCCATATACACATGTTGCTGGGACATCCACTGGTGCATAAATAACCTACTAGTGGTCACTTCCCTCAAATAAAAATGACTCTCCCTCCCCAGTAGCTATCCCTCATCAATAGTTCCTCATCTAGGAGTGAAACCTTAGGGGCCTTCTTCTACCCATGCTGGAACTGTGACTGGCCTGATCTGTGGAAGTGCACTTGCTGATGATATAGGTACACAACCTCTACACCACGCCCAGAGGACAGCATTTCATAGCCCCCTTCTGATCCCCCCGACCCATACATCCCTTCTGCTTCCTCTTCCAAGATATCCCTTAACTTTGGTAGGAGAGGGTTGATATACATGTGCCATATATAACTGAACACTCACATGTCTTACTCGCGGCACTTTGGATGGTTATGAACCCTACATTAGCCACTGTGTGCTGCAATATGAATCTCCTCTCACCAAGACTGGGGACAGCACAAAACCATGTACATAAACACAGTTAGAAGGCAGTTTCAAAGAAGTAGCCAGTTAGCTCAGTTGGCGAGAACATGGTGCTAATGGCAGTTGGACAACATGACCATTTAAAAAATTATATATCGCCACACTAAAGGACCTATGGCCTCTGTGGACATGGATTTTGATGAACGGGCATGAAAGTGAAGGTAACCTTGCCTTACTTGTCTCTGTGACTTTTACTTTCAGGCTTTAGAAACATGTCTTAAGCTGGGAGGAAACTTGGTATGACTACAAGTCAAACACAAACTCCTCAAATCTAAAGGGTATGGAAATCATATGTGGCTAAAAGGTAGCATGTCCTACGTGCAGACAGAAAGGTTATTTCAGAGAGACTTCATTAATGAATACCGTTTGCTTCCCATGAACCGCTGACGTCATTGCTTCCTTACACCAAAACCTTGACGCTAATACTTTACTTTGAAAGTTAGGTATCTCACGTGACAAAAGGCCGCCCGTGCCAGATAGGGAAGGAAGCTAGTCCACAAACCATGTCGTCTGGGTTTACATCCTGCTCTCACTGCTTTAAAGCCGAGCTCAAGTTACTTAATGTCTGGAACCTTAGCTGCCTGGTCAGGTAGGGGTTCTGTTTGTTTACATTCTTCCGGTGGCAAGTTCTGAACTATGACTTGAGCGAATGAGAACAGGCCCTCACGGAGGGAACGCAGTGCAGTCAATGAATCAGGGCAAAGCTGAAGGACTGGGCTTAGGCGTGCAGACATCAGTCCAGCCTTAGACATCCAAGATGGGAAAGATGAGTAGTTTCCCAGGATTCTGGCCTCTGAGTGGTTAATGTTCAGAAGTTTGTGTCTTTTGTTGATATGCTCAAGAGTCAAGTTCCATAAAGTGTTTCCAAGCAGCCTACTTTGATTTCCTTGCTCATTTTCATCCAGAGGAGCACAGGCCAGCATGATCCATCAGGCTGTAGAAGAGGCTCGTTAAGAAGGAAGAGGAGGTGGGCGTAACTGCCATGTGGAAGCTTACGTGTGTGTGTGCTCTGTGCCCTTGCTGATCCAAGTGTCCCCGAACTCATTCCTATACTTCAATCCTCAGCAATGCTTTAGTCTAACGTAATATAACTTTCTATGAACAAGAAAAATTAATTTCTCTTCAGAGATGAACAATGCCATAGTATCTTCACTTCCAAGTACAATTTCCTAAGTAATGCATTTCTATCCTTTAACTCACTTGCTGGCCTGTCTCTGGAATCTGTTGCCTGTGTATTTAGGCAAAACCTCACAACACCAATAATCATGGGTTCCTGTCATAGAGCAGGGTGTTTGCATCAATACTGGCATGTCCCAGAGATCTCCAGTGGACAAACATGGAAGGTGAGGTCTAGAACGCTGATGTACTTTATCCTACCAATAACTGGGTAGGCAGCCCACGGTCCAGAACTCAAGTTTGTCCACACTAGAGCCATCTGTTTCTGTTCCATTTTGGGGAAGTTAAAATGACATCAATAAATATCCCTCTAGAATCTAAAAGCCATCAGAACTTTCAGCATGACAGCAGAATGCTGAGAAGTTTCAGGTTGTGGAAAGCAAATGGTGGGAGGTCTAGGGGTATAGAGTTATTTATTTAATGGGGAGGAGGTATGAGTTTGACTTTTCTGTCTTCAAGGACATCTCCCTGCAATAGAACAATTACTGATGACTTTTCATTCAACCCTCTTTATACCAATATGGTTGCTTAGTTTTATAGTAAAGACATCGGTTGACATAGTCAGCAGCCCACACTGATATCTGATGGTCTCGCTACTGCTTTTCTTTACCTTTACATGCATACAAAGCAAAGTATCATTCAATAGAGATAGGACTATAGTTAACTGTATGATTTTGGGAAAACATTTGGATTCTTTCCTTATGACAAAAGGCAAAAATCAAACTGGAGAGAAGGCTCAGCAGTTAAGAATGCATGCTGCTCCCACACCCGCGGATCCCGGCCCGCAGCAGCTCTCTGCTCCCAGATCCCGTGGGAGAGACACATTACCGCCTGGTCAGGTGGGCACTCCTGAGGCTGCAGAGCAGAAGAGACCACCAACACTGCCCACCCCTGCCCACATCCCTGGCCCAAGAGGAAACTGTATAAGGCCTCTGGGCTCCCGTGGGAGAGGGCCCAGGTGAGGCAGGAGCCCTGCCTGAGACACCGCCGGAACCTGAAGGAAACAGACCGGATAAACAGTTCTCTGCACCCAAATCCCGTGGGAGGGAGAGCTAAACCTTCAGAGAGGCAGACACGCCTGCGAAACCAGAAGAGACTGCTCTCTACACACATTGCTGATTCCAGAGGAAAACACCGGAGGCCATCTGGAACCCTGGTGCACGGAGGCTCCCGGAAGAGGCGGCGCAGATCTTCCCGGTTGCTGCCACCGCGGAGAGCCCGTGGGCAGCACCCCGAGAGCGCACTTGCGCCTGGGGACCACAGGAAAGACCCACTTTTCTGCTGCAAGAGACCTGCCTGGTGAACTCAAGACACAGGCCCACAGGAACAGCTGAAGACCTGTAGAGAGACAAACTACACACACGAAAGCAGAACACTCTGTCCCCATAACTGGCTGAAAGAAAACAGTAAAACAGGTCTACAGCACTCCTGACACACAGGCTTATAGGACACTCTAGCCACTGTCAGAATTAGCAGAACAAAGTAACACTAGAGATAATCTGATGGCGAGAGGCAAGCGCAGGAACACAAGCAACAGAAACCAAGACTACATGGCATCATCGGAGCCCAATTCTCCCACCAAACAAACATGGAATATCCAAACACACCAGAAAAGCAAGATCTAGTTTCAAAAATCAGATTTGATCATGATGCTGGAGGACTTCAAGAAAGACGTGAAGAACTCCCTTAGAGAACAAAGAAGCCACAGAGAGGAATCGCAAAAAATCCCTGAAAAGAATTCCAGGAAAAAAAACAAACAGTTGAAGGAATTAAAAATGGAAATAGAAGCAATCAAGAAAGAACACATGGAAAGAACACATGGAAATAACCCTGGATATAGAAAACCAAAAGAAGAGACAAGGAGCTGTAGATACAAGCTTCACCAACAGAATACAAGAGATGGAAGAGAGAATCTCAGGAGCAGAAGATTCCATAGAAATCATTGACTCAACTGTCAAAGATAATGTAAAGCAGAAAAGCTACTGGTCCAAAAACATACAGGAAATCCAGGACTCAATGAGAAGATCAAACCTAAGGATAATAGGTATAGAAGAGAGTGAAGACTCCCAGCTCAAAGGACCAGTAAATATCTTCAACAAAATCATAGAAGAAAACTTCCCTAACCTAAAAAAGAGATACCCATAAGCATACAAGAAGCCTACAGAACTCCAAATAGATTGGACCAGAAAAGAAACACCTCCCGTCACATAATAGTCAAAACACTAAACGCTCAAAATAAAGAAAGAATATTAAAAGCAGTAAGAGAAAAAGGTCAAGTAACATATAAAGGCAGACCTATCAGAATCACACCTGACTTCTCGCCAGAAACTATGAAGGCCAGAAGATCCTGGACTGATGTCATACAGACCCTAAGAGAACACAAATGCCAGCCCAGGCTACTGTATCCCTGCAAAACTCTCAATTAACATAGATGGAGAAACCAAGATATTCCATGACAAACCAAATTTACACAATATCTTTCTACAAATCCAGCACTACAAAGGATAATAAATGGTAAAGCCCAACATAAGGAGGCAAGCTATACCCTAGAAGAGGCAAGAAACTAATCGTCTTGGCAACAAAACAAAGAGAAGAAAAGCACACAAACACAACCTCACATCCAAATATGAATATAACAGGAAGCAATAATCACTATTCCTTAATATCTCTCAACATCAATGGCCTCAACTCCCCAATAAAAAAGACATAGATTAACAAACTGGATGAAACGAGGACCCTGCATTCTGCTGCCTACAGGAAACACACCTCAGAGACAAAGACAGACACTACCTCAGAGTGAAAGGCTGGGAAACAACTTTCCAAGCAAATGGTCAGAAGAAGCAAGCTGGAGTAGCCATTCTAATATCAAATAAAATCAATTTCCAACTAAAAAGTCATCAAAAAAAAAGATAAGGAAGGACACTTTATATTCATCAAAGGAAAAATCCACCAAGATGAACTCTCAATCCTAAATATCTATGCCCCAAATACAAGGGCACCTACATACGTAAAAGAAACCTTACTAAAGCTCAAAACACACATTGCACCTCACACAATAATAGTAGGAGATTTCAACACCCCACTCTCATCAATGGACAGATCATGGAAACAGAAATTAAACAGAGACGTAGACAGACTAAGAGAAGTCATGAGCCAAATGGACTTAACGGATATTTATAGAACGTTCTACCCTAAAGCAAAAGGATATACTTCTTCTCAGCTCCTCATGGTACTTTTCTCCAAAATTGACCATATAATTGGTCAAAAACAGGCCTCAACAGATACAGAAAGATAGAAATAATCCCATGCGTGCTATCGGACCACCACGGCCTAAAGCTGGTCTTCAATAACAATAAGGGAAGAATGCCCACATATACGTGGAAACTGAACAATGCTCTACTCAATGATAGCCTGGTCAAGGAAGAAATAAAGAAAGAAATTAAAAACTTTTTAGAATTTAATGAAAATGAAGGTACAACATACCCAAACTTATGGGACACAATGAAAGCTGTGCTAAGAGGAAAACTCATAGCGCTGAGTGCCTGCAGAAAGAAACAGGAAAGAGCATACGTCAGCAGCTTGACAGCACACCTAAAAGCTCTAGAACAAAAAGAAGCAAATACACCCAGGAGGAGTAGAAGGCAGGAAATAATCAAACTCAGAGCTGAAATCAACCAAGTAGAAACAAAAAGGACCATAGAAAGAATCAACAGAACCAAAAGTTGGTTCTTTGAGAAAATCAACAAGATAGATAAACCCCTAGCCAGATTAACGAGAGGACACAGAGAGTGTGTCCAAATTAACAAAAATCAGAAATGAAAAGGAGACATAACTACAGATTCAGAGGAAATTCAAAAAATCATCAGATCTTACTATAAAAGCCTATATTCAACAAAAACTTGAAAATCTACAGGAAATGGACAATTTCCTAGACAGATACCAGGTACCGAAGTTAAATCAGGAACAGATAAACCAGTTAAACAACCCCATAACTCCTAAGGAAATAGAAGCAGTCATTAAAGGCCTCCCAACCAAAAAGAGCCCAGGTCCAGACGGGTTTAGTGCAGAATTCTATCAGACCTTCATAGAAGACCTCATACCAATATTATCCAAACTATTCCACAAAATTGAAACAGATGGAGCACTACCGAATTCCTTCTATGAAGCCACAATTACTCTTATACCTAAACCACACAAAGACCCAACAAAGAAAGAGAACTTCAGACCAATTTCCCTTATGAACATTGACGCAAAAATACTCAACAAAATTCTGGCAAACTGAATCCAAGAGCACATCAAAACAATCATCCACCATGATCAAGTAGGCTTCATCCCAGGCATGCAGGGATGGTTTAATATACGGAAAACCATCAACGTGATCCATTATATAAACAAACTGAAAGAACAAAACCACATGATCATTTCATTAGATGCTGAGAAAGCATTTGACAAAATTCAACACCCCTTCATGATAAAAGTCCTGGAAAGAATAGGAATACAAGGCCCATACCTAAACATAATAAAAGCCATATACAGCAAACCAGTTGCTAACATTAAACTAAATGGAGAGAAACTTGAAGCAATCCCACTAAAATCAGGGACTAGACAAGGCTGCCCACTCTCTCCCTACTTATTCAATATAGTTCTTGAAGTTCTAGCCAGAGCAATCAGACAACAAAAGGAGATCAAGGGATACAGATCGAAAAGAAGAAGTCAAAATATCACTATTTGCAGATGATATGATAGTATATTTAAGTGACGCCAAAAGTTCCCAGAGAACTACTAAAGCTGATAAACAACTTCAGCAAAGTGGCTGGGTATAAAATTAACTCAAATAAATCAGTAGCCTTCCTCTACACAAAAGAGAAACAAGCCGAGAAAGAAATTAGGAAACGACACCCTTCATAATAGACCCAAATAATATAAAATACCTCGGTGTGACTTTAACCAAGCAAGTAAAAGATCTGTACAATAAGAACTTCAAGACACTGAAGAAAGAAATTGAAGAAGACCTCAGAAGGTGGAAAGATCTCCCATGCTCATGGATTGGCAGGATTAATATAGTAAAATGGCCATTTTACCAAAAGCTTATCTACAGATTCAATGCAATCCCCATCAAAATACCAATCCAATTCTTCAAAGAGTTAGACAGAACAATTTGCAAATTCATCTGGAATAAAAAAAACCCAGGATAGCTAAAACTATCCTCAACAATAAAAGGACTTCAGGGGAATCACTATCCCTGAACTCAAGCAGTATTACAGAGCAATAGTGATAAAAAACTGCATGGTATTGGTACAGAGACAGACAGATAGACCAATGGAACCGAATTGAAGACCCAGAAATGAACCCACACACCTATGGGCACTTGATTTTTGACAAAGGAGCCAAATCCATCCAATGGAAAAAAGATAGCATTTTCAGCAAATGGTGCTGGTTCAACTGGAGGTCAACATGTAGAAGAATGCAGATCGATCCATGCTTATCACCCTGTACAAAGCTTAAGTCCAAGTGGATCAAGGACCTCCACATCAAACCAGACACACTCAAACTAATAGAAGAAAAACTAGGGAAGCATCTGGAACACATGGGCACTGGAAAAAATTTCCTGAACAAAACACCAATGGCGTATGGTCTAAGATCAAGAATCGACAAATGGGATCTCATAAAACTGCAAAGCTTCTGTAAGGCAAAGGACACTGTGCTTAGGACAAAACGGCAACCAACAGATTGGGAAAAGATCTTTACCAATCCTACAACAGATAGAGGCCTTATATCCAAAATATACAAAGAACTCAAAAAGTTAGACCGCAGGGAGACAAATAACCCTATTAAAAAATGGGGTTCAGAGCTAAAACAAAGAATTCACAGCTGAGGAATGCCGAATGGCTGAAAAACACCTAAAGAAATGTTCAACATCTTTAGTCATAAGGGAAATGCAAATCAAAACAACCCTGAGATTTCACCTCACACCAGTGAGAATGGCTAAGATCAAAAACTCAGGTGACAGCAAATGCTGGCGAGGATGTGGAGAAAGAGGAACACTCCTCCATTGTTGGTGGGATTGCAGACTGCTACAACCATTCTGGAAATCAGTCTGGAGGTTCCTCAGAAAATTGGACATTAAACTGCCTGAGGATCCAGCTATACCTCTCTTGGGCATATACCCAAAAGATGCCCCAACATAAAAAAAGACACGTGCTCCACTATGTTCATCGCAGCCTTATTTATAATAGCCAGAAGCTGGAAAGAACCCAGATGCCCTTCAACAGAGGAATGGATACAGAAAATGTGGTATATCTACACAATGGAATATTACTCAGCTATCAAAAACAACGAAGTTTATGAAATTTGTAGGCAAATGGTTGGAACTGGAAAATATCATCCTGAGTGAGCTAACCCAATCACAGAAAGACATACATGGTATGCACTCATTGATAAGTGGCTATTAGCCCAAATGCCTGAATTACCCTAGATGTCTAGAACAAATGAAACTCAAGACGGAGGATCAAAATGTGAATGCTTCACTCCTTCTTTAAAAGGGGAACAAGAATACCCTTGGCAGGGAAGAGAGAGGCAAAGATTAAAACAGAGACTGAAGGAACATCCATTCAGAGCCTGCCCCACATGTGGCCCATATATATACAGCCACCCAATTAGACAAGATGGATGAAGCAAAGAAGTGCAGAAGTGTAGATCGCTCCTGAGAGACACAGCCAGAATACAGCAAATACAGAGGCGAATGTCAGCAGCAAACCTCTGAACTGAGAATAGGACCCCGTTGAAGGAATCAGAGAAAGAACTGGAAGAGCTTGAAGGGGGCTTCGAGACCCTATATGTACAACAATGCCAAGCCACCAGAGCTTCCAGGGACTAAGCCACTACCTAAAGACTAAACATGGACTGACCCTGGACTCTGACCTCATAGGTAGCAATGAATATCCTAGTAAGAGCACCAGTGGAAGGGGAAGCCCTGGGTCCTGCTAATACTGAACCCCCAGTGAACTAGACTGTTGCGGGGGCGGCAATGGGGGGAGGGTCGGGAGGGGAACACCCATAAGGAAGGGGGGGGGGGGATGTTTGCCCGGAAACCGGGAAAGGGAAAAACATTCGAAATGTAAAAAAAAAAAACTCAAGTTAAAAATAAAAAAAAAAAAAAAAAAAAAGAATGCATGCTGCTCTTGCACAAGACCTGAGTTCAGTTCCCAGCACCTACACTTGGCAGTTTACAGTTGTCTGTCACTGCAGTTCCAGAGGATCTGTTCCCTCCAGTCTCTGAGGGCACTTGCATTCATATGTACATAAGCACACACACACACACACACCACCACCACCACCACCACCACCACCAACAACAACAACATTTTTAAAAAGCAAATCTGTTTTCAAAAAAGGAAATTTCTAAATGTGTTAAAAAGTTGTTTTTTAAAAAATAGGAATCATAGGTTAAAAATGTAGAAGAAGACATTGAAAATTAAAGACCGGAGAAGACTTTAGGAGGCTAAAGGCAACACAGTGTCCCTACTCTGTGTCACACAGGCACGCTCGGGTGTCGTGGGTGCCTTTGTGACCTGGGAATGGTAATAATAAGACAGGTTCGAAGACAGTGCTGCAGCCAGTGTGCATAAAGACTGCGTTCTCTTTAAAACTTTCAAAGACCAAGTCTCCCACCCCCGTTTCTTTATACCCAGAAAAGCACAGTGCCAGATTTTTTTTTTATCCTGCTAAGATTTATTCCCAATTTAAATCTTGGAAACTGCACACAGGCATAATTATTTTGGTCAATCAAGGAGAAAGCTTATTCTGTTTCAAAACAAGTCATGCAAGGAAAGATTTAAGGAATTTCATTTTAGCCTGAAGAAGTGAAATTCAAACTTCCACTAAAGGACACTTGGGGGGAAATGTTTAGAGAAAGTCATGGTGTTGGCTACACTCTTTCTGAGTGACTTATTCTGATGTCAGGTATGTGGTGAGGTTTAGTAAGAGCCCTGCATTTGGCCCAGCCTAGGTTCTCACAGTGTCAAGTAACAAGCTGGCCATATTTGAATTTTATTTTCTTTGAAGTGTTTACATTGTATTGCACTGTTGGCTTGGTTACCATTATTCAATGTACACTTTAAAGATTTATCTGTGGGTAGGCACAGAAGTCAACAGAGAGTATTTTTTTTTCTTTGTTTTTAAGTTTTTGGTCAGAAGATTTAGTACATGTTAGGTTCCAAGAGAAACAAACGGAGATCTAAGCTCATGGATATGGTCATTGCTACAGAATTCAATCCCCGTGTGTCATCTCGACTGTAATTTTTAAATTAGTGCTCATGTGATGTCACACAGCCTGAGTGCTTCTGCCAAGCAAAACAAAAGTGAGAGATAATGTCACAGTGGGCCAGGCTGCCAATCATCCGAATGAGCCACAAGCAGGGAAAAAAAAAAGAAAGTTCTGGGTGGGAAAAGGCACTATTAGACTCCCAAGATATTGATCAGTTCTGTCACATCTGTCCCATTCCTTGTGTCTTCATCTTTCTTAAAGATGACATACTACTTGGTCGTGTCGATCAACACAATGTGAAATTAGGTTATAGAATGAAACCAGGGCCTACAGAGATGCCCCGGTGGATAAAACACTTACCATGGAAGTGTGAAGACTGGAGTTTGGATCTCCACGACGCCACAGGCTTGGAGGTTCTCAGTATTTCCAATACATGAGAAGCAGAGACAGGATCCTTGGGCAAACTGGCTATCTGTACTACTCAGAACTGGTAATTCCTGGGTTCAGTGAGAGACCCCAGTTCAGTCAACAGAGTTGAAAGCAATTCAAGGATTTCAAGTCACTTTGAACTTTTTCACATGTCCGACCCTCAACCAATGGGCAGGGGGAGAGAGCCAAACCAAAAAGCACCGAGTTACATTGGCCAAGGCAAAGCCTTAGCAATACCTCAAAACTACATGGACAGGTAGACATAAATATCACAGGAGAGCAAACATGGCAGCGGTGGAAAGGAAAGTAAATAGCTAAATTACAAATTAAATTTCGAGAGCAAAATAATTTAACAGGTCCCCATTCAATTTTTAACCAGGGAATCTGAATAATAGAAACCATCCAAAAATTACATTAGATGGAAAATTATATCAACAACTGATATCGCATATGAGTTTTAGTGGAAGCTAACAAGGGCCTTAATGATGTGCTGTATCAGGTCTTCAAACGTTGGTGTTGGTGGCTCCTCGATGCAACAGAGATGGGAGTAGGTGACAGAGAATATGTACAAAACCAGAATGACTTAAATAATGAGAAAGTCAGTTCCTGCCCCCATTCCACCCCAGTTCAGGAAGGATGTGGATAAAGACATATAAAGCTTTGAAAATGTCCATTGTCTCCGAAGGAGAAAGACGGAGTGCTTCAGAGCAATAAATTCAAGCTAATTATTAGGATAAACTCTCCGACAGTTCTGCATTATGTGGAGAGAGACTGTTCCTGGTGTGCAGAAATGGAGAGCTTTAAACCAAGCTCCTGCTGACTGAAACATGAGCTGTAACAGGGCAGGCAGATGCTGTCTCCTGTTGGATTTGTGAGCATGAAACTGGGGTTACTGTTGGGCTGATTTTCACATGAGCCCCTGGGCCTTGCTGATTCTAGGAGGAAAAAGAATAACTACACAACATCCTCTTCAACTGAGGCTGTGTCTATAAAGAAGAAAAAGTGGGCTTTTCCCTGACTGATCTTGGAAAGATTCTCAAGGGAAGCATGGGCCTTGGGTGAATTCCGAGGGAGCAAACGCTCCTTTGGAGGCTGGGGACTTTTAGCTTTTGACTTGAGTTTTCAGATGATATCCTCTAGCCACTTCCATTCAGTGCTCATGTTTCTGAATTTCGTGGGGTTAATAGTTATCATGTCTTACCACCTTCATTTCTGTTGGTCATGGAACATTCCTGAATAGCGACAGACTTCTGGTCATTCCTTGGGCTTATTTGTCCTCTGTATCGGTCAAAAATGTCGTGGGCTAAACTCGAATTTCTACAGCAACTCTTACTTTGTCTCCTTCGTAATTTTATCCTGTGACTTTAGTATGCCCAAATATTTCTTAGTTCATGATGTGACAAAAACTTAGATTTCCTAGGTAAGTGATATTTTATTTATCTTTTTATAGGGTCTTTAAGAGAACATAAGTGCCCACCATCTATGATCCTTATAACTGCATATTCCTTTTAAATATTCTTTTGATCAAACTTCTTTCGCCATGTAAATTTTATTAAATCCAGTCTATGTCTGCAACAAATACTCAAGTATACAGAGTGATTGGAAATATAGGTACACAGGAAATTGGAGACATGTAATCTTGTACTTTATGGGGGGAAAAGAGATACAATAACAATGTAAAGAAGAGTGGATGATTGATAGATCATCTGTGTCCCTTAAGTCAACAAATATTTATCATTTGTGCATATATTAGTGGCTATGTGGCTGGAAAATTTAGAGCACACAAAGTGAGAGAAACACCAATCTAGACATTAGAGAATTAATGTTTCATGAAAGAGAATGTGCACACATGACAACATCGATGTAAACTGACATGTAATATGATGCTATGGTAAAGACTGTAGTAAAGGAAAGTCAAGACAACAAATGACATCATGTTTCCAAGGTTACCATGACAACCCTGGCTTATACTGCTGTGGCTTTCACCTGTTGGAAAAGTGAAGTTTGTATTTAAAAGAAAATTAATGATGTATGGAGTGTCTGAATGTATTTAAGGCAATATTCTTTTGTTCCCTTATGCATTTTTAAAACTTCTTAAAAAGAATTATTTATTATATTTCACATCTATGAGTACACTGTGGTTGTCTTCAGGCACACCAGAAGAGGGCATCGAATCCCACTACAGATGTGTGTGAGCTACCATATGGTTGCTGGGAACTGAACTCAGGACCTCTGGAAGAGCAGTCAGTTTTCCTAACTGCTGAGTCATCTCTCTATTACCACCATCCCCTATTCATTTATTCTTCTGAATTACCCTCTACTTTTTAGAATGATCAATTTCCATTTGTCTTAGATTTTATGATTCTAGGTGTGTCTCCTCCACCGACTCTTGGTTTTATGTTCACTTTGTGGCTTCTATCTTAGTGAGTCTAGAGTAGGGTCTAGCTCCATTCATTTTAGATTTCATGACCCCAGCCTTCAGAGACTCGAAAGTGCCTGACACTGGGTTTCTTCCCTGAGTTTTGATTATGTTCTCCTTTGTTTTTATTGACCTAGCAATCAATAAGCGTTAATTCTTCCATCAACCCAATAGACTATTATTCTTGTTTCAGCTGCCAACAACCTTCCTGTTACTTTTATAACAATGTTCTGTCTTGCACATTTATAATTTGTTCTCCATATTTAGAATCCTTAAAACAATAACAATATCAGACCTTTGTCCAATGCCAGTTGTGGGCATTCCCATCATGTTTGAAATAATTTATTTCATTTTCAAGGAGGTGTACAATGGAATTACTGGGTTATTGTTTCAGTATTTGCTTCTTCCAGACTCAATAATGATTTTAATGATATTAAGATGGCCATTTAAGATGCGATAAGGCAATGAGGATTAAGCCTTCATTACCTCATTGCTAGCCAAAGGGTGAACAGGAACAACTATTGTGGCGATCAGTCTGGAGATTGCTCAAAAAATTAAAAATTGAAAATAGAACTACCACACATCCTAGGAAAACTACTAAAAGGATTTTACATCTGGGGAAATATTTGCTATTTGCACATAGGTGTTTATTTCTGTATTATCCACAGGGCAAGAAAATAGAATCTGCCTAAAGGCAACACAGGGAAAATAATGCAAATATTATATATATGTATATATATATACGTATATGCATATAAACACAAATTTTTTTATTAATTGTTAAGAAGAGTAGAATTTGGAGCAAAACGTATACATCTGGAAAGTATTATATTAAACCAGGTGATCTAGCCTCAGAGACTTGGGGAATTTAAGAAACATATTAGTGGCAAAGGTGGGTTTCAAACAGGGTTTTCTGAGCCGACTATGTCTTTGGGGTTGATTTTTTGCAGTGTAGAGTTTCAGTGACAGTGTGACACTTTACTCAGGGCCTGCTTTGTCTTTATCAAAGCCAGAACACAGTGGAGGCTGGGGGACACGCAGACTGCAGCATTGAAGATAGTAGCAAGTGATCACTTGGGGGTGATGTCCAGGCCTTGCTAATTGTTTGGTAGAAAGGAGAAATAGTATTTGGAATTGCAAGACTTCAATTTAAATTGTGGGACCAGGGATTCCTTGGGCAAATAGCTTTGAGCTTAATCTTCTTGCTGAAGATTTGATGGATCTGATATTGTCTTCTCTGAGATACATTGGGAAACTCTATTGTGGTAGGAAACTCTATTGGGGAGCCCAAATGATTGACAAACTGATATAAGAGTTCTACAAGAAGTTTATTTGCGTGGGTGCCTTAGACTCTTCTTGTGTGAAGTGGAAAGATGACGCATCTATAATCTTTTTGTAGAGAAATGAAGAGCTGAGCCTTCTGGAAGAAAAATCCATATTTAATAAATATGATTAGATGACGCCAATTTAGTTATTGAAAGGTAAAGTAATAGTTGTCTATCAACTGAAATTCTTTTCCGAGAGATGTTTACTAAGCTGCTTGTAGAACTTTATGAGGCAGGAGCGTGAAGTGTTCATTTTCATCCTGTCAAAAGTCAAATATTGAAGTCATAACCCACAGCATTCTAACTTAGCTTATCTGCAAAGATAAGGTCTTAAAAAAAAGACTAAGACAAAGTCTTCATGGTGCATCTTAACACAATATTAATGGTGTCTCTGTTTAGAAAAATGGACATACAGAGAGACCAGGAGTGTGCACAGAGAAGAGAAACCATGTCAAAGTGCAGCAAGGCAGCAGCCATCCACATGTCAAGGAGACGGAGCTTCAGGAGAAGGTGACCTTGCCAAGACTTTGGTGTTGAACTCATCCTTCTCGAACTAGCTATAAGCGTGAACTTCATTTAAGACACCCATTTTGAGATTATACTATTACAGTGGCCTTAGCAAGATAACACACACTGATAATTTAAAGATAGTTTTGAGTTGAAACGTTAAATGTTACCTAGTGGAGCAGTATGATTTCTTGATTAGACACACAGCTCATTGGGTCCCTCAGGGGAATAAAATCATAACCTTTAGTGTTATAATTTATATCACAAAATCAGCTGCACAGCTGACAAAAGAAAACTTAAGTTGGGAAATAGCATCAACCAGGTGTGATGTCACCTGTCTGCAATCCTAGCACTGATGAGGCTGAGGCAAAAGGATTAGGAGTTTGAGGGTGGGATGGGCTATATCGGAAGACCCTAGCTCCAAAATCTAAGGTCTGCTGATACACCTCAGGAGCAGAGTGCTCTCTCAGCATACACCATGGTCTGGGTTGAGTTCACAGAACTCTCTCTAAACATACGTTCTCTATAAGTTAACAGCAGTAACCTTCCTTCTGTGATAATTAAAGATGCCTTCTGTGTTTTAAATTAATTTTCTTAGCAAAAGGAATTTGCTTTTTTCCTCCTATATCTATGAAGCCAACACAATCTATATTTACTACCCAAAGGTAATGCTTTCCCAAAACAGATTGACAAGAAAAGTACTGTTCTCACACATAAAATTCAATTTTCAGTCACAAAAATGTCTGGTTTTGAGTTCCAACCCCACTCATCACAATTGCCTGACCTCACTCTGCCTTTCCCCATTTAGGTGAGTCAGTTCAGTGGATAAAGTCAGTAATTTCAATTAGAGATTGCTGTGCCAAACCTACCCTGTGCCTTCTCCACTGTCCCCAATAGCTTAAGATAAAGCAATCACCCTGGTGCCCTCACTGGAGGTTTCAGAGGTTAGCTACTAATTTCCTGTGGGCAGTTAATTGCACGTGTACCTTCAGAAGAAGAAACCATAATGGTAACCTAGTCCAGGTCATCCGTGGGAGCAGACAAGTGAGTGAAATTCTATATTAAGAACATTTATATATAAATATGTAAAAGTACAATCTAGCTTGGACAGTCTGAACCCTCTGGCCAAAGTGATTGGGGTCTTCTACAGTAGGGGCAACCAAGGCAAGAGCAATGCCTGTATCATTTGGGCAATCACTTGGACTATCCTAACTAATAATTTGAATGGAGGTTTCTTATACTTGCTATTGGGACTTTTGTAAAATATTCTATGGCTACTCTGGGAATCCTTGTCAGCCCAAGTGACAAAATTTCATTTAGTTTTATACATCTATGTACAAACTCAGACAGACAGACAGACAGACACACACACACATACACACACTTATGTATTATGTATAATTTTAGATAAATATACAATATGGTTCTTTGAGACTTTATCAAACATTCTTGGTGTTGCTTGCCCCTCCTCCCTCTTCCTTTTCTGTATTAATCTCCCTTTCCACTTCCTAATACGGACCCCTCCTTATCCCAATTCCTCCTTCATCTCATCTGTTTATATAGTTATGCACTTATACATACATGTAACAATAATGATCAAAGAAATTAGAATCAATTTGAAAGGAAGGGGGTATGGGAGGGGTTGCAGGGAGTACAGAGAAGAGGAAAGTGATTAATTTTAAGTGTAATTATATTTTAAATTCAAAAATCTTAACAAAAATATCATCTGTTGACATTAACAAATGCTATTTAGCTCTCCAACTTGATCAAGAACTTTCTAACTTAGTCAAGTTTCTAACATGTTTTTGAATAAAAGTCAATAATTTGATTCTAAAATGTATGTGTAAATGAAAAAGGCTTTAGAATAGCCAACACAATTGTGAAAACAAGAGAAGTTGGAGGACTGGCACCACACTAAAGGGAAGACTTAATGCATGCCAACCATCATCTTTTCAGAGCGATCAACACGTAGGACAACTGAACAGCATGGGGAATGCAGAAAGGAACAGCCTCATTCTTGACAATTAGGGCAAATAAAGACTCCAAAAGAGTGCTCATCATCCTCACTCGCTCCATGGAAAGATGCTTGTATGCAACTGACAAGGATGCAGAGCAACTGAAACCGTGTGAGTGTGCGTGTGTGTGCGTGTGTGTGTGTGTGTGTGTGTGTGTGTGTGTGTCACATACATGAAGTACTAAGCCCTGTAAAAGAATGGACTAATGATTCAACTGTTGAACGAGAAACTATGAAGAGAGCTCATGTACCAAAATGCTTGCCATGGAAGTATGAGAACCTAAGTTCCACCCCCAGAACACCAGTCATGGTAGTGTGTGCTTGTAACCTCAAGCTGGGATGGAGGAAATAGGCAGATGCTTGAGGCTTGCTGGCCAGCCTTGTTAAGCTCTACTCTACTGACGGAACCTATGTCAAAAAGCAAAGAGATACATAGAACCTGAGGGGCAATACCTGAGGGTGTCCTCTGGCCTTCACAGGCACCTGCACAATTACAACATTAACATCCACAAATCATTGAATGAATCTCAAAGGCATCATGCTAATGGAAAGAGTCCAGTGTAAATCTTTTACACACTGTGTTAGTATACTGTGATGTTCTTGAAACGAGAGCTACAAGAATATCACATTAACGGTGACCAGTGGGAGGGGCAAGTAAGGAGTGACTGTAAGAAATGAGTGTCATAGGAAGAATTTGGGATCATGGAACAATTCTATGTCCTGATCTATGGGACAATCTATGTCGGTGTGATACTCACATGGCTCTGTGTATGTACTGATTCACAGCACTGTACATGAAAAGACCAATTTTACTGTGTGCTGATGAAAATAATCCTTGGGGTCAGCACCCTCTTAGAGACACTGAGTCACACACACACACACACACACACACACACACCCAAGCCCTATTCTTACATCCTATTGGCTCCTTTTCAAATGCTGGCTTCATCTCCTTCTCCCCCCTCCACAGCTTCTCCAATTGTTCTTTGTTTCACCGCGAAGGCAGTCATGATTTCTATTCTCCTATGAAAGGACTTGCCTAAGAACCCAGCCTCGCTCGGCCCTGCCATGCCTCCACTCCTATAACTCTTCCTATATCCTTCTTGGCACATATCCTAACACTTAGATTATTCCAACAATTTTTCAGGTGCATATATTGGTCTGTCATGACCAGAATGTCTTTTCCTCCAAAAGCGTGCAGAGAGAGAACAAACCCAGACTCGCTGGAGCCGGCGTAATCAAAATGTTATGTCGAAAAAAGCCAATCTTATTTCTGTGAGTGCGAGACTTTAGAGAGGAAGTCACAGGATGAACCAGCAGTGCACATGGAATTCCAACCGTCTACGGGCACGGCATTTCATTAAAGAATATACTTACACAGACCTTCACCCGCACACACACGTACAAGCACACACAAGGAAGCCCCTTGCTTGGCTTATAATTATCGTTCAAAGGAACTAGCTATGGCAATGTCATAGTAGCTTCCATTTTATATTAGAGATGCTCATGTATTTCATGTGACCATCTTCTAATTGAATTGTCATGATAAGCTTTGATCACTTATTTTGCTTTTTCAATGAAGAACTGGAAAGGACTAGGATATTTTGACACTGATAAAGTTTTGAAGCTGACTAATGTTTTCCTCTACACATTCCATATGCATCCTAAGTTGTCTGTGTTTTTTTTTCTTTTGGGGTGAGGGTGTCCCTCTTCCAAAACACTGACTGAACTTGAGCCCTTCACGTGTGCCAAGCGCTGTTTAGCAGTCAAATAAAGCAGGCCGTGTCTTTGTGTTTAGAATCTATACATTAGTAATTGCATGCCACAAAAGAGCCAATATTTGCAGGACCTGTGAAAAGAGGTGTAGGTTTTGGGTACAAAGGAGGGGTTCTCTGACACAGGCAAGGAAAGGTAGAGATGCCTTGGTAGAAGGGCTGATGCTTGGCCTAGTTTTCAGAATGAATAAGACTTAGTTAGGCTGCGGAAGATTGAAAGGATTTGATAGAAGGTAAACCTGGGACAACATATGTTAAACAGGGTTTTGGGGTCCTTTCTAACCTGACATTAGAAACAGTACCTCATTTCCTCCAGAGCCTCTCCTTGCTTCTCAGAAACAGTGCTTTTGTCCGGTGACCTCAGCCAATAATGGTCCCCAATCTTCTATGCTTTCTTCAAAGCATTCTTTTCATGTGGGTGAGGTGGTCACGGTCAGAGTCTGTGGAGAAACATCCTACGTGCGGGGTCCACTGTGTACATTCTTCACTATTGATCACTCTGGACCTATAGTTAGTCAGTTTAAGTATAGACCCCGGATACCGACATCTGGTTCTGAGGAAGACTGCAGAGGTTACCTGTGCTGATTAGCACACGGTTATTATGCTTAAATGCTCTTAAGCACAGGGAGGGGGGAAAGGCTTCTGCCGTGGAGCAGCCACACCTACTAATCAACCTTTAAGACCCGATGTATTGGATTTCTTTCTCCTTTCTTCTTTCACTCTTCTTGTGAGTCAAGTCAATGTTTCAAGTGGAAGAAAATGGAGATGTTAGCATCACCTCTTCTACCTGGCTAATTTGAAGAAAGGGAAAAATATAATCAGGTTTCAAGCTTAGGATGCTTCTGTGAAGACTGACAGCCAGCTGAGATGTGAGGAAGCAAGCACAGGGAGGAGGCTTTCCCGGTACTCCGGCCACCAGGGAAGGACCAAGGAAAAGTACAAGGGTGAGCAAAGAAGTGGAGGGACACAATTAGACAAGATGGATGAAGCAAAGAAGTGCAGGCCGACAGGAACCAGATGTAGATCGCTCCTGAGAGACACAGCCAGAATACAGCAAATACATAGTCGAATGCCATCATTAAACCACTGAACTGAGAATGGGACCCCCGTTGTAGGAATCAGAGAAAGGACTGGAAGAGCTTGAAGGGGCTCGAGACCCCATATGTACAACAATGCCAAGCAACCAGAGCTTCCAGGGACTAAGCCACTACCTAAAGACTATACATGGACTGACCCTGGACTCTGACCTCATAGGTAGCAATGAATATCCTAGTAAGAGCACTAGTGGAAGGGGAAGCCCTGGGTCCTGCTAAGACTGAACCCCCAGTGAACGTGATTGTTGTAGGGAGGGCAGTAATGGGAGGAGGATGGGGAGGGGAACACCCATATAGAAGGGGAGGGGGAGGGATTAGGGGGATGTTGGCCTGGAAACCGGGAAAGGGAATAACATTCGAAATGTATATAAGAAATACTCAAGTTAATAATAATAAATAAAAAAAAAAGAAGTGGAGGGACAAAAACAGACCCGAATGCTAAGATAGAAATTGATCCCGATGAGGGCTGAGAAAACATGATGAGCTTCATGGAATACTTGGCAGCAAAAAAGACCCAAGACCTACCAATGTTGTAGACAATGATCCACAGATCATAATAGAAATATTAGTCTAATCACAGGAAGAGTCTAGAGGGGGCCAAAAGAGGACGCTTCTGGTGTCCTGTCAAAAAGAGTTACTCCAGAGGAAATTAAGAGTTCCAGTCCCTTTACCCCTCCCCCAAATTAAAAGGCCCGTTCAGGCTTCACATTTTCAAGCCAAACCACAAATTCCTGACTGGGCCCTACGAGCACCGAGGCCCTTTCATATTTCCTTTGATGTATGAGCCTGTGTAATGGAGTGACTCCTCCTGTGGGCCCATGACTTCAGGGCACACACACATACACATAACGGAGAGAAGAGAATAACCATCTAGCTGTCCAGGGTAGCCGAATTTAGTATTAGGGATCAGTAAGATTTTTAATTCAAATTATCCACAGAAAGCCATGTCTTCACTAAGGGGGATGGGTGAGGGTTTTCAGCATAGGGATCAAAGAAATGTTTAAAACTCATTTAAATTACCATCTTTTGAAGACTTAGTATCAAACGCTATTCTACGTTAATTTATTCAGTCCTCACATAATGCGAAAGGTAAATCAAATGATAGTCTCCACAGTTTAAGGGAGGAAACTAAGTCTTGTGGGTTCAACTTATGAAATACACACACACACACACACACACACACACACACACACCCCACACCAACACATGAAAAATAATACACACATCTAAAACAGCATCTCCCATGTACCCCTTGTACCCTAGTCATTTTCTCCTCCTATGTTAATGATTAGTTTTAAGCCAGATATTTTTTGCCTAAATGGAAATCACTTTCCACTGTTTTAGAATTTCTATGATTAGCTTAGATCAAGAATGACTCACTTTCCAAGACCGTTGAAATGGATAGCTTTCTTAAACAAGCTGTAAGAGAGGGATCCCGTGGGAGAGGGGCAGCAGTGATGAATGGCCATCCATAGATACGATGACCTGCTTCATGTTAGACATGTTAGTCACCAGCTTAGTGTGGGGCCAAAGCAGAGAGAGGAAATGTCATCAGATGGCTAATGGAACTGATGAAAATGGAGGTTAGGAGAAAAGCAGAGACGGGGGGAGGGGGAGAAGAAGTGTCCTGAGCATTTACAGTATAAGTGACGCTACCCACTGCTACTCTAAAGTCTTCATGTGCACTTGCTTTTACTATACCTGTTTTCTAGACATCCTTAAGACTTTTAAACCACACCACTCAAACAGGATAGTGATTGTGTGAATTCACGTTGATTGCTCAGAAAGTACAAGCTCTTTCGCTCTCAGGAGAACGGAAGGAGCTTATCAATCGAAGGAAGGTTGCTGTCTTTGGGAATGCTTGTTCTGTCCCTCTTTGCATCCACAACCCTTCAGCATCCCTAATTAAGCAAAGCCACTTTTGCATAAGGAGTGTGCAGGGGCTGTTGATACACATCTATTTCTACTTCTCAACGCCCTGTAATGGGGGTAGAAAGAAACATTTTATGATTCTTGTGTGTTTCCTTACTCCCACATATCTGAGGCTACAGAGATCGTAGGTACCACCGCTAGAAACCAGGCAGAGGGAAAAAGACCAAAAGATGTGGAGGTGGGGGTTGGAAGAAAGAAGAGAGGAGGAATGAGAGGAGGAAAAGAGAAACCACAGGCAGAAATGGAACAAGAAACTCCAAGAGGGGATTCTAATATTTCATTGTTATTGAAAATTACACTTCATAAAAAGTCTTGTTCATTTAAAGCTCAAAGACTGACAGAAAAATGGCTTTCATACTTAGGTCTGCTAAATGTATGATAAATCACAAAAGATGGAACAAGGAGAAACTTCAAGAAAAACAAAGCGTAAAATCAGTGTGTAGTTTAAATAACACTTCATTAGGGCTGCAGTGCCTCACAAAACGGTCTAGAAAATTCCACAGAGTAATCGCAGAATACAGCACAGAAGAGAATAATTTACTATGGCTAGGGAATCTGTAATCCCTACCATGGAAAAGGGGAATGTATACACACAACTTTTTAATGATACTAGACCTTGCAGGCATAAATCCCTACATGATGAGATGTGAATATATTTTATAAATCTGAGTTTCTGTAAGGTAAGAAAAAAAACGAGGCTGTCTGGTTTGATTATAGCTCTGACCTAAGTCTATCACTGACCCACAGAGACTTGCAGCCTTCAGCGTGCACTAAGTCCATTCTGTCTCAGAGGGGCCTAGCTTTGGGGACGGGCAGGCGGATCACAGCGGTATAGTTCCTCGCTCATCAGATACACATCAACACTGTAAACACACAGCTCTTAGTCAGCGGGCGATGCCAAACCCATGGCGCCAGGCCACACTGCCTCTCACTCAGCAACAACGCAAGTGTTTTCTGTCAGAAAAGCTGTTTCAGTGCTACACGTTAAACACCAGCATAGTGTGGAGCCAAAGGAGAGAGAAGGAACAGGAACCGTGAATAATTTTACTCTCTACCCTGCCGAGTGTCCTTTCCTCTCGTAGCAAAGTACGTCCTCCTCGGTTTACAGACACTCAAAATTTCCCCAATGTCTTCTCCAAATCAAGATCTGAACCTAACACGGACATGTAAATGAAATGCAGTAATGTAAGTGTGGGCTCTCCCACAGACCATTCGTTTTTAAATGTGGATCAAATCTTCAAGCTCCACAAAATTTAGGAAAGGTTTTAAAGGGCTGTTCCTTTGACAAGGAAGCACGGGCACCGGATGGGACTAGGTAACCTCCAGAGGAGGGACTGGATACGGAGGAGGAGCCAGAATGCAGGGATTATAGTCATGGGGAAAACAAAACAACAGATCAGACAGCATAAAGATGAGGAAGTGATTCCTGGCCGGTCACTAGTAAGAAGGCCCCCCACTGGGGAGTAGATTTAGGAGCGCGCAGCCAAGACCTTAGCAGGAGCCCATGCACTGCATGGAGAGGACAGGCACCCATGGGTACATAGTGCCTTCTGGGTGTGACGGGGTTGGTGAAGCCGGAGCGTTCTTTAATGGATGGGACAAATGGCACGGGAGAGAAAACAGGGATGTATAAGTAGCCTTCGAGGGGGGTCTGGAAAGCCTCTGAACACATCAAAATGTAAGAGGAGAAGACTTAAATCTTAAATTAGATAGAGCAGAATGTCATCCTAAAATCACTAAGTTCAGTAACCCAAGGAAATGAGCTTTTTTTTGGGCCTCAGCGTCCTCCTTAAATGGTTCCTACCCTCTGTGTCTTTCACCACATGCAACAGGACCATAGCCCATCTTTCTTCTCTTCTTCCACCAGATACCAAATGGTTAATACATTATTGTTACAAGGTGGACTCCACCTCCCCCCCTCCAGTGGGAGCCATGCATCCTCATGCTGGACACCTAGGCCAATCATCTGCACATCTCTATGGCTCTTCTGTGGATCAGCTAGCCCGCCACAGTACCTTGTCCTTTATCTCTCTCATGTATGAGTTAGGTTCTGAACCACCAGAGATCCTGGACTGAAGGGACAGCATCAGACCTTCCAAAGATACCAGGTGGGAAAGGTACGGAGTCAGGTACAGAGTAAACCAGCAGCCCTTACTAAAATGGTGTTTTACATTTTCTCAGTACTTTAATCCAACTAGAGCCTGAAGTCACAATGCCTCAGATTCACTCTCTTGATTTGAAAGCCCTGCATGGAAAACCTTTCTTGATCCCCTCCATCCCTTTTTTTAAGCCATGAGGAAAACGGACACTGAGTACTTTGATTCTGACCAGCTGTCATGTCTGGGTAGATGAAGAAATGGGGAGATATCCTATGAAGGATTTCCAGCCGAAACAAGCACCAGTGTATTTGGAGAACATCAGGCTTGGAAGAATCACGGTCTCTTCAAGGTCTTTGAAAAGTTATTGGACATTTACCTTACCCTTGAACAGGAGGCTGGTCTGTCTGGTTTGGGTTTTGGGTAAACCTGTTTTGTATGTACATGTTGCTTTCTTTATTGGGTGCCTAAAATGACACATCCCTGTTGATGGGGTGCACAAGGCAGGAAGGAAGGAGAGGGAAGGAGGGAGGGGCTTCCAAGTGGCTTAATACAGGAAACAGGGAGCAAAGTACCTTGTGGAAAACTTACAGGTTCAACAGCAGCAGCAAAAGCGATGAACTGTCATGCAAGGCAGACAACTTTGTCATTAAGAAGCCTTTAGTGTTGTGTCTGCAGGACAAGGACCTGTGAATAGGCTTAGCATGCCCAGAGAAACCTGGAGGGTTTTCCTAAGAGTCTTGAATTATCTTCTATGAAAAGCAGACTCAAATGTAGCAATATACCAGTTCCATGAACAATATGTTCCCGCTGTAGAAATGCATTTTTCAGACCGTGTTTAGGGCTGTGCTGTGAGCTAATCATGTCTGCAAAGGGTTTCTTTCATTTTCCTTTAAGTGCCCACTATTTCATTCTGATTCTTACAGTGGCCGTAGACTATGCATGGAGGCTGTACTAACTCCACTTGGAAGGTAAACCAATCGGTGGCAGCCCTACCCTTTCGTCTTCAGGGTTTCTCACCTCTGTCTAGACCCAAATCCTTTGAAATACACCAGAGAGAGGAAATTGGGAGGGAGGGAGGGAGAGAGGGAGGGAGGGAGGGAGGGAGGGAAGGGGAGGGAGGGAGGGAGGGAGGGAGGGAGGAGGGAGGGAGAGGAGAGATATTTCATTATCTATTCTGTATTCAAGGAAACTCTGGAATGAGATCAGTCCCATGGCTAGGGTGTTGCTGGGCTGTGACTAGAAGATGGAAGGCAGATCTTGAATATGAAGGTCATGTAGGAAGTGAAGGCAGAAGGCCGTGTATACAGATTGTGAACCTGAGAACCCTGGAAGAGCAGAATGTGTTCTCGAGAGTTGGGCAGGCCATCTGTGTGCACTGTCACTTGCCACCAGTGCCTGGGCAGTCTCTTTGTGTATAGGGTCACCCCACTTTTCCCAGCTGTGTAAAAAATAGTTTTGAGGTATTAAGAGGATGCTCACTGTGATCTTTTCAAATATCCTAAGTTTGTTTTCTATAACTATATTATCAAGTTTCATCAGTCCAATCAACAATGACATTTTTATTCTCATTGTGACTTTTTCTAAATTTCTTACTTTAAAATAGTTGCATTCCCCTTTTAGGAAATAGGCAAATGCTACTTAATTAAGCTTTTAAAGTGGAAGCTTGGAGCATCCATTGTTCTTGCCGAAGCTGGAAACCAGGAACCTTTACTGCCAGGAGGAAAGCAAGGCTGTGCTGAACTTCTAAGTCAGGAGCACCCTTTGAGCTGAGTGTCTGCTGGACAGCATGGCCTCTGCCTACCAGGCATGGCCATCCTTATCACCCTTGGTAAGCACCTGCTACCATTCCAGAGATTAATTTCTACCAGCTTCTCTCTCCCCACTGCCTCCCTCTCCCCTTTGGCCTTCTCCTGGCTACAGCTTTTATTCTTGAGCTACTCCATTGCTAATTCATTCACCTTACTGGTTCGCTTCCAAATTCTGTTGGGAAACAAGCTTTTGGAGTTCTTTAAATGTTCTTACAAGGAACTTCTTACCAAGTGCAAGACTGGGTGTGGTAAAGTCTTACAAATGATCTCATCCCATAGGATGTAGAGGCAGGAAGAGTGAGCATTCAAGGTCAACTGGGGCTAGAGAGGACCTTGTCCGCCAAAGCAAAACAAACAAACAAGAAAAGAAAACTGATCCAGTGAGACAGCTCCATGGGAAAAGGCACTTGTGAAGGAGATATGACCTGATGTAGATTTTAGAATCTACGAGGTGGAAGGAGAAAACGAGACGCTATCCTCTGACCTCCACATGCATCAAACATCATACACACACACACACACACACACACACACACACACACACACACACACACTCCTCACTCTAAATGTTGAAAACAAAAGAGGGACAAGGATTTCAGATGATCTAAAAGAATGTCATTATAGTGTCAATGCAAATCAGACCTGTCCCCTCTCCTGTGTGGACAAACATGCAGGAGAGCAGTAAGAAAGTTCAGTCTTGGGCTGGGTTTGGGTTGGTTGGGTGTGAAGGGAAATCTGAAAAGACAAAAATAAATTGCACTTGCATATGCACTGTTCTCAGTGTTGCCAACCTTGGTATGAGGCAGTTAAATTTCTGCCCAGCAAATGTGCGAAGCCGGGCAAGAAGGCAACTATTCTTGTTCTTTAGCTTCATTCTGGAAACTCTACAGGGAGGCTGTCAATAAAACACAACCTCTCCAGATTTGACCATTGTTATATGATACATTCAGTACAAGGCATATATATATGTATACATGTATATGTGTGTGTGTATGTGTGTGTATATGTGTGTGTATGTGTGTGTGTATATATATATGTGTGTGTATATATATATATATATGTGCATATACTGTAATTTTTTGGGAATTCTTTTTTTTCGTGTTTATCTGTAGCATTTTTTTTTGTCATTATAGCATTTTATTTTTTTTTTTAATTGAATATTTTTATATACATTTCGAAAGTGTTATTCCCTTTTCCCGGTTTCTGGGCAAACATCCCCTCCCCCCTCCCCTTCCGTATGGGTGTTCTCCTCCCCACCCTCCCCCTATTGCCGCCCTCCCCCCAACTGTCTAGTTCACTGGGGGTTCATTTTTAGCAGGACCCAGGGCTTCCCCTTCCACTGGTACTCCTACTAGGATATTCATTGCTACCTATGAGGTCAGAGTCCAGGTCAGTCCATGTATAGTCTTTAGGTAGTGGCAGTCCTGGAAGCTCTGGTTGCTTGGCATTGTTGTACATATGGGGTCTCGAGCCCCTTCAAGCTCTTCAGTTCTTTCTCTGATTCCTTCAACGGGGGTCCTATTCTCAGTTCAGTGGTTTGCTGCTGACATTCGCCTCTGTATTTGCTGTATTCTGGCTGTGTCTCTCAGGAGCGATCTACACTTCTGCACTTCTTTGCTTCATCCATCTTATCTAATTGGGTGGCTGTATATATATGGGCCACATGTGGGGCAGGCTCTGAATGGGTGTTCCTTCAGTCTCTGTTTTTTTTTAATCTTTGCTCTCTCTTCCCTGCCAAGGGTATTCTTGTTCCCCTTTTAAAGAAGGGTGAAGCATTCACATTTTGATCATCCGTCTTGAGTTTCATTTGTTCTAGGCATCTAGGGTAATTCAGGCATTTGGGCTAATAGCCACTTATCAATGAGTGCATACCATGTATGTCTTTCTGTGATTGGGTTAGCTCACTCAGGATGATATTTTCCAGTTCCAACCATTTGCCTACAAATTTCATAAACTCGTTGTTTTTGATAGCTGAGTAATATTCCATTGTGTAGATGTACCACATTTTCTGTATCCATTCCTCTGTTGAAGGGCATCTGGGTTCTTTCCAGCTTCTGGCTATTATAAATAAGGCTGCGATGAACATAGTGGAGCACGTGTCTTTTTTATATGTTGGGGCATCTTTTGGGTATATGCCCAAGAGAGGTATAGCTGGATCCTCAGGCAGTTCAATGTATTTTTTGGGAATTCTTAAAAAGAACAAGTCAATTTCCATGATGATTTTCTGGTGTGTTTTACCCCATTATTTGGTTCTCCTTTCCCCTCTCCAGAGTTGATCACCTACTTCCTTGAAAAATCCTCTTACAGCAAGCTGATATGTTATTTGAATATGGCAGGTGCTGAACAGTGTTTGTTAAATTGAATTGAAGTCAACATCTCCACACACGAGCTCATTTTACCCACAATTCTAGGGCAAGATCAACTCTCTGCTTTTCTGTCATGTGATGAAAGCCAATTGGCAGAAGCCAGCTGCTTCTCATTCCGTAGACTCACTTTTATTATTTATTTACTGTTTGTAGTACGGACAGGTTTCCAAGAACCTAAGAAATTAGAATGTAGTTTCCTACATTAAGCCAATGAATGTCCTGTTTGAAAACCACCTATCAAGGATAAACCAGAAAAAGAGGGGGTTACTGTACCCATTTTGAGGGTAGAAGGGGCCAGGTAGGAGAAAGATTGACTGATGTTCATGATGTTTACCAGATTCACAACTGCCTCCACAACCAACTCTGTCTCTGTGTCTTACACTGTTGTGTTTTGGACTTAATGAAGTCCCTTACCACAGAAAGGGGAACCGGTTTGGCAAGAACATCTCAAACTATTCTTTTTTATTTTTTAGTGGCTTGGGTCTTGGCAAAACCAAAAAGTGTTTTTCTCTACTGCTTTTTTTTTTAAACTTTTTTTTATTTTTGTCTTTAATTTTAACTAAGTGTGCATGCATTTCAAAGGAAATGTAACCCATCTGTTTCTTATTCTTTTGCACTCAACAAAAATGGTACTTTGTGAAAGTCATTTGGTGTCCAAGAAGCCTTGAGCTCCACCACCCCACCCCACCCCACCCCACCCCCAAAAAAAGGAAAGAAAGAGGGGGAAAGAAAGCCTCTCTTTTCTTTGAACCACGAACAAGCTTTGCCAAAAGGAAAGATTTGGAACCAAGAAAGCCTGGGATTTGGTTTAATTTAAACTTAGATTTATAAACGAGAGAATGATTGTAACCTTGGCAGAGTTCAGGGATTTCCAGGTAACTGCAGCTTAACTCTTTTATTTATGAGCCTTGGCCACATATAATATACATATATTCTCTTCCTTAAGAAGTTGCTTGAAGGGAAAAGTAATAGCTATGTGTTGAGGAAACTGAGGCACTGGGCAGGAAGCTGCAGCAGTAGAAGCAGAAAACTTACGCAAACGGCTCTAAGGAGCTATGATCCCGTGAACGCAATGGAAGAGGCATCAGATACGCGAAAGTGGCTAAAAGAAGTTAACGTTAAATTTACTCTCATGCTGTTTACAGGCACTTCTCTAGATGTTTCCATCTCCCCATTAGAACATTAAGATGTTTATTTAGAAGAAATTTCCAAAGCTCAGGAAGACCTATTCACAATGCAGCGACTCACATTTTTACTGTAAAATTTTAAATATTCACCAAGACAGTTTACCAATATTCGTTCTCTGTGGTGAAACTTTGATGTCCTCATTAGAGGCTGTTGAAAAACAGGAAGTAAGAAAAAAATTATTTCTCTATGGGTCTTTTATAATTTTTAATTGTCACTAATAAAGAACAAACTTTTTCCATGTCTCAGTTGCTCTGAATTGAACTTTATTGACAATTATAGAGATGTCAAACAAATATTTTCCTATAAAGAATAAATGGCTCACATGATAAAAGAGATTTTAGTGAGAATTATGTGGATGTTCTAGCACGGTTTGCCAACAATCATTACTCCCAATAGCCATGACAGGGGCACTTGGAAGTCACCCACTTCCTAAGAGAAAGCTATTGATCTTTGGTTGTGTCTGATGATATTTTGATATTTATCTGGGGGTGATGTATATTTGTTTCTTATTTAGAGAGGTTTTATTGAGTGTGCCCGCTATGTGACAGATACTGGTATGGGAAAAGAATCAAATACGCAGACAGCATTGGTGCAGTGGTGGTAAGCATAGCTTTCTCCCCTCTCTGGGATGCCATTGTATCCGAGCACAGTGACTCAGAAGCTGGATATAAGACGAGAAGGAGCTGAACGCTGTGAGATGAAATGTTAACTTTGGAGGAAAAGCAGATGCAGATGAGCTGGTAAGACGGCTCAGTGCTTAAGAATCCTGCTCTTCTAGGGGACATGAGTTCAGCTCTCAGATTGGGTGGCTCACAACTGACTGTTTCAACTCGAGGTTTAAGGCCAGCCTGGTTTACTTAGTGACTTCCAGGCTAGCCAGGTATACAGAGTGACACCTTGTTGAATGAATGAATGAATGAATGAATGAATGAATGAAGTAGAAGCTATTTTGAGGAAAAGGAAAAAAAAACCTTCCTAGATGAGAAATGGCTTCTAGAGCACTTGCTTTGTAAAGTGGACAGTGTCTAAGGATAGGGAAGGGGTGTGTTCCTAGGAAGCATAAATCTACACAGGAACTTAGAGCTGAGAGAAGGTGGTGAGAGCTGGACTTCAGGCTCCATTGGTCCCTTGTGCTGAACCCCTCTGACTATCCAGGTCTGAGAACTACACCATACAAAGGAGAAAATCCATATCTGATAGGGAACTTCTTAAGGCTTTGGGTGGAGTTTATAATTTATACACCCAGTGAAGGCATTTATGAAAACATCAAGAGGGTTGGGAGACACCGCAGCTGGTGAAGGGCTTACCTTGCGACATGATGAGCTAACTGAATCCCGGGACTCTACTTAAAATAAAAAATCTAGGCTTGATGGCATGTCCTTGGAATTCCTGAAGTGGAGAGGAGAGACAGGTGGATCACTGGAACTTTCTAGACAGCACCCTTGGGGAAGTCTAGGCCAGTGAGAGACCCTGTTTCAAACAAAACGGTGGATGGTGTCCTGAGAAATGACCCCTGAGGTTGTCTCCTAGCCTACACGTGAGTAGTCACTCTGCACACGGACATACCATACACAGAGACACATACCACACCTACACACAAACTGTATACGCATACACAAATACTGCACATACACATCACACATACACATACTACACCCACATACAAACACACTCTATACATACATACACAAACACCGTACATACGCACACACACACCACACACTTTCACACCACACACACACATATACCACACTCTGTATACACATATACACTGTACATCTATACATGCCACACACTTTCACATACACACCGCAGGTGTATATATATTCACACATATACATGCCACACACTTTCACATACATACCACAGGTGTATATACATTCGCGTACGTACGCACCCCATGCACCCACACACATACCCACAACCTGACACACACACACACACACACACACACACACACACACACACACACACACACACACCAGGAAATTCTTCATTCTTCATTGATTAACAATGTTTTGGGTGCTGGGGATGAGATCTTTGACCTTGGTTTGAAGTGTCAACAGAGGACTGTGCACATGTGAAGTCCAGCCATAACAAAGTCGTATTCCTGCCTTGAAGTTGCTCAGTGCCTGATGAACAGAATTGGCAACCTAAACCCCATCTCAGATGTGTGCTAAGAAGCCAGTTGCAGAATGAACTGAAGAAAGAGTGCAACTCTGGGTCTACTTAGTAATTCATTTTTCTCACCTTCAAAACTTTGCTCAAAGTAAGTCAAATCTAATCTGATTTTCTTTCCCTCAGACCCAAAGGATATGAAATATTTTGGAAAATAAAATGCTTGAGCAACTTTAAGGCATTTTTCAAAATCACTGTGGTTTTCACTTTCTATTTCCTTATGGCTTTGAAAACAAATGCTTGAGTGAAAAATTAAGGCCAGGGACTTGGACAGATCTCTCTTAAACTACAACTAGCAAGTAATGAGAATTTTGCAGCATTGCACTCTGGGTAACTAGGGTCTAGTGGCTGTGTGGCAGAGGACAAGGAAAAAGAAGCTCTTACAATAGAGACTCACCATTCGACACAGGCTCCTCAGAATCTGTGAGGAAGGACCAGGCTGGCATGGTCACAAGAGAGAAGAGCATGTTGGCGAGAGCTGGATTGGGATTGAAAGGGAGAGAGAGAGAGAGAGGAGAGGAGGAGAGAGGAGGAGGAGAGAAGAAGAAAGGAAGGAAAGAAGAAAGGAAGGGGAAAGAAATAAAAGAAGGAAGAAAGAAGGAAAAGAAGAGAAGGGAGGAGGAGGAGAGGAAAGAGAAGAGGAGAGGAGAGGAGAGGGGAGGAGAGAGAGGGAGAGGAGGGAGAGGAGAGGAGAGGGAGAGGAGAGGAGAGAGAAGAGCAGAGCGAGCTCTGGAGAACAGCTTAGCCTGTAGGGTATCTGGCCACATTTCATGTGGGAAGGAAGGAAAGCTAAGGAAGCTCTGCCTCCAAAATGCCTTTCTAAAATGGCGTCATAGAACTGTAGTACCCAAAAATCCTTAAGGTTTGTTTGTTTGTTTGTTTGTTTTTATTTTTGCCCTCTTCTACCAAAAGTCTAGTGCTCTTGGCATAATCTTTTTGTTGTTGATGATCAACAACTAAGCACCGTTTCTTTCTTGTGACAACAGTTTATAAGGCAGAGCACTGTGGCGGGGGGGGGGGAGATGGTAGGTACTCGTGGCTATAGGAAAGGATTCTAGATGCTTGAAGGAGCCTTGGACCTATGAGACAAGCACTGCCCTCCCAACGTGACACCTTGCTGACTAAAAGTTCAGTTCAGCCAACCTTAACCAACCTATTTGCAACCGATACCCACTGGCAAAGGGAAAATCAGCTTTCTCCTATAGAGCGTCACTGGGTGTCAACCATACTGCAGAACACATGGCACATGCAAGGGGAGCTGACCAGCACAGAAGGGGCTCCACGCTGCTCTCTGTTTTTGTTTTGTTTGTGGCCTTTAGTCTTACTGTTTTTTGCTTATTTTGACTTTCCTTTTTAAGTTTCATTCCTTTATTTATTTTTAATTTTTTAAAATGTTTTAGAGGGAGGCAAGGAAGAAATTGAGTGGATAGGGAGGTGGGGAGATCTAGGAGGGGCTGGGAAAGGGAAAAACAGGATCAGGATATATTATAGAGGAATTTAAATAAAGAGATTGTTCTCAAGTGCTTCATCTTTTTATCTGCTTATTGGCCAGAAGGAAAAATATGCATATGTGTTTATTCGTGCCAGTGATAAGTACTTGGTAAGTGATTTATGGTGTCTCACTACAACATTAATACAGGAGGTCTACCACTGTTACCATAGTAACAAGCGGCAGAGCTGGGTTTAGACTCTTTCCAATTCTTCTGTGCTCTTCAGAGTGTTTGTCCATTTCTTGATTCACTCTGTCTGTCTGTCTGTCTGTCTGTCTGTCTCTCTCTCTCTCTCTCACACACACATACACACACACACATACATATCACCATCTATACATTATTAGTATTTTGCATATTCTTTGAGTCAAATTTTCACAAACGGAGCAGGGAATAGGCCAGGGTTCTGAATCAAGGTAACAGCAGAGCCAAGATGCTGATTCAGGGAAGCCCACTCCACAGCTCATTCACTGACACAGGGGACTGCCTCTTCTCTTACTGCCGACTGTAACTTCTCCGGAGTCACCAGGACTTGCTCGCTGACTGGGCGTGGATCTCAGAGCAAGCCTAAACAAACATTCTGTGACCGTGGTGTTGGAGCTTTCTGCGGATCAGTCACTGGGAAAAGATTGGCCATTGCACTGTCTTCTCAATGAGACCGGGTCAGTGTTGGGAATACTGCACATCTTGTCCCATTCTGAGTTCCTGGGAACGTTTTCCTCTTTGACGGTCAGAAACTGATGTGGAGTTTATAGATGACTAATAGGAACAAGAGTGATTGGAAACATTTTGCTAGTTCAGACTTCTAATTCTTTCTAATGATAGACAAGGAAAGGTATCTGAACATGGGCGTTGCTATCCCCCAGACCCGTGGACCTGGAGTATCTTAGCAGAGTGCCTCATAACTCTGCCCCTCACTGGGTGTAAATCATTCTCCAATCTCAGATCTGGCATTAAATCATTCTTCAAGCACAGTGCTCACTAAATGTTATTGTGTTATTGAGACATAAATCGAGTGTCAGCTCCCTGAAGTGTCTGTGGCTGTGGCATTAAGCAAGTCAAAGCAGCTACTTAATGGTTTCCAAACATTTGATTATTAAAGTTCAAATGAGAGGTCTGAGAGCACGGACTTGTTAAAATAGACTTTTAAAAATCAGCGTTCACATTCATTCACCTAGCAGCAGCCATAGCGACGATCCCAGATCCATCTCCACGTAAGATATTGGAATGAGTGGCCTTGTTCAACCAGAAGAAACCTTCCAGAGCTTTGGGAGCCCCCTCCCCCTACACAGTCTTTCATTCTAAGAGGCACAGACTAATACTTATCTGTCATCTCTATGCTAACCGGTCTCCAAAGCTACCTCTTCTACAGGAGAGGGTTTATTCTAACTCAAGAGATGTAGTTCCAGTCATCAGGTTTCCGGCTCAACACATGTGAATTAAGCAAGCATCTAATAGCAAGATGCCTCTTTAGTTTCTTTGAGAGACCTCTTCCAGACCTTTGGTTGTCCTTGTCTCTTCTCTCTGCATCTTCCAAGAAAAACAGGATCAATGGAATAACTTTCCTAATGTCTTGCCTTTAAACTCCTATAACTGTTTATATCTCTATTCTTGTGAGGACAGGGGAGTTATTCCTCTTTCTGTCCAAGATGAATCATACCATCCTTCCTGGGACTCAACATTTTATCTCTTCTTTCTTCTTCTGGAACTTTAATCTACAGAAAATTTCTGTCTCGTGTTTTCTTTTATAGTGGTTCCCCCACACTAGCCTTTAAACAAGCTTTCCCATTGATCCTACTTGCTTTCCTTTGTGGTTTTGTATCAGAGTCTGACTCTGTAGCCCAAACTGCTGTAGGACTCACCATGTATCCCAAGTTGGCTTTGAACTGCCAACAATCCTCTTGCTTCAGCTTCTCAAATGCTGGGATTATAGGCAAGGCACCATACCCAGCTTTGCTATTTTAAATCCTAATCATTTCTCTAGCTTATTGATTTCATGTTTTTAATTGTTATTTTTTGTTTTCTTTTTTATGTATTTTATCTTAATTTTCATGTGTACCACGGTGGCTTGAACTCCATGCGCTAAGAACGACCTTTAACTTCTGACCCCTTGCCTTCACTTCCTGAGTGCTGGGGTTATAAGTGTTCGCTGAAATACAAGTTTACGGGCTGGGGATTAAGCCCAGGACTTCATGCATGCCAGACAAGTGTTCTACCGCCCTAGCTATTTCTCTATGCCTTCTTTACACACCGTTAAATAAACAAATAAACCTTTGTCAAAACTCCACCCTCACCAGTTACTGAACATATGTTCGTTGACTGCTGGACTTTTTGAGAGCGTCTTCCTCACTCAGTGCCATCTTCTTCATCCCCGGACCATTTTTCAAACTGCGGCTGCCTAGCTTCCGTTCCCAGCCTGTCCTCTAGAATTAGTCTTGCCTGTCACTGAATGGGTCAAAAGTCTCTGGCTCTACCGAGCAGACAAACAATTCAAACCAGGTTAATTGATAAGACGTGGGGCTTACTGAGTTGGAAAAGCAAGCCTCTAACAACAGCCAGTCACTGTCCATCTCAGTGGCTCCTAGTCTATGTTTTTCCCATAGTCCTCTGCGCGCAGCATGCTGTGCTCCATTCAAGTGTCCTGCCAACAACATTCATAAAACGAAGCATTATTCTTTCTTTTGGAAACATAATTCTTTTTCTACAACAGGTTGACATTTTCTTGGTGTGGATTATTTGCCACCTGTGTGCTTCCGAAGCAATCCTAACAGTCCCATCATCCTTTGTTGTTTTCTTTGGGCACTGGAGTTTACCCGGCTTCCTCCTCCTCACGGCCCCTTTCCCAGTGCAGCACTCCTTTGCTTCCTTTTATTTTCTTTAATGTGCATCATTTTTCCTGACTGGGGTGTCTAATGTTGTCACCATCCAATCCATTTAGCACCATGAATCTCGTATTTGTTAAAATCAGATTATATGAAAGAAAAGATCAAAATAAACAACTTAGGGAATCCTCTTTCCCGTGAAAGAAGCCCGCAGTTAAGTGGTCCAGAGAAGTGGAGTGCCTTGGCATGGGCCAGATTTCTTCTATTTCATTGCTTTTTTATCTCTAGCATCAGACTTTTTCTACATGGTCCCAAACATTTGTTCGAGCCTTGGCAATCTCAACCGTGTTCACTTCGAGGGATGGGGAAAAGGACGAGGAGAGGAAACCAGTTTCCACAAGCTAAATGCGTTCTTCCTGAATCCAGCTTGGTGGGCTGTATTTGCACTGTCACACATCTGAGAAGCTGGCGAATATAGGCTTCCTGTGGAGCAGCTGTGACTGGAGCTAAAAATGAGGCCTTTGACTGAGGTAGCCAATGAGAGGATGCTGTGGAACTGGTGGATTCCGCCTGAGAGCCAGCTTCCTAAAGGGAAAGAATGTTAATGTTCAAAGTCCTCTAATGACTGAGTCCATACGATATTCAAGGATTGTTTTGAACTCTGTAACGTAGATACAAAAACAAAAACAAAAACCACACAAACACAAAACCTCTTTTCACTGTTTAACTCCTCTGTCTTGTCTCTGAAGACCTCCTCCCACAAAACAAACAATGTTACGTTTTAGGATATAATTATGGTTGATCTATGTATCTATGTATCTATGTATCTATGTATCTATGTATCTATCTATCTACCAATCTATCTATCTATGTATATCTATGTATCTATGTATCTATCTACAATGTTACTTTCTAGAATATAATTATTGATCTATGTATATATGTATGTATGTATCTATGTATCTATGCATCTATGTATGTATGTGTCCATGTATGTATGTATGTATGTATGTATGTATGTATCTATGTATCTATCTATCTATCTCCTGTCTCCCATCTCTCTGTCTCCTGTTTCCTCTCTCGCTCATCTCTCTCTGTCTCTTGTCTGTCTTTTCTCTCTCTCTCTCCTCAATCTCTCTCTCCTATCTCTCATCAATCTCTCTTTGTCTCTGTCCCTCTTTATCCCCTCTCTGTCTCTCTCCCTGTCCCATATTCCCTTTTTTCTCTCATTTCCCTTCCACTCCTCTCTTTCTGTACCTGAATTGCTCTCTTTCATCATCTGCTCCGTGATTCCTTCTCCTCAAAGAAGGAAGACCAGGGCTTGTTGTTGTTACGGTTGTTTCACTGTGTTGTTTCAATGCTGGAGCTCAAACCCAGGGCTTCAGACACTATCACTGTGTTACCTCCACAGTTCTGGATGTGATTTCCTCTGAGGCCTCTGTCTGAACTCACCAGACTGACTAAAAAGGTCCTCCTCTGTCCATCCACAGCTCCAAACCCTCAGCTGTATTTTTAATGGGAAGTGTCAGTGCTATTTTCTTTCCAATCATCCTCCTTCTGGGCTGTTGTTCTTTACGCAATTAATGTTTATAAGTGGATGCATTGTCTCATTTGACTCTGAGAACCCTGCCAGGTCGCAATACTGTCTAGGTTACAGACTACCTAAGGCTAAGGACACTTGTGTAGGGTATGGCCATGGGAGTACTGAGGAGCAGAGGTGGGGCTGGGATTTCCAGTGCTACAGTCCTCCCCCTCCTGTGCTCTCTGCTGTGTTGTGGACTCAGGCTTCTGCAACACTTTGCAACAAACTACATATATGTGTTCCTAAAACTTTCAACTCTCTCCTTGTTGATGTGAGTCTATAAATGGGCTACGCTTCAGTTTCTTAGAGACACAGCAAACTCTCAGGCATTTCTCAGGGCTGTGACAGAAACCACATGATACTATGGGTTCCCTAGCTAACAGCCAGTCTTTCTTTTCAAGTGTTCGCTGACCTTGTGTTTTAGAGGAGGCTGAGTTCCCTGTCCCCAGAAAGAATGTCATTAGGGTCAGCAGACACTGCAGGCCTCTTCCTATTTCGAAGGGCTCATTTAAAGTGGCCACATTAAGTAATTTGAGAAAAAGTATTTGGGAGAAATCTTCCCTGGGGCATCTTTCTTTTATAAAGGGATTCAATAGAAACGGCACCATTTCTGTCTCATAATGTTCACATTGGCATCTGTCCTTGAATCTGCTGTGCCCAGATGGGGTCCAAAAGGGGTGTCCCTGTAGTGAAGATGGATGAGGTTGGTTCTCAGTGATACCCTTGAGGGCTGAGTCACTACCTTGGAGTTACCCTAGGGTCACCAGTAATCTAGGCATTGTGACTACTCAGACCACCATTAATAGCTGCAGTGTATTTGCTTCCCGTGTGGGAAAGCATCATGAATGAACCCTGAAGAAGATAATAACATGGCTAGGTAGTTTCCTTTAAGTTCGTTCTTACATGACATATTCAATACAAACCAGTGTATAAAATGGGTTACATGAACCCAAATCTGACTCTAGGGGGAGCTGGCCCAAATGCTAACTCCTCTCCACACATGCCTTTGCCTTGAAAATATTTAAGACCTTGCAAGATGGTCCTTGGGTCCCTGTCTCTTCTGAAACACACAGCTTTAAAATAAAAACCTGCTGTGTGACAGCCTTTCATACCCCATTTCCCATCAGAACGCTAACTCATGTGGAGTCTGTCTTACATCTTCGTCTGGAGAATATGAAATATGTCATCTTTGAAAGTAGCGTCGGCTTGTGCAAGGGAAACCTAATGGCCGTGTTTTCAGGTGTAAGCCCTAAATTACACATTTAAAATGAAAAATAGCCTCTTGTCTTGGGGAGTGTGCACAGCTTGACATATGACCTTTGGATGACCTGTAGGTTTTACTTATTTTGCATCTCATCTGCCTGCATGGATGAAAATATCTCAGGTTTGGAGCCTAAATATATCCTGGACTCTGCTCAGTCTAACACCTCCATCTGGAGCAATATTTGATGAAATCTGAGGAGAAAGTACCATGAAGAACCCTTTAGAGTGACTGATGTGATCCCTATGGGGTGAATCACTTTGTGCAGGAGGAGAAAAGAGGGGAGGGGAGGTAATGCAGGGGAGGGGAAGGGAGGAAGGAAGAAGTGGCCTGAATCTGTTGGTAAATTTAGCTCAGTACAAATGGGTTCCGGTGGGAAGCATAAGAAGTGGGAAGGATGAGTAGACGCAGAGAGAATGGGTTCTTCATAGGTAAATGGCATTCCCTTAACTCAGTGCTACAGATTTCTTGATTGTAAAGTGAAAAGAGCAGTATTACTGATGTGTATGATGGACGGTATTGCTACAGAACACTCGGAAGCCAGGGTTCTCGGCTTTAACTCTACAGACATTTTGAACAAGACGATTCTATGTTGTGGAGCTAACTTTTGCCCTGTTGTATGGTTAGTGATACCTCTGGCTTCTACTTAGGCAAACACTATCTCAGAATGTGCGATGTTCCTTAAGGGGACATAGTCCCTGATTGGGAGCCACTGCTTTAAAAGAAGGGCTTTTCTTAGTGAGATTGCTGCATTGTTGTTCCATTCACATAGCAAACAGTTTAGGAAAGGGACCCAGGACAGCGTGGTCACTCAAAGATGACTTTAAGGAAGCATGACTTCATGTTCTTCCTTTACCATTCAAGACCTATGGTTTCTGTCTACAAAACTGTTACGTTTGAGATTATGAGCTCATCTGAAAATCTACTCAACTGCTCATGAGAGCAGAAATACTGTCACCTCTGTACTCTATCACTTGGTTTCATACCTGGCATTACCATATGCTTATGAAGTACAAACTAGTGATGACCCACAGGAGACATTAATGAGGGTAATTAGCAGAGAAGTACAAAACTTCTCTAATTAGTAAAGGATTTTGCTAACACAAAGGAGGAAACAAACCACTGTAATGGGTACTACGGCCAACCTGTACAAGATACAAAAATAACCTTAAAATCCAATGCACTATTACTAACCAGAGAGTAAACACTGGCCAAAACAATAGTGTCTAAGTACAAACAAGGAAGGGGACCTCCAGCATTAACTCAGTTGATAGAGTACTTGCCTTACATGCACAAGGATCTGAGTTTGATGCCGAGAACGTATTATTTGGTTGTCGTGGTGCTGTGACAAATTACCTGAACAAAAATTAACCTCAATAAAAGAAGGAAGAATTTGGATCTCAGTTTTCCAGTTGTCCATCATGAGTAGGAAAGGCACAATGGCAGCAGCATGAAGACACTGGTTGTGTTACATCCTTAGTCACAGCAGAAAGAGATAAGCTGGCACCCAGTTTAGGCTCTCTAAGTCTTGCCTTAATCCATGAAATGGTGCCAGGCACCATTATTGTGGGTCTCACCAACTAATCTAATCTACGTAATTCCTCTCAGGCATGCCCAGAGGCTAATCTAAACTAGATAGTCTCCAACAGTCCTGCAAGCTTGTCTCAGAGGTGATTCTAGATCCTGGGTCCTGTGGAGTTGATCATCAATCTATTTTTCTTTCTTTTTTTCAAATAAATCTTCCCCCTTCAGTTCTTTTTCATGAATTTGTCATAGTGATAAAAAAAAAAGTTAGTATAATGCAGAATGGAAGAATCTCGTTAGTTTTCAGCATGTTGTTACTTCTACTTCATTGCTAACCATCCTTTAATTCAGCCAATCTTTTTCTCACAGCAAGTTTTTCCTCAATGAACAAATCATTGTGCTGGTTGAATTTCAGTGCAAACTCTTCGTCTTATACAAAACCTAATGACAAGCACATTTTGAACGTGGTGATTCCTGGTGGGTTTATGTACTTGTGAGTTGGCTGTGGCTGTCAGAAATTAGCCCCAAGGCAAAATCTTTCCTCCAGAGAAGCCAGGTCCCTTTGTATTTGATTTCCATGCAGTTGCCACAACTTCTGTATTTGCTAGTGTGTGTGTGTGTGTGTGTGTGTGTGTGTGTGTGTGTGTGTGTGTGTGTGTGTGTGTTAGTAGTCCGTTTATAAACATATTGACCTATATGGAAGGGTATCGTTCCTTCCTTTCTTAGTTATAGATTCATCTCAAATTTCCAAACACCATCTTTAATATATTCTTATGTTTAGTGGTTATGCTAACAGTGTTTCTCTTTCTCAGTGATCCCTTTTGGGGTCATATATCAGGTATCCTACATATCATATATTTACATTATGATTCATAATGGTAGCAAAATTACAGTTATGGAGTAGCAACAAAATAATTTTATGGTTGGGGTCACCACCACACGAGGAACTGTATTAAAGGGTGGCAGCGTTAGGAAGGCTAGGAACCTCTGCTAATGTGTTAAGATTGAAGTGTGTTAGTGGAGACGTGAATTAGGCGATAAGTATTTAAACCATTATATCTGTACATGTGTTTTGTTTTTGTTTCTCTTGCCAACATGAAGTGTCACTTTATAAGAAACAAAGCCACAGTACTTAGACATATGTGTTTACAGGTCAGAATAATATTTAAGTATATACATAGATACTGAAATATATATATTTGAACATAGACCCGTTTAATGCACTTTCTTCAAAATGTCTTTTAATTTAATAAATGTCTTTAACTTAGTTTCTAAGGTTTAATGGTTATTATTCTGTAAAGGTTTGTCAGTTTACCTGCCAATGAATCTCCATAGTGACATATCTCAACCCCAGTTAGGGCCACAAGATGGAATCTAATCTACTTCTAAGTTGAGCTAACACGAATTCACCCTGGCCTTCAAATTTTAAAGCATCTGCCATTGTCCCCATTTCCTTTACAGCCACTGCTACATCCAGAAGAGAAGCTACTCCATAAAGCACACGGCGAAACCTGACCAGGCTGCCCTTTGACCCTCTTCACTAACGCTGTTAAAACTGAACTGACACTAAGGCTTCACTTACGTTTGAACTGGAGGTACAAACAGAAACTTATACAAGGAAACCACACGGCTATTTTTATAAAGACCTTTTTATAGTTGTATACCATTAACTACTAAATTCAAAATGCTGCGTGCTATAGCATAGTCATAGACTGCATGCAGATCCAGTTTCATAAGTGTCTGACCTGTGTATGCCATGGACATATGAAAGGTCTTTATAAGAACCTCCTTAGTCTAGTGCATTGGTATAACGTATGTCCATTCTTCCCAGCATGAGAAACACAACTCAGGCCACAGGAAGTCACCTAATGAGTTTAATCAGACCCACAGGGGTCTGTCTCTTCTCCACAATGCCAGTCTGTTTATATGAAGATGCACAGCATGCCAATGTCAAGTTGCCATCCGAGTTATTAGGTCTCTATTGCTAGGTCTGATTACAAACTCTGGCCAGCAGGCTCTTAAACAATCAGTCAGTGACCAACTAAATGAAGACATGGATGAACCCACTTGGATGTTGAAGCAGAAGCTCTCTGAAAGGATGTGGGGTCTTTCACTCATGGATTCTACTGCTATGATTGCCACAAACTTTGCAACGAACAGAGGAAATCCCGAACATAATTATTTGGTCAAGGAACTGTAATGATCTCAATGGAAAATGAGGTGAGTCTCAGATAGGATACCTTGGACGCCACACTGCCCTGTGCATCAGAACTCAGTCATTCTTTTCTTCGTAGAAGCAGAATTCATGACAAATAGAAAGCAGGCTTCCCTTGTGCTCTGGAGCTCTGGTGGAAGACGTGATATTTAACCAAATTACTGCGACGCGGGGGAAATTGTCACAGTCTCTAGACATGAATGGGTTTACTTAAATTAAGACGAGTAATAGTAGAAGCTTCAAAGCCATGACAGAGCACTTCCCATTGATGACATCTCACAGGAGGGAAAACAGAAACCTTTCCTCTGAAACTTCAGCTAATGAGGAGACACAGAGAGCACTTTTGTTGCTCAATGATGTGGTATTTACATGGCCCAGAGGAGCCTGGAGAGGTTAAGTGGCCTGTCTGAGGTCATCAACTAATGAGACTCAGATCTGGGGTTAAGTTGGGCCTCCAGCCCCTAGGTCCAGGCCCGTCCTTTTTCCAGGAGAGAGAGAGAGAGAGAGAGAGAGAGAGAGAGAGAGAGAGAGAGAGAGAGAGAGAGAGAGAGAGAGAGACTGTCCATCTTCCTCAAAGAACTGTCACTCTAAAATCCCAACCTGAGTCTCAAATTCTGCGATATTTGGACTAAAACACACCAGAAACCTGGGAAATCAGACAAATCTCGGCCCTTGTTTTGGAAAAAAAGATTCATATAAAATGATGTTTTTATACTCTAGGATTTGAACGTCACGAGAAGTGCCCCCTAATGCTCAGGCTGCAGGCTTCCACCGGAGTTTCTCCTGCAGCAGTTGGTGGCTGATTGGAGCTTCAAACGAGTTCACCGGCATTGCTGCTACCACTGGTCAGGGACCATTTGGGCAAACTAAAACCCTATATGGCCTTTAATTAGTGCAAGGAGCTCTGCGGGGTTAGCCCTGGCCTTGGAAACATGAGAACAGGCATTTCAGATGGGAAACCAAACCAAACCAACCAACCAACCAAACCAACCAAACCAACCAACCAACCAAACAACCAAACAACAACAAAAAGAAGTTGCTCCTGTTTATAACCCAGACTCCGGGCTTCTCCCCGCCCCGCCTCTCTCTCTCCCTCCCCACTCTTTCTTTCTTTCTTTCTTCCTTCCTTCCTTCCTTCCTTTCTTTCTTTCTTTTTCTTTCTTTTTTCTTTTCTTTCTTTTTCTTTCTTTCTTTTTAATTTTAGAGGGAAAAGCAAACCCTGTCTCTCACTACCACAAATTATGCAGATGAGTTCCCCATATTTGGAGAAATTGCAAGAGTCAGCATTTCTAGGGTACCATGCTATCTCCCCAGCCAGGTGTCAGTTTATTATTAAGTGAATGTCGGGAGGAGAATTAGAAATTATAGGTTTGCCACACACAGCAATTCACTAAGCTTTGTTGGGGCTCATATATATGGTCCATCTAAATATTGAAAATATGTGCTGAGATGCCCTTCCAGGGAAAGATATACTGTGGTATCCAAAGCAGACTGGATCCTTCATTTTCTCAACCCTTCTCCATATCTGGTACTGCTGACGAACATGCAGAATCAAGCCATTGCTGGAGTGACATGGAGATAGAGCAAGAGATGGTGAAGAGTAACAAAACAAAATGGCAGAAACAAGGCAGGAAGGGAACACGCCCTATACCATTTTCAAAAATGAGAAACCCGGGGGCTGGAGAGATGGCTCAGAGGTTAAGAGCACTGACTGCTCTTCCAGAGGTCCTGAGTTCAATCCCGAGCAACCACAGGGTGGCTTCAACCATCTGTAATGGGATTTGATGCCATCTTCTGGTGTGGATGAAAATAGAACACTCATATACATTAAATAAATAAGTAAATAAATAAATAAATATTTTCTTTTAAAAATTTAAGAAATTAGAAGAAATAGGGTATCAAAGTGGAAATCATCCATGAAAAGTTGTAGGGTTGCAGAGTTCCCAAATGCAAAGAAAAGAAAAGAATAGAAAAGAGAAGAAAAGAAAACCATAAAATCATCAAGGAGACTTCAATCTTGCTGCCCTGATACCATCTTGGAAACCCAGGGAAGAACATAGAGAATCTTCAATGACTAAAGTGGGGGAAAGGTGTGAATAGGAAAATATTTGCGGGCGAGAAAAATGACAGGGGGGTGAGGCAGGGAATACATTAAAGCTTCAGAATTATGACATATTTCAAAGGAGATTTGCCTTTTGGAGGCAGAAACTGAGATGAGGTGCTATGTTCAAGTTATTTAGGGAAGTGACCTTAGACAACTGAGAAGAAAACAATATGGAGGCTTCCCAAGCCAGGGACATTGCTGTGGGGACCCCTCTAGTCACAGAATGATAGGAAGGGGGAGGAAAGACAGAGAGACGAGACAGAGAGTGAATTTAAGGAGAGGGTAAGAAGCATTTCCACACAGCCTCTTCCTATACCTCTGACCACAGGAACTCCCTTGCAGAAGGTTCACCCCCATCATTTCTGTGCTGTCCAATCTCACAGGATAAGATTGTTCTTGCAGAAAGGCTGGGTGAGAGGCTATAAGGTGAGGAGCAAGATAGGCTGGACTTAGGGACAAACCAAGTCCTAAGAGAAACTGGGATGGAATGAGAAGGTGGAAGCCTGTCTCAGTAAAACTAGTGAACTTGAAAGAGAAAGAGGGATGTCAAACCATTCAGGCCAAAGCAAAGCGTTGTGCAAAGAAACAAGGTCAATCCAGAATCAGATTTGACCATCGCTAGAAGAGAGTGGAGCAGTATCTACAAATCCCTCAGGTAACTCCCCCGGGAATCAAAAGTAGTTCACTGCAAGACAGTGTTTGCCCAAGTTTGACATCTGCTTTCAGTCTTATGAGAATTCAGAAAAGAGAGCCTTCACTGACCATAAAACACATTCCCTAGAATGAACCCACCGGGGTGTCAGGGTGAGAAAACCCACTACACACAGACTGTCAGGACTGAGTAACTTGATTTACAAACAGACCTGGGATTAAACAACTATGAAATTGACACCAAGGAACGGGATGCACATGACACATTTTGACATTGTGAAAATAATATAATTGGCAAAAATAAACTTGGACGAATTATATCTCGCACAAATTATAATTGAAAATCATGGTCTACTATCAAGTAACACCATTTTACGACGTTCAGACTTTCAAAATACTGAATATTAATTTTAGAGATGTGCTGACTAACTCTTTTCACAAGAAAGGGAATCCAAAGTTCATAATTCTTTGTTTTACTTTATTTAATTCTCTTCTTTCACATGCACACACAGGTTCTAAAATACCAAGACCATTTATTGGTGAGACTTTCAAGCTGTCAGGCTTGGCGGCTTGTCACTGTAGGCAGAATGGGCTCTTGATCCCCACTGCCACACAGTGTCCCCCTTGTGTGGCTTCCACTCCCTTGGTGACTTTTTCTGCCACTGTCTGTGGTAGAGATAGCTTAGAGAGCTACTCTGTGACTGTCGTACAGTTTGCTCTGACTCACCTGTTCGAGCTACTTTGAGGCAATGGGTTGGGGTGGAGGTGGTCATTGAGGAATAGCTTTCCACAGTTTTCAGCGTTGGAGGCTTTCTGACTAGACTTACCTTACGCTATCGTCTCAGTCAGGGGAGCACTGGGAACATGGTTTCGGAGCAGAGATTGTTGAGTAACAAACTTTGAAGCAGAAACTGCTTTGTACGCCTAGAAGTTGTGTCTGTGGAAACATCTTCATCCTCAGCTTTATACGCCTATATTTAACTTCACCTATGGCTAGAGTTGCATTCTAGTGGCTGAGATGCAGACTAAAACGTGCACACGTAAAACATCATCATTCGGGGCTGAAATAAGAGCCAAAGAAGGAGACAAGCGAACAGATAACTCCCGAGTGTAAATCTCCAGTCTGATTTGTTGAGCACATATTTTTGCTTAGTTTGAACATGGGCGGTGGCTGGCTTATTTCGTGACATGGTTTAGATCTTGATTGTCCTCCAAAGGACGTGTGTTAAAGGCAGGAACTAATGGGAAGTAGTGAACCTAGAGTAAATGTGGCCTAGTAGAAGGAAGTTAGACCCGTGTGGGATTGTCCACGAGGGTATCTGGGCTCTGATGACTTTTCTGCCATCTTTGGCATGGCCTATGTGAGAGGAGCGGGCTCCTCTGTCATTCACTCCTAAAGATCCTGGAATATTATTCTATGGTTCCAAGAAGTATAGATGTGACAAAAATAATAAAAAATGTGTAAAAAGTAACTAGGAGCTGACTCAGAGGAACTTCCAATACCTAATTTTGGACAATTTGAACAGGATGGAAGTAAGAGGCAGGGAGGGAGAAAGAGAGGGAGGAAAGGAGGGAAATAGGAAAGACAGAAAAGGGAAAGAACGAAGAGAGGAAGGAAGAAAAGGGAGAAAAGATGATAAGAGGAAGGGGAGAGAAAAAGAAAGGCGAGGAAAAGGGAGAGAATTATAAAAATCCTAGGATACAGGAAGTCGTCATTTGTCAAATCCACACTGATTACTGCAGGGAAGAATCATAGGTATAAAAATTTGTGGATTGAAACACAAGAAATAGCACATTTTTCATTTTCTTTGAAGTGTCTCCCCATAAAATGCTTATCCACTCCAAAGAGAAAAGTAATAACTTCAGTGCTTACGGACTTGGAGTCACCAGGGTAATAACAGGTGTCCTCTCCTGCTCTGAGCTGAGAAGGGAGCCAGTCATTCCTGAGGCAACTTTGCATAAACCCAGTGCCTCAAGTTAAGTAACAGAAAGCATCAGTTACACAGAACGAGGGACTCTCTGCCTACGGAGAACAGACGGAGCACTAGTCCCACATTAGATGACCTTAAGAATGCTCGACAAGACAATGTGTTCTGGAGCAAAAATAATTAACGTTTGTGAGACAAGTAGTGAGCTTTGTATTAAAGCGAGCCTGAGATTAATGCTGTGTCCACGTTCCTCTGGGGCTTCCACAGATGCTCAATGGTTTCATAATATGCAGCATTTCCAAACACTAAATAAAGGGGGCACTGAAATATTTTGCTAATTTTTTACAGAGCTCTGAGAGACTAAAATTATTTCAAAATGAAACAAATATTAAAAACCCTACCAGTCTTAAAAATTAAATAAGTACAAGCAGACATCTTAAAATACAAAGCGATGAACATGGGGTTCTAGTGTCAGGTGTACAAAACTGGACTCTCACCAATTCTCTGAACTTTAGCCAATTCCTCCTTGGAGAGTGCTGCATCCAAACGGGAGACAGAAATGTCCAAGAAACACATAAAGACAGAAGAGCCCTTCTGTTGCTTCCTGTTTTGAAGTGCAGTTTTTATTTTCTTCAGAGATAAGGCATGGCTTCTTGGATGTATAGGGCTGCCATAATAATTCTTCCCATAATTCATTTGGGCTCATTTACTCTCTATTCTCCTTGGCCATAGTCTGACATCCTGACATTGCTTAATTGTTGTCTACAATTGGAGCTTCATTTCTTTGGCTTATAAAATTGAGTCCTTTAAAACAAATGTAAATGCATGATTAGATTTTATTCCTTGATGGTAGTTTTTATCTCATTCCAAAGAAACGTGTTTGAGGAAGCATTGATGATTGGAAGATGGTGAGTGACAGAAAGATACATCAAGATTTCCTATGAAACAATCAGACACAGCTGGAAAATGGTTTTCAGAAGAGGTGGGGTGACTGTTCCAAATCTATTTCTAATAGTAAACTAAGAAACTTTAGAAAGTAGAAGAAAAGTTCAGAGTCCATCTCAGATGGACTGATGGGTCTGGGGAGCTTTTCCCTCCCAGGAGAGGGAGACACTCTCATCGCTACTGAAGATAGCCTCAAAAACTGCCCTGTGCTTTCAAATGACAGATATTTTAAGGAACAAAAGAAGATAGAGCATTGAGAGAAAAGTTACATGGAGCAGAAGCATTGACAGAGAGAAGCGATGTGAAGGGAATACTGGCTTTTATCTGTGGTCAACCACCATAGGTTCTTCATGAACCCATACTGGGAAAACCTCGAAAAGAGTATCATAGGATTTCATGATGAAACCAGGCCAGCAGAATATCTAGATTGTGGAGAAGAAACGCTGAATCAGAATTGCACAATGCTTAGCAATGGAAACATGGCTGGAGCCTGAGTCTGCAGGGAAGCAGACAGAGGTTCCAAACACAAGCTGGATATAGGGAATGACCACCCAGAGGTGACACCAGCATTGACAACCAGATTCTGGAGGGACTACCCTGAGTTATGACCAACACTGGCAACCTGACCCATCCATGAGACCAGCATCTGTGACCTAACCTTGCAAAGGACCACCCAAGGATCCTGGCATCTAGGAGGCTGGGAGGGAACACTGAGAGTCAAAGCTGGAACAAGCAAGCAAATGAGAGACCTCATCAGATAGTGTCTCATGTGTTCTCTCTACTTTACATTCATTTCTCCCTCATTAATCGCCCAGTGTCAATCATCAGGACAACTCTGTCCTGCTGGGTTCTCCTCTGTTTGTTTTATTGCTTTTTCTTTTCCCTTTATTTTTTCTCTACTCTTTATTTTTAACTTTTTTCCTCTTAATAGATTTTCCCAAGAAATATAGGCTGGATTGATTTTAGGAGTATATGGATCATATTTTTCAAAACTTACTTCTAATAAGGGTTCTTAAATACTTTAACCTCCCTTCCAGCCCATCGCCCACCAGAGGGAGTGGAAAGGAAAGGTTAGTAGAACATAGGAGGATGTGGGCCTGTTTAGAAATAGTTCTTTGGCACTAATTCAACCTGTATTGTCAGGGTTCCACCAGGTCGGTTCACATGAGTCAGCAGTGGCAGCTCAATCCCCTCACAAACACCATTCACAAAACCGTAAAGGCTGGACTCGCAAGCACATTCACAAATCAGCAACCGTAGTCCATCCAGAAGAAACCAAGAGGCTCTGCCAATCAGCCTGAGTTCAAAGAAGTGGCAAGAAGCCATGAGAACACCACCAGAAGTTCTTCGGTGTGTTTCTCCCTATGAACTCACAACAAACAATGACCAGTAAAGAATGGCAACGCGAACCAATACCATACAGCATTGTCAGCAAAGACCAGCATCAATAAATCCCAGTGATAACCGCAAGGAATGATAAGGTATACCAATACCACGTTCCATCGCCCACTGTCTGATGGACTATGTTTCTGTTCTTTCCAAACATCATGTATTCTCTAAAGCTTCCTCTCTAGCAAAACATCACAAGCCCTTTTATTAGGCTGCTTCCAGAAAAACACCATGTGTCTGCCCTCAACAGAACATCCTTCCACATGTCTGCTTTAGTAAAAACACATCCTCTCACAAGACAGTTTCCAGAAAAACATCACATTGACATACCTGAAAAAGAAACCAGAAATGTCCACTTCGAGGTTATTTGTATCTCAGCTTCTGAGAGCTGTAGTTACTTGTGGGTTGACTGATGCATTTCTTGACCTTTCCTTTTTCATTCTGTCTTTGCTGAGCTCTTCCTCTTACCCCTTTGTTCATATTTTACCCTCTCCATTTGCTTTTGCCACCTCCATTTTTCTCTTTCCGATCCATAAACTAATGACCACTTTTACCTTGCATCTGTCATTTCAACTCATTTACAAGTAACAAATATCTTAGTGCACACAGTACAATCAATGCTCCTTTTACTTCTTAAAATGATTGCAGCTGGGGTTGGGGATTTAGCTCAGTGGTAGAGCGCTTGCCTAGCAAGCGCAAGGCCCTGGGTTCGGTCCCCAGCTCCGAAAAAAAGAAAAGAGAAGAAAAGAAAAAAAAGAAAAAGAAAAAAAAATGATTGCAGCTAATTTTTATTTGGAAGTCAATACATTGTTTGAAAGTAGAATTCAGTAAAGGGAAATACTGTAAAATACCAATGTGAAATATTGGGAAAGAAGTTTCTCGAAGGAATTTTTCAATCTCAAGAGAAACATGAACACATTTGTGAGGTCCATGGAAAAGAATAATCCACACTAACGCAATAATTAGGCAAATGAGGGAAAGGAGACTACCAAACACTATAAAAGGCAACAAATCAATGGTAATTTATGCACTTTTCAACAGGAGCTCAGAATACTCATCAAAAGAACAGACTAGCAGATTGGATTTAAAAACAAGACTTAGCTAGGAGTTAGAGCGAGCTCAGTGGGCACCCCAGCAGTGAGGAAGTATCTTGCTGTTCTGGCTGCAAGGATGAAAATGTGAGATCTCTGCTTCCGGCCAAGGATTGGTGGACAGGCCAATAAAAGTTAGATTCTCTTCGCAATTATTGAAAATCCTATGGTGGTCTCAAAGGCTGGTCTATGATTTGTTTTGGCGTTTAGGGTGCCTGAAGGTTGAGTCCATCTGGCTATTTTTCTGGTTTGGTTGTTGAATTCTTTTGATTTTCTGATGAAGGGATGTGGGACTTGGAATGACATCCTCAGAAAGTTCAGAGAAGCTCTCTGCCAATCCACTTAACTACAATCCCGAGTTAGTGTGTTTCCAACATGTAGGCACTGGGATTCCAAAATTAATATTTTGAATATTCAACACGTCCCTGAGGGAGAGTAAAGGCCCTTCCCACTTTTGTTTTTCCTGCAAAACAAGTCAAGATGAGGTCTTTGCTGATGAGACTCTTGGCTTTCTCCTGACCAGCTGTGCTGCATCCCTGTGGCTTTCCTCTTAGAAATCCCAAAATAGTCAAGAAGGCTTCTTTCCAAGCTGGACTTGACCTGGCCTGGCTGGCTGTCTTCCAGAGGGGATCTTTATGAAAATATTAGTTTTTCTCTACAGAGATTTTTTTTTATTAGAACCCTCAGAACGTTGTGCCTCTCTCTTTTTTGTCTTTCAGAATTTTAGCATCTTTCTTTGCTTACTTCATCAAGGACATGAGCTTCCTTCTTTGGACTTAATATTAGTTTCTGAGATGGACAGAGGGAGATAGACAGGTTTGGTGTCTTGACCATAAGAATGGAAAAGACACTGAAACCTTGAACTGTCCACAAGTAGTCATCCTATCTTGGCCTCAAAAAGAACTTGGCTATACATACATACTTTTAATGCTTTTTAGCTTATGTTTTATCGTGTGTGTGTGTGTGTGTGTGTGTGTGTACAGACATGAGTTGGTGTCTGTGGAGGGCAGAGGTATCGAACCCCTCTGTAGTTGAAGTTACGGATAGTTGTAAGCCACATGAAATGGGTGCTGGGACTCAGATCCTCTGCAATAGCAGCACATGCTCTTCAATGCTGAGCCACCATTTTTCCAGTCCTGGTTATATTTACTTTTCATAGACCATACACACATACACACACACACACACACACACACACACACACACACACACACACACACACCACATCACTACTATTATTGACAAAGCTGGGGTTAGTAAACAGTCAGGCTTACCATTAATATCTTAAGGATTTCATTAAGCAGGACTTCTTCCACAAGTTCCCTAGAGGAGCACCAGCTTCCTTCATTTTACTGAACGTATCTGCTTTACTTGGGTGCATTTCCAATGGGCTGGGAGCACCCTTGAAACCAGCACTAAGCTTCAATCCTGCTGCCTGCTCTCAATTTCTATCACAACGCATAGCATGTAAGAGATGATCATAAAATCTGGAGAGATGGGTGGGACAGAGATATTGATGCTGTGCCCTTCTTTGAAGCTTAGTTACCATTGCAGAAGGACTTAGCTTTTTTGAGCCTCTTTTTCACCTAAAAAAATGGAAATAATGTTACTGGGTTCTTTGATCTTAAATGGAGTAACTGTGTGTAATACATTATTCAGTAACTTCGAAGAACTATGGAAATGCTTGTGTTGTACAGATAGGATAGCTGGGGCAACGAATGCCCATTCTTATGTTTGGATAAGCTCTCAACAATGAAATCAGGTGTTCTAGGAATAATCCTAGAGGCTACAGGTTTGGAAAGCAGGCTTGTCATCTTGTTGAACCCACATTTCCTTCTCTAAACTACAGAATACACAAATACACTGTAGTGTCCATTGTAAGCACAAGACACTCAAAGGAAAAAGTCAGAAGAGCGTTGTGAAAGAGATAGACTTTGAAATTAGACAGACATGAGTCGAAAGCTCTGTTTTGTCATAAAATAGCCGAGCAATTTTGGGAAATTTATGTTTATTTTTCAACCCGTTTTCTCAACTTGGGGCTAACTTAAGACCAACTATCTGAGATTGTTTGAACGACTGTGTGAAATAATACACACACCACGCTGAGTGCACGTGGAGCACAAGGTACACAAGGATTTGTTTTCCACTCTCTGACTTGCTGTTGTCCTCCAAGCCTAGACTGAGAGACCAATATTCCAAGCAAAACACTCCTGACCATTAAAAAGAAAAACTGATTCTGCCTATTTTGGAAGAGGAATTCTCAGCCTAATCATGGATATTCAGTAGCATCTTATGTACCAACCTCTAGACTTTATCAATAGTTATCATCAACCATGCTGCTCTCTTTTGAAGAGTATTACAGTATAGCTGGCTTTACCACCATCTATATCCAAGTAAACCTCCCCATGTAGAGACCAAGTCCCTCACAGTCATGAAAGATCCTGGTTAGACCTTTCCATGCTGATGGTCACATACATGACAAGAACAATTGACACTGCTGGTAACAATTGGCGAACTTTCCCAGGCTTGATTTCTGCAGATGGGTTTGGGAGCTACCATGGTGGTGAGCCCCACATCCTCTTCCTCAGTATCCAACTCTGTTGTACTAATGCTGACCTTTTAAAGCCATGTCAGGCAACCATACCATATTCTACAATTTCATATAATCAATAATTATGTTCCAATCCATCTCAGTCATGGGGTTCCCATGTCCTGGCTTAAATTCCTCCTTTTTCTCCATAGTGCCCAAGTCAACACCATTTCTATTCATTTCAATCATTGATTCTCCTAACTTCTCCCTTTTCTCCTCCTCACCTTCCTTATGGACCTTACTCTTCCTCTTTAATCATTTCATTGTTTCTCTTTTGCACAGTAATTCCCTTGCCTTTCCCATTTCTCTATACTTGCTTCACAAACCCACCACTTTGTTATACCCCTCTATAACTTCATCAGTTTTGTGTGCATCAAACAGCACAAAAGAAAGAAAAACCACACTGACTTGCCTCAAAGTTACTGATACCCTGATAACCCCTGTGTTCCTATCTCTTGACTGCTATTCTCGATGCAAGACACTAAGTCTGTTTGATTATCTACTGGTCTTATGAGTCTTTTCTCTGCTTCTGCCCTCAAGGCTTCATAGACTATAGATTACAGTGGCCAGGATGACGCTGCAAGATATATGAGTTGATGTTACTCCTCTCTGCAAAACCTTCCATTCTCTTCCACATCATTTAACATAAGCGCCCACTTATTCATCCCAGCTACATGCCCAGTCCTTTCTGTCCCCAAAACTATCTTTGCCTCCCGTTTCCATGTTCTACTTTTCTTAGAAGATTTCATCTGTTTGGGTCATTCTTGCAACCTGGATCACATAGTTGGTATTTGATGAATGCAGTGAATAATACCAAATCCTAGCAGGCTGATGAAGCTTACCTTTTTGGGGGGGATGACCAGAGGGATGAGAACATGGCAGTGGGTAAACAGAAGGGAGTGTGCTTTCCCCCTCCCTTCATTTATATTTGTCATGTTCAAACAAACAGCATCTTAAGAAATCTGTGTGGATGCGCTTTTTAATTTTTGCTTATTTGGTTCCTTTTGTTTTTGTTAGTTTTTTTTTTTTTGGTTGTTGTTGTTTTGCTTTGTTTTTGAATAGCATCTCTTTGGTTTGCTTTTCACTGATTCTGGCCATTCTACTGACACTAGAAAGAGGGAACCAGAAGAGGCAGCTACTGTGATGTGACTGTTGCTGGAGTACAAGGAGGTGCCAAAGCTTGGATTGATTTCTGATTATTTAATACCATCCCAAAGGCTTCGTTAGCTCATATTTGAAGCCCATGTTGGAAATGAAGGGGAAAATGTAAGGATCTAGTGACAATTCCGCCCCAAACAGAGACTATAAAATCACCTAAGACCAGCTTATCTTGGAAGTCAAGACCACAAGCCCTAAGCTTGGCCGTACTACTAAACGACATGCACATTTATTTCCATTTGGCAAAAATGTACTTATTCAACAAACAGGACATACAATGTTCTTCAAATATATCTACTGCTAGAACAATTGTAATGTAAAAGCTGCATTTTCCTAAAGGTTATTTGCCCTCCCCTTTGAGGAATGAACTATCTCCTACTCAGTGGGTGGAGATAAAGAGAGGTGCTGTGCTTTGATTGGCCAGTAGCAATGCCTACAAAGAACAGGCACAGGGAGTGAATGAAGGCATCCATTCAACCCTTCTCCCTATCTCTCTGCATCCTAGTTCTCATTAGCCCTCATATAAAGAGGCTGATGAAAAGATTCCTGAAAACCCCTTTTATCCATATTTTATGCTTTAGGAGTGTGTTATATTTTCATACAGATATTTAAAATCTGTAGGTCAACCTCTGCTATACATCTCCAGGATGGCAATCCATGTTTCTTTTTTTTTAAATCAAAGACTGCTGCTGGGACCTGAAGCTCACTGATGGGTTATGCAGTGTGTCCAGGAGTTCCAAGGGCTTGTTTGTTTCTCAGTCTTATAGGTCCTTAGTGCTAAGATCAGAAGCACACACCATCACACCTGCCTTATCCCACAGATCCAGGGGACTGAATTCAAGTCCCCATGCTAGCAACTTTTGATTGAGCAACTTCCCTAGCTCTTTTAGCCCAGTGTGATGCAGATATTTTGATTGTAAACTGTAGGTAACTTTGTCTATAAACCCAAGATCTGTAAGCATTTATGGGTCACTTTTGGCCAGAAACATGGCAAGAAAATATACCTCTCCACTGTAGTCATGCTGTTATCCTTGGCTTGCTCTGCTTCCTATCTTTATTCTGTCTGGAGATGCAGTTGTCTGTTGGGCGATGAAATCATGATACGATAATAATTGCTAATATTAAGCACCAACTTATGACATGTACTGCGTTTAGCACCATATTATCCAATTTAATCACTACAGACCCACTATTATGCTTACTTAGTCTGGGAGAAATGGAGATTTTGAGAAATCAAGTGAAGTATCCAAACTCAAGCAGCTCATAAATAAGTCATTAAGACAGTGACCAGAGACACAGCTGTTAAGGCCTCTTCAAAGCCACGTCATGACGCTACAACTGGATAACAAACAAGGGAGACAAGGCAGATGGAAAGCCAGGAATAGTGTTGGAAGCACGTCCTTGCTTTGAATGACTAGAAAGTCGTGGGACAGACTTTAAGGTGTCTATCGTCATTCATGACAGCAACATCGTACACCAAATAGAAGAACACAACCGTTCAAACGGAGTCCATTTTGAATGCTGCAGGAATGAGCTTAATTAGACAACCCAGATTCCCCTAACAATGCTGTCCCGATCACTTCAGCACCAAAAAGGAGGAACACCTGAATACATGAGGCCATAAAATGAATCCCAGGGTGTAGGGTGGGTTGGGGGGTTGGGGAAATCAACCACAAGCCACCAGAGACATCCTGACACAGCAACTCCTCCAAGTCTCTTCTGAAGGAGAAGTAGGCTATCCACCACTGTCCCTGAATTAGTTATAGCTCCAGTGATAAGTGTGTTTGCTAAGTTGTGACAGGTTACAGTACTTATAATAGACAATATCAAGGACATAAAAGAAAGAATCAACAATTCTGCCACAGGTAGCCCAAGGAGATAAGGCAGTTACACAATAGAATACACAGGACTCCCAAAATATGCCAAAAAATGAGAAACATGGGGGGCTGTGAGGAAGAGCACTAATTTCTCTTGACCTCTCTTGGATTAGCCTATGGGAATCAGATTTTGATTGGCTAGAGCCACCTTGATAAAAGTGTAAGGGAGAGGAGCAGCGTCCATACGATGCACTAAATTGTGAATCCCTCCAGGGGGAAGCCATTGGTTATATAATTCTAACAGCCTATTCGCACCAGCTATGATGTAAGGTTAATACTGTATTATGAGGCAGTTATAGGACAAGGCGAACATGTACTTAAGTTATGTATTTCAGAGCCTCGTACATGCTAGCAGTGGTGTAATTGTGATTTAAAATAAGTTAAATTATATTTTCATTTGTTCTCTTCCTCCTCCGTGTGTGTGTGTGTGTGTGTGTGTGTGTGTGTGTGTGTGTGTGTGTGTGTGTGTGTGTGTGTATGTGTAAATGTATTTTTGTACATGACACTGCCCAGGTATGGAGGGCAGAAAACATTTATTCTTATAGTTAAAAGGAGGAAGAGAGAACACGTGCTGCGGTTACTACCTTGTACAGACTCTCTCCCAAGACAGCAAGTTCTGGATGGGGGAGAAAGAGGACTGGTTTCCCTCTCAGTTATTGTAATTAGTTAAGTTATCTTAACCAATGACTTGCATTCTGACATCAGTTTTTCTAATGCCAAATTAAGAACACAGGTTGAGAACCCAAGATGAGTGCTAACTCTGTATTTGTCCAATATTTTCTCCCACCTTAGCCTAAAACAGCTGGACTCCACTACAGAGGGCCTGCTGTCCTATGGAACTGTCTATGAGTTTGAGATTAGGGCATGCAATAAGAAAATACAGCCCGATGCTGATTTCCCAATATGACTTAAACTCAGAAACGGTATTCCGAGGCAAGCCCACCTCAGGACAGACAGCTTCCCAATGGGGTGAAGAAGTTTACAGAAGCCCACATCCACCCATTCGCCAATGTGGTGATGCTATTTCTAAAGCTGATCTCTCATCTGGCCACCAAGACTTATCTCTGTGCTCTATAACCCACACATTAAAAGAGTCCTTTGCCGATGTCTGAGAGCATGACTCGTATAAAGAGAACTGCAGCAGAAGAGGAAATGAGGGGTTTGGCAATAGCACACATGAAAAACATTAACCATGCAGTAATAGAAGTGCTAAAGAATGACCCAGGTCTAAATATCTGTATTTCTATTTAACTTACATTTCTCTCCCATGTGGCTTTCATTAGTTAAGTAAACAAATGTTCATTTAGTCTCAGCTCTGTTCAAGGCTCTCCGTGAGGCTCTACGAAGGACTGACACAAAGATAAATCAAATAGAGACGGCCTTCTCCTCAAGGAGCAAGCAGCTGATGAGGGGGCAGAGGGTAAATGCAGGAGTAATTAAAACAGAAGAGAAACACTCTGTTCCCTCAGGGAGCGTCAAGCAAAGCTCTGGGTATGTCTGTAGATGGAGAGGTTCATTCCGTTGGGAAAGTTAGGGAGCAAATTGTGAGCAGTTTCAATGGAGTTGAGATGGATGAGAAGAAAAAAAAGGGCAGCTGGTTTCATTTGTTTGGAATGCAGGATTAAGAGATAGCGAAGTACTAGGAAATAGGGTTAAAATGTCAAGTGGACGCCACAGCGTGACCTTGGAGGGCTGGTTCAGGAACCTGAACCCATTCTCTGTGTAAGAAGAGACTCCTAGAAGCATTTGGAGTTAGAAATTAGAAAGATAGCGTCAGGAAAACAGGAGGCAAGAAGCCAGTGGCTGGTCAGAGACATTTCAACCATCTACAGAAAGCCAGCAGGCAGCTGAGTTAGAGTAAAGCCAGGGAATCCAGTGCTGAAATCAGTGTTCCGAGACGTAGGAGCTCCACCTGGAATCATAATTATTCTATTTTATCATTGATGGTTTGGATTAATCTCTTGCTAAGTCTAATCTATACATTAAACTTCATCACAGGTGAATATTAGAACAGAGTGCCAGTCTATATTGGTACTGGAACCTTCTAGAGAGATTACCCCCTACCTGTGGATGGAGGAGAACTGCATAGACCTGGGTTTAAGGAGAGGAAGTCAGAGGAACATGCTAAGAGAGAGAGAGGAATGATATGGAGATGTGACAATGAGGTCTGGGGAGAAGGGGCCCTGGGAAGAGCAGGACTGATGTGCTAAGAGAGGGCCAGCAAGAAGAAACAGAAGCACAGGTGACTCAAAACTGAATCCGGTCAAACCAGATTCCAACCGGGCTTTCAGGAGACTTTAGGGAAGACCGTGATAAATGTAATTATTGAAAGTAATTATTAAAATAACACTGCACAGCAGCTCCTGTGGTCTGTCCTTTTTCTGTTTTCAGTACTTGTGTGACACATATATATGTATATATGTGTATGTGTATGTTTATATATATATGTGTGTGTTTATATGTATATATGTATATATATGTATGTATATACATATATATATATATGAGGGGGAGAGAGAGAGTCTGTACATATTTGTATATATTTATTTTAGTCATTTCTCTGGGGTAAGTATGTTCGAATGGAATTCAGGGTCACACCGCCATGTAAATTCAGCCTTTCAAGGACCTAATGAAAGACGTGTATCAGATCAGACCATTTGTCTTCAGTGTGTGTGTGTGTGTGTGTGTGTGTGTGTGTGTGTGTGTGTGTGTGTGTGTGTGTGTGTGTTTTACCTTCTGGGGACACTAGCAGAAAATGCACAGACCTTTCTCGCCTCGTGGTACTTCATCAGAACTGTTTCCCATTCTCTCTCCAGTTGTCACGCTGCAGAGTGACAGGAGAATCAGATAAAGAAACCTGTGTGAATGTTTGCCAGTGCGCATCGCCAAGCCGGATGTGTGCTCAGCACTAGAAATAAAGCATCAGACACGTGCAGGTTTTACTTTTAACTACCTGTCTCCAGGTGTACCGTGTGGTGCAGCAGTTAGCACGGTGCTCGGCTCGGTCCATTTATCTAACAAACAAACAAATAACTGGTAATGCATCTCATAGGCCAAGCACCGGGAGTCGGTAACCAAAGAGCCCCACTGACAAATGTGAAGGAAGTGCTCCAGAGAGAGGAAATGCTGTTTTAGGAAAGCATGTGATAAATCCAACCAAAGTATGGGATTGACGTGATCTTTCCCAACGTATGATGCTTGGGCTGCAAGAAGAAGGTCATGCAGAAAGTGCATAGGCTATTTCCACTGCAGAGAGATGAGGGATGGCGGCCTGTCCCTGCAGGCAGCCAGGACACACACAGGAAAGGAAAGCTGACTAAAACCCAGGCCATGGAGTTGAAGGGACGGGATTAAAGTCCGAATGCAGACATGAAACTATCGAGGTAACATCTATGATTTCCTCCCTATCGGAACACCCTGGGAAGTCACGGGGGTTTTAGGTGTTGATGAAGCGTAAGAGAGCTTGTGCTTTGAAGCATTTTCTCTAGATGAAAATTCAAAAACAACCACTTTTCTAAGGTTAAGGCGAGAGGGAAATGCCTACAAAGCAATTTCATTCTTCAGGTGAGGGGCTCAACTAACGCCACGGTGAGAAACCAATTGGCTTAAGAGCTATTAAAGAGCAAAGCAAAAAGACTATGGGGACGGATCGTGCAGTCCCCCCTCTCTATTTTATGCAACGCCTGTGGTACAACTGATTCCAACCACCCATTAGCAGCAGTAGCTGTCACTGGTCTGCCTGCGTTGTCATTGACCTCGCTATTAATAATGACCGCTGGGTAGTCCAAGTGAATAAGCTGCGGGAGTAGCCTGGTATGAAAAAACAGAGAAAGGGTTTTAGAATTAGAAACCTCAGATTTGAGTCCTGGTTTTGCTGGCCGTGAGCGAGAAGTTAGAAAAATAATTGGAATCAGTTATCCTGAATAGCCCTAGTTCCCAAAAAAGAGACATGCAATTTCGGTGTCCAAGGAGCATTTAGACACTCAGAGCTCAGCTCTGTATTCAGCAACTCGGCTGTAACAGCTGTGGTACTTGGAGAGTTCCAATGTACATGGGAGCCAGGGACACATATAAAGCGGGGCTTCCATTTTCTCCCTGTGGACTCAGTGTCGCAGTCCTCATTTCTGAGTCCTACTGGGTACAGTATTCGTCCTAATTTCTCCAAGATGCCTCATCGAAGCCTCCTGGAAAGCTTTTAAATTGAATTGATTCCTTTCCCTTAACCTGAATCTCTTTGGTGTTGGGCATTAGGGACAGTGAACACTGATGGGTTAACTTACGTGGAAGTCTAAGTCCTTCACAGTGTTGCAGTATTCAAAGTTCTCTCCGGGACTCAGAAATAAAACTAAGATACACAGCTACACAGTGATTTAGATTTAATTACATTTAATTTGGATGTGTGTGTGTGTGCGTGTGTGTGTGTGTGTAAAAGGATCTTTGATGTGCTCACTAAAATGAAATAATTGGATATGTTATACCCTGACATGATCATCACCTAATACAGACATAAACCAAAACATCACATGGTACGTCAGCAACATTAGATGTTAATAAAAAGTAAAATGATTTTTAAAACAGAGCAGGGTGTGATTATCAAGTGCTGTACAAGACCAGTTGCAGAGAGTTCTGGAAAGAGGCAGTGCCTTGTGTCAAGAGTAGAAGGCACCTGCTGCAATGGGCATCCTCAGCAAGTGGACAGACACACGATACAGTATATGGCTCCAATCCTGTGGAAAGGTACACTGTTTTAGACGAGACCTGCAGGGAGAGACGTGTTAATTTTCAGCCATTCGAAAGTCACTTCAGATCCAAATGGAAAATCAAAGCATAAAATATTTAAAACTGGATTTTATTTAAAAACACAAAGAAGCAACACCCTTGAGAGTGAACGCAGAATACTCCTACATTAGAAAACAAAACAAAACAAAACAAAACAAAAAAACAAAACAAAAAAAACACATCAGAGTGGGCTTTATCCAGTGTAGGTTGCAAATAAAATCTAAGCATAAAGTTCAATTTTAATTTTGCCTTTTGGTACTGTGGATCAAACCCGGTGTTCTCAACGACTGAGCTGCATTCCAGCTCTCAATAGCTTTTGACGAATACGTAAAGCAAATGGTTCTCACCATAATTGAGATGTGGAGTGCGGGTCCCGGGGAAACCTGTCCCTGCCTCTCTGTAGCATGATTTGGCTTTGAATGAATCATGTATCAGATGTTGTTAAAGAAAAAAAAAACAGACTTGCTGATGGATTGGATTTTAAAAAGAAAAAGGTTAGGAAGAAAGAATAAACATTGACTCCAAGATTTTGTCCTGAGAAACTCAGTTTGTCCGACAGTTAGGTAGAGATGGCTGGAGCATCATGGTCAATGTTGATGATTTATTTCTGGATACTAAGGAGGCGTTTATTTTGCAAGATGAGGTTTAATGTATAGATAATCACTTAGAAAGCCAATCGTAAAAGGCCAACAATTGAAATAAACACAAGTCCAATTTTACGGCTTTGAGGTCTTAAATCGTGGAAGCACGTGATACCACCCAGTCCGAGGTTGGAAGGATTTGCGCATGCCCAGCTGTGGTTGCTCGTTCAACTCTGCGCTGCCATGTAAGGAACGATCTTCGAAGATGCGAATTCTCTCATCTCTTTAACCCTCGCTTCCTGATTCTGAGAACTTATACTTAGTGAATTATATGTAAAAATTAAACCCGGTAACCTAAAACACAAAACTTTTCATTTGGGCCAAAGGTTTGTTACCAATTTCTTTATAGTAATAAAAGAAGGCATAATTTATATGTCTAGAAAAGGTGACTATACGAGAAAAGTAAGGTGCATCTGGATAGGATCTAACAACTGGGATCGCTATCGGATGTCTGCTATAGGCTTGTGACTGTTCTAAGGTTTACCTTGCGTTAGCTCCTCCATGCTTCTGTTGTTTTCATTAGCAGGAAGGATAATAAACTTCATTATAAACTTCTAATATACATATATCATTGTATTCTCCTCAAGTTCACCCCAGTACTGTCCTCCAACCATCTCGTCTCGTTGTGCTGGTACCTCTTCTTCCCCCCAAGAATCCTCCTTCAGACCTTTTATCATATATACATACACTTGTTAAATCTAGACTCCACATAGAAGAGAGTGCGTTGTCTTCTCCATTCTTTGCTATTTCCTCGCAAAGTCATTCTTCTGCTTCTATCATGTTCGCACCAAATATGCAGTGTTTCAAATCGAATATATAGATAAGTAAAGTCTGACTTACTGTACTTAAGGTGTTAATTCTCAGATATTTCTATTTTCTTCAGGTAACATAATTTCATTCTTTACAGCTGAGTAAAACCCCATTGTGTGTGTGCTCACATATATGTGCGTATCCCAATCCTTAGCCCTTTATCTGCATACAGCCTTTTAGACTGGTTATCTTGGCTATCATAAGTAGTGGTAAAGATAAGATTTTAAAATAATCAGGAATAACTCCATAAACCAAACTCTTAACCATGAATATAATATATTTTACACTTTATGCACATTTGGAAAGAGATCAGAGGAAAATATATTAAAAATGAGATTATTGTACTTTTTAGTTATGAGTTCATTTTAGCCGTTTTTTTTTTTGTGTTTTTTTTTGTTTGTTTGTTTTTTCCAGAAAAAAAATCTGTGATAGGGAGGAACAAAAGCATTCTGGGTAGAATGTTCCGACTCACACTGGTGATGCATGGAAATGTGCATGCTTTTGTTCGTAAAGAAAAAGTGCAACCTGAAGCAAGCTAAGGGACACAGAGGACAGCCAAGGAAGGGATGGTAGAAAGGAGTTAATGAGAGAGGAAAGAGAAGGGTGCAACAAAGTTCAGAAGATGGGAAAGGAGGAGAGGAGAGGAGTAGACAGGATAGAGAAAAACGCCAAGACGAAAAGGAAATCAAACAGCACAGAGTATGGTAGTTCATGTGACTCGGTCATGACACATACTAAAATTAGAAGCTAAACGGATTGTTGGGAAGGTCAGGTGACCAAGTATAGTTATTATTTAAGGGGCTCTTTCTATTTTCTTTCCTGGTGTATGTGTAAAATAAAGCCTTATTTTTAAGTAAATATATAAATATGTGCTCAGAAAGTTTACTAAGTAATAATGAATAAATTAAAGCAATTTGGAGCCCGCTCTGTGAGACTATGGTCGTATGTAGTCCTGTAGGTATGCAGGCCTAAATTCACACTTCTTTCTACAAGGCATCAACGTTTGTGACCCTCTTTCTGTCACTTAACACTACGTCATGGTCATTCTCTAAGCTAATAAATACCTTCTTTTGAATGATTGTGCAGTACCCTGTTGTCCAGACGGATAACCATTTATTTAACCAAACCTTGATTGATGGATACTGGGTTATTTTGAATTCTGTTTCATTACTATAAACAACAAGGTGACAGATACCCGTATATCCTTGTAAAAATATCCACTGGTTTCCTTAATATAAACGTGGAGCTAAAATTGCAGAGTCAAAAAGAATACATACTTTAAAAATGTTTCTTTCTTTTTTCTTTTTCTTTTTTTTCTTTTCTTTTTTTTTTTTTGTTTTTTTTTTCTGATACAAGTTACTCAAATGCGTTCCAGAAAATGTGCAAACCACATCTCCTCCCACCAAGGGTGTGCAAGTCTCAAACAGAGCTAACATGGGGTGCAAGCGTTCTTCCTGATACTTCTGATGACCATGCTTAAAATACACACTCTAAATCTCCCCTCTCTAACCCCACGTTGCTGTGCAAAAATATAATTTGTTTTAGAAAGTATCCAGAAACTTCTGTAGGCTATCCATAATGGTCCCAAGTAAGCTCGGTTTGTCCTTAGGGTATCTCCAGAGAGCAGAGAAAATTGAACACCATCAAGACAAACTTCTGTAAGCTTGTACAACCAGAAGACTATGTTTTACTCCCTAGTAAACTAGTGAGCAAATCTGATTAATAATACATAACAAACACACGAGAACCTACTTTAGACAATCTAAAGAGCCAGACACTTTCCCTCTTGTAAGTCCAAAATTATTTTTAAAAATTCGTCTTTCAATTTTTACTTCTTTTAAAGAAAAAAAAAACTGAGGGATTGCCTCTCAACCCTTTGACAATAAGCATGGAAACACAAGAATATTTCCCGTAATCTGAATGCTGGTTTGAGGATTGAATAAACACTTAGCTATTAGTTCAATTCCAGATAAATAAACTTCAGAATTCTAGCAACTTATTATTGGTCCAATTTGTGAAAAAGAGAGAAATAATATTTTTCCAGCGTTTTAGCAGAAATTTAAATACATATTTACAACCTTTAGTCACTTCCTTTTTAAAAAAATGTTTCAGCCTACAAGTAAAGGGCCAGATGCTTAATTGGGGACCCTGGGACTCAGCTGAGTGGGTTTACAAGTACCCATGGCAAGTATCAGCCACAACATCCCAGTCCTTAGCAATGAAGAAAATACTGTATGTTTCTGAAATGAGCTGTGGGCATGGGGGGGGGGTTGTCAAAAAGATTTAAAAAATCTTTCTAAAAAGAAGTTCTTAAAAGAAAGTTCTTTCTAAAAAGATCACTCTATTTTCTTGCTCTTGCTACCTTATGCCATGGTTAGAAATCAATAAACCATACTCCAATATTTATTTATTTGTTTATTTATTTATTCTCGGTCAATCTCGTCTCACTATAGATATTTTTCTGCGTTAAAAATTTCCATTGATTTTCATAGCCATAGAAAACTATAGACAGCTGGAGTTTATGATTTTTCTGTTTCATTTTATTAGAGATATACAAAGACTGGTTTTTAAAAGTTTGCTGTGAAACGTGTGTGTGCATGTGCGTGCGTGCGTGCACGTGCATGTGTGTATGTGTATGTGTGTGTGTGTATGTAGTGTGTGTGTCTGTATGTGTTTTCCTGTTTTTAATAAGTGTCTTTTCCCTCTTAAAGGCTTGGTATATTGACACAAAAATTTATAAAATCCTAGTTAGTCCTTTGGTCACTCATTCTTGCTGAGGTATTTTTCTGAAGAGAAAGTAATAGAGATTTTAAAACGCATATTCCTGACATTTCCAAAAACGCTGGATGAAATGTAACTAGCGTACTTCACGGGGAAAGTCACACCACACTTTCACGAAAGCCAATTAGCAGCGCTTTAGAGGTCACTTGGCATTAAATTAATAAATTTGTGTTTGCATGCTTCTATTCAATGAGTTGAGAGGTGAATGGATGTATATTTTTCCAAGAAAGGCAGTTAAACTCCTATGGGAAACACAAGTAACGCAAAGAGAATAGTTAATGCCTTGTCCAAAGTGTCGGCAGGAAAATTAATTGCCCTAATGTATACAGAGGGCATAAACAGCCACTTGATGAGTTCCTAGTCAGTTTCAGCTGTTACTGTATCACAGACGCACTGCCAGGACAACCATCCCCAGTGAGCTAGGACATGACTGCTTGAAGTGCCCCATTTCCTCAGAGATAAAATGGACAGAGTAATTGTGCTTACCCTGTAGAATTGCTACAAGAATCAAGCAAATGATCAGAAGAGAGTCTGCTCGTGCTCAATTCCCACAGATGTAACACAGTGTAACTGTGATTTAGGAAACCTTTTGTCATGTTACAGTTGTTAATATTTATGAGTTGTGAGGTGAAATATAATTTATTTACACGCTGTATAATAATCGTAATCCATTTAGTGTGCAGAATTTATCGTTTCTTCATAGAGGTAGGATCCTAAATCTCCTTTTCTATATTGAAGTTTCTAATACACCACTGCTAACTTACAGTTATCAGGTGGTAGGACACCGGGAATGGAAGCCGTCTCACCGTAACTTTGTATCTCCTGACCAAGCCTGTCCCTCTACCCTCCTACTCCCATGTCTTCCAGCCTCTGCCAACCAGCCTTTAATCCCATACCTTAATGAAATCACCTTTAATTTATAATCCAACTGTGAGAGCATGTCCTGTTTGTCCTTCTGCTTCTGGTCTATCTCACTTAACAATATTGAGTAAGTTTATCCATGTTTTACAAACAAAAGAATTCTACTCCTTTGTGGCTGGATAGAATTCCATTGTGTATGTGTACCACATTTTAAAATCTATTCATCCGTTGATGGACACTTGAACTGAGTCCACATCTTGCCTACTGTATTCACCTTTGGTTACACAATTCAGTAATTGAATTGTAGACTTTCTTTTTAACTATTAGATTGCTAAAAATAAGAGCACGAAATTAGATTATTAAAAGTGCATCACATACATACATACACATATATGATTAGATATTTTAGGTAAGGGGAAAGATAGGATCTCATCCCCACCCCCACCTCCCGCCGCCTCCCTTCCTCTCTCTCTCTCTCTCTCCCCTCTCTCTAGCTTCACTTAAAAATCGTGAAATGCAGATTCTGTAACTGCCACCACATAAATTAATTCACTGGTTCACGAACTCAAGTGGTATGGATTACAGTTCAGTTGGTAACTAACAGAAATGAGGTCGAAGTAAGGAATGTTCTCCTAGCCTGACTGAGACAAAGTTTATTATTTCTTTTTTTTTTTTAGTCAGTTACTAAAGTAGTGAGCTAGTATGGAATTGACTCTACTGCTGTACCTATTTCTTAGAAACAACGAGCTCTGAAAAATAATGTCTAAACCGCTGGTGCCTATCCCACTATGGGAAAAACAGGTGGTTCTAAAGCTGAAGGCACCTGAGACTAAATGCAGCCCGAAGGCGAGCACAGCTGAGCAGCTAGGCGGCTTCCCAAAGGATTTGCGGGATAACACTGCCACCTATTGGACAGAAAAAATCCGGCAGCTTTATTTCTTAATGGTACTCGTACGCCCCCTCTGGTAGATGCAATGTTTGAGCGCATATAAAGAAGAATTTAAAAAAGGAAAATATCTCTGCTATCTAGCCAGCAGATAAAAGGCCACCCCGCTTCCTAGTTCTCTGAAAGTCTGTGTTTGAAAACCTTTTTTCTTCCAGGACCTTAAAGGATCCGTCGTTCTAGCGCGGCCTCTGCTTATCCCTGCACACTTGAGTCTTCATCCTCCTGGGGGAGAGCGATAGTCGGCATCACTTTACTAAGTCTGACTTAATTCTCAACTGACTTGTTATCACAGCATTGTAGTAATTATCTACGATACAATTTTATAAATTTATGTACAAATCTATGATGTCTGATGTGATTCTTTGACTCATATGAACCTCATTTTAATGATTAACCAGGATAATTAGCATATGTAGCTAACATTGCCATCTCTTTGCGGTGAGAATGTTTAAACCCTGTCTAGTGACTTTGGAACATGCAGTACATATTGTTAGCTATGATCAGTATATTGTACAGCAGCACCGGAGGGAGGGGAATCAATATTGTAATATTGTCTTTTATGAGAAAACCTTTTAATACCCCACATGTGTGACTTCCTCTGGGGAATGGCACTCAGTAAAGCAGAAACCTTAAGAACTGAAGAAGTTCACCGCTCCACGAGAAGGCACTTGGCTCCTAACTGATGCATTAGACTAAAGGTGAGGGGCCTGGTGCTATCTGAACCCATTGCTAGAACACAAGTGACAGGTAACTTTTGGCTGGCCTTCAGGCAGGAGAGACAGTCTAGAATTGCCTGCTGGCATTATTGAAAACCCAGACAGGCATACTGTGAGGCTGTAGGTCAGAATATCAACGACCAGAAAAGATCTGAAAGAAACAGATATACAAACTGCCTTCTAAACATGTGTGTTTCTATCCAGAGAGAAGAGATTAAAAAGTAACTGAAGTGCTGAGCATATGTGCAGCCAGACCTAGAGGAGACGCATTTATATCACTGCCCCCATCACACACACACACACTCACATACACATGCACACACAACACACACACACTCACATACACATGCACACACAACACACACAAATACACACACAACACACACACACATGCTCACACACACACACACTCAACTCAAGGGACAAGACACAACTATATCACCCTCCAAACACACACACACACACATGCACACACAACACACACACACACAGTCACATACACACACACACACACACGCTCACACACACACTCAACTCAGGGGACAAGACACATCAATATCACCCTCCAAAACACACACACACACACACACACACGCACACACACACACATGCACACACACACACACACACACTCACATACACATGCACACACAATGCACACACACATGCACACACAACACACACACAGGCACACACACACACTCAACTCAGGGGACAAGACACATCTATATCACCCTCCAAACACACACACACACACACACACACACACACACACACACAGCTCAGAGAGGAGGCACGTCTATATCA